>NC_085859.1:27478187-27515687 GCF_034702125.1 Engraulis encrasicolus | reverse complement strand
TTCATTTCTGAACCAAACATATGTTTTTCATTGTTTATTTAATGTTACTTTGTAGGTATTGGTCATTTCATTTATGTGTTTACGTTGTTTTGTTGCGCAGAGGGAGTAATTCATTGTGGGTGTCTTGCAAACATAAAAAAGAAGTAACACATTTCTTGATCATTGATAAACAAATATCCTCACCCTCCTCTATAGGGCACTACAATGCCTTGTTGAAAGGTTTAATTTCTGTTTTCATTGCATGGGGCAGGGCTGCTCTCTATTGTATGAATGAGGGACAGTTTCCAACAGTTAAGTAAATGCATTGAGGACAAGCAAACAAGTTGCACAATGGAGAAAGAGATTAGATGGAGCTGTTGGCCGCAGTACGCAGGAGTAGCCATCAGCTCTGCCACTGGCCCTGCCCAGGGGCGTAGCAGCACATTGTGGGCCCTATGTACAATCAGCTCCAATGGACCCCCCCAGCCATATATCTACAGTACATACGTATATTGGACTGTGTGTGGGCTCCCTATATACTGTAAATGGGGCCCTGGTGACTGAGTCACACTTTACCCCCCCCAACGACACTCTGCCATTCAGGATCCTGCCTCGCGCATTAGAAACGAATGGAGCACCACTGCCTTTCATGGCCATTAGAAACGAATGGAGCACCACTGCCTTTCATGGCCATTAGAAACGAATGGAGCACCACTGCCTTTCATGGCCATTAGAAACGAATGGAGCACCACTGCCTTTCATGGCCATATGTCTGGCTGTGTGTGTGGGCATGTGTGTGGTCATATGTAGTCTGTGTGTGTGGTTATGTGAAGTCTGTGTGTGTGGTTATGTGTGGTTATGTGTAGTCTGTGTAGTCTGTGTGTGTGTGTGTGTGTGTGTGTGTGTGTGTGTGTGTGTGTGTGTGTGTGTGTGTGTGTGTGTGTGTGTGTATTTTGTTTCAGTGGCACATTTGGAGTTCGGTAAAAGGCATCATTTGACTTTGACTTTGATTTGACTGATTATTTTTCAGAGTAAGAAACACAGCAAGCGACTATGTACCTTGGGCATGTTTGATAAGCTGATGTAGTCAGCCTCGCGTTTTATCTTCACAGAGAACGTGGCTTTGAAGGCTGGCTCGTCAAAGCAAGGGAAAGCCTTGCGGGCAGCCAAAGGCTCGAACTGGGTCGCAGCCAGAACTCTGCAAAGAGAACAGCAGACACATACACAGACACATACACACACACACACACACACACACACACGTGGAGAGAGACACACACACACACACACACACACACACACACACACACACACACACACACACACACACACACACACACACACACACACACACACACACACACACACACACACACACACACACACACACACACACACACACACAAAGAAGAATCCAATTACGGTCCACAGAGAGAAGAGATTATTGCCCAATTACATTACCGGGCCATTCCTCAAACACACTGAACTGAATATTAACTGCAGGGTGAGCAAGCTCGTCTATTTTTGTGAATCTGTAATAACGACAACCCCATATCAGCAACAGCAAGCCTGTTGGTGTACCATTCAGGGACGTCTTTGAAGGTGATGGAGGCAAAACAAGAGCTCACCATGGACCCCGACCCCATTAGAGTGTAGGCCACTGAGTTTGTGTTTTTTTTTTAGGGGTGGGCAAAAATGAAAATCTTTAGTCGCATTGACTCAATGACTTTCTGTGATTAATCGTGATTAATCGCATAGAGCGCAAAACCCAAATATGAATTCAAAATAAAAAAAGGCTTCAGTAGCACCAATTTATTTAAAATTTGATTATACCATAATTATCATAGATCACATACAACCACAGAAATATATGGACTCTTTGCTGTTTTTTAAAATCAGACTATCTATTTCTAAGATGAAGTAGACCAATCATAATCATAATTTGCATATGTAGGCTGTAACCTGTGTAATAGGCCTATATCTATCTTTCAAAATAAAAATAGGCCTATTTGCCAATTTAGGCCCACATATCAGACTAAGTTATAGAGCATGCATATATAGGCCTAATGAAACAAATTATTGTAGAGGAGAGTATTATTTTTGCATACAATCATTAAACTAGGCTATTTAAGATAAGAGTACCATCATTATTGCATACAATTATTAAACTATACTATTTAAGATTTAACTGAAACTGAAATATTAGGAACTCAAATTAGGATAGTCTACATGGGCCTACATTGAGAAACAAAACTTGTTACTTGAAATGAAATAGGCAAGCAGGCGTTTGTCTGCAATGCCCCTCCCTCCCTCTCTGTCAAGAGCGTGGAGTTACCGTCCACTCTCCGTCCTCCACTCTCTCATCTTATTATTTAAGGTGTCGCACTTGCAGCGACTAGAAACAAATCGACTGACTGCTGGCAGCAATTACAACTTTCAACTCAATAATGTTGACATGACAAAACAATAACATAAACGCTGACAACGTGAGGTTGCTGATTTTGGGTAAACTTAGGGGCTCTGCGAAATGATAGGCCTACTGTTGGTGCCGATATGAATGGCCAATGTAACTTTGTCAGGCGCAGGAATTTACTATCCCGCAGTCGGCTTTTTGATCAAGGCTTTAGTAATCAGCAATGACACCTCCTTGGTAATCAGCTATGCACACTGTCAGTCCGTGTGGCGTTATTGACAGGTGATGATAGACGGTCGTCAGCATAACATGGTGTTATGCCTACGATATTTTTTATAACCTTGCGAGTTGCCAAGGCGAGCCACAAGCTGTTCGAGAGCTGCGCAATGAGGGCTGTAGAACTTTGTACCGAAAATGTCCATTCAGAAGATCCTTCTGTAGGCTATGCCTATTTTGTTTTGCCAACTTTCTAGACCGTGATGTCTTTTTCTCTGTCAGCTGTCACTAGACGCAGTGGCGTATAGAGAAGCCTCCAACTGCTGCGTGCGAGAGGGGCAGGGCTAGTAGCAGTCAGCGCGCTGGCGCTTTCAAAATAAAAGTAAACGAACGGCGTGATGGTCATAAAAGCCTAAAAAAAACCTCACAAAAAACCCCAATGCGTTAAGCGTTAACAAAATTGTTGGGCGATACTGACGACCTCAATAGTTAACGCACCGTTAACGCGTGAACGTTGCCCAGCCCTAGTTTTTTTCACATTACATAACACGTAGCTGACACTTTTTGAAATCTAAAGCCACTTACAGTTACTTTGTGTACAGGGTATTAGTTACAGTCCCTGGAGCAGTGTAGGGTTAGACGCCTTGCTCAAGGGCCCCTCAGACATGGAATGAGTAGGGGAGTGGAAGGGTGGGATTCGAACCTGCAACCCTCTGATCTTACACCCATCTCCTTAAGCATTAAGCCACATGCTGCACTGTACAGCTTTACCGTTTGGTGCCGGTGGTGTCCACGTAGGAGCTGTTGTAGAAGCCGTCGTAGCTGTTGGAGAGGTGTGCGGAGTACTCCAGCGTCAGCTTGCACTTCTGGCCCTTCTTCAGCTGCTGCGGGAGCTTGATGGCCAGCTGCTGCCAGGGCTTGTACTCCATCGGCTTCACGTCCTGCTCCTGGGAAGGGGGTGTATTACAACAGCATGGTGAAGTGATATTCCTGAGTAGGTTAAACTTCATGAAGTGGTAAACCTACTAATAAATAGCCCACAGATGTGATTTGGTTAAGAAAATGAGTACAAGTTCAGAGGAGTAGATGTGTGCACATCCCACACGATGGGCCAGGTGCAGGACAATGAGAGTAAATCCAAGTGAAAAAGAAATAAAGTCCGAGACACTGCTTGTCTACTGTGTATTTAATAGAGCGCAATGTTTCGACCTTCAGGTCTTCATCAGGCCTGATGAAGACCTGAAGGTCGAAACGTTGCGCTCTATTAAATACACAGTAGACAAGCAGTGTCACTGACTTTATTTCTTTTTCACTAAGAAAATGAGTACTCCAGGCTCTTCTATAAGATGATTTACCACTATGTCGAGGTTACTCTAATCTGGTTTACTACTGAGCCAAGTTCATGGAATACGCCTCTGGAAGTACAGTAAGGGGGTTGGGGGGGGCTTTGCGGTATTAGTAAACAAAAATGCAGCACACCATCCCTTATAAATGTATCTATTTAGACAGTAAGTATACCTCTATTTTTTTTTACAACATTTCTGATGTATATCTCCCTTACAAACTTTTAAACTCTGGTCCTGTGTTTATATGTGCATAGTGTACTGTATGTCATCTATTTTGTACACGTTGTATGTGTGATACTGCTGCGACATATGAATTTCCCCACAGTAAGATATTAATGGGCATACTTCCACCAGGACGATTCTTTACCTTCACCAAGGAGGTAATGTTTTCGGTTGCGTTGGTTTGTCTGTTCGTTTGTCTGTCAGTCTGTCGGTCTGTCTGTCTGCTTGTTTGCTTGTTTTTCAGCAGCATAACTCAAGAACTAATCAACGGAATTCGACGAAGCTTTCTGGAGTTGTTGCTAATGACCCAAGGTGGAACCCAAGGAACAAGTGATTAAATTCTGGTGGTGATCCGGAGCACGGACCGTAACCAGGACTTTTGGAAAGATTCTGTCAGCAGCATAACTCAAAAACTAATCAACTGATTTGGACGAAACTTTGTGGAGTTGTTAGTGATGACCCAAGGAACGAATGAATAAATTCTAGTGGTGATCCGGATCACGAACTGGAACCAGGACTTTTTAAGCGATTCTTCACCATTGCTGGCCTATATATCTAGATGCCCCTAGTGACCAGAAATTGCATTGCGGGGACTCAACAAAAAGAGGGCAGAAAGACTTAGGGTGTAACATAGTCAATGGTCTATCAAGCAGCTTCCTTGGCTGAGGTCTGCACTCTCTGAGTGCTTCTAGTTCTTAACTGTTATATTATAGTTAACATTTTTATCATAGTTTCGTGGTTCACCATCTACTGTGCCATCCCTACCTGGAAGGTGGCTTTGCTGATGGAGATGTCAGCGCTGTGCAACACCAGCACCTCCGTGTCCTCCTGCACGGTCATGCCGATGGTCACCGAGCCCTTGAAGGTCATGCTGGTGAGGTTTGGCTGGATCAGAAGGTCGTAGTGGTCCGGCGCCACCGCGGACGGCAGCCGCAGGCTCGCCCAGGGGAACGGCCGCCCGTCTGCGGAGATGGGGTAGACGCTGTCCTGCGACGACGAGCCGTTGGTCTTCTTGCAGCCGTCTCGCGTGAAGGTGCAGCCGGGCAGGAAGTAGAGGACCATGACGAGGGAGGCCACCAGGACCAGGATGAAGACGCCCGCCACCATGGTGCGCAGCGAGGGCATGGAGCAGAAGCCGCCCACCCCCGACTGACGGCTGTAGGGCGCACGCTGGTTGGGCGGCCTCTGGCTGGAGGAGCTACATAGATAGGTAAACAGAAACGAAAAGTGTTTCAGGAAAGAGAAGGGATGGGAGAGCGCTACTCTCTGTCTCAAACAATATCACGGATGTTGCATGGTGCACTTCAAGCGAAGAGGGTAGGTACCGCATACATTTCTCATCTACAGTATATACATACACCACATGTACTTGCAGCACCACCAGATTATTTGCTAATTACATTACTAGTGTCAGATGTTAGTGACTTACGTCTCACAGAGAGTGTAACATACAGCACGTACAACACAAAACACCACTACACTGCCAAACAGAGTAAATATGCTGTAACTGAATTGTTGACGATGTTGTAATTTGAGTCATAATATGATTTCATACGAGTTCAATTACATATATGAAAGTATTACGTTAGATAAAATGAATGATCGGCAAAGAATGTAATACGAAGTTACAAAGCTGTCACGCAGACAGAACATTTGCATGTATATGTACACTACACACACATGCAACCCCAACGCCCAAGGACAGTACCTGGGTCAATGATGGGGTTGTTTAGTAGCAGACGTCAGGTGGTACAACTACAGCTAATGCCCATGAATCGATTAGTAATTGTAGTGGTCAATTAGTCCCTTAACCCATTGACGCCTAAGGCACCTGCAAAAAAGGGTGCTGAATGCCTGAGCCCTTTTTAAGAAAAGCTGCCCTCATCCTGTAAAAACCTAAATATCTCAGCTTCTGAAGCACATACAAATATGCATTAAGTTGCATTTAAAAGCTAAGACCCTCATCTTTCATTAGAATGTGTTCATTCATTGATCTCAAACAAACAGAGATTTTTAATAAAGTTGTCTAAAATCTCATTAGCCTGAATGTTGCGTAATGCAGCTCCAGGCGCCAGGGCAACATCAGGCATCAATGGGTTAACACGTGCCGTTATACCTCTGGAACGTTTTAATAGTCACTGAAAAAACATACCGGTAACTGCCATAGTACTACACCTCCACTATGACTGTGCACAGGGCCTTTAGTACTACATTATGACTTGGTCATTGGCATTCCGGTAACAGCTAAACGACTGTATAACAGGAGCCATGTCGTAGTCTCTTAGTGCAGATGGGGTCGCTATTTGCTGAAAAAACTCAACTAAAATCATAACAACATTGCTATGACATTACAGAGAGCCTTAGGTCACAGATTAAGACATGGTCATTATAACTTTTGTGACAGTAAGGTTATAACAGAGGCTCTGCGATAAGGGGTTAAGGTGTACAAGCAGTTAATATGCCTCCTAAATAACCTAATAAAAACAAACAAACAAATTATTCCATACGATAGAGGCATTACTGTAGCCCTGTTTTGCGCCAGCCTGACGTCTGCTACTACGGAAAAAAACCCGTCCCTCCCTGGCCCACCTGCTGCGGTTCATGAAGGACATGCCCAGTAGCCGTGCCGACGACTCGTAGTCCTCCTCCTCGTCCTCGCCGTCGTTCATCTCGCCCAGGCCTCGCACCAGGAGCCGCGAGCTGCGCGGCTCGTACACCACGTCGTCCGGGTCCAGGGGGAAGGAGGAGGAGGTGGAGGAGGAGGCGGGGGTGGCCTCCTTGGGGGGTGCCGCCAAGTCCACCACGTCGGGCTCCTCTTCAAACAGGCTGTTCTCGATCATGTTCCTCGGCAGCGGCGCTCGCTCTGCACAGGAGAGGTAGTCCGTTTGGAAACAGAACATCATTGTGCCCTTGCCCTGCCACCACTCGGCATATCTGAACAGCCTCGGTCTAGCACAATGGTTCTCAACCTGTTTTGAGCAAACGCCCCCTTGTTCTCATCATATGCCTCCAAATGCCCCCTTTACCTCATCATAAGCCTGCCAACGCCCCCCTTAGTTTTGAAAAATAAAATAAACTAATGCCCCCCAATGTGAACTAAGCCCCGCCCCCACTCAGCTGTATCCTTCTCAACGCCCCTGCCCCAACGGTTCTCTTGTACTGTTCTCGATCATGTTCCTCGGCAGCGGCGCTCGCTCAGGAGAGGTAGTCCGTTTGGAAACAGAACATCATTGTGCCCTGCCCTGCCGCCACTCGGCATGTCTGAACAGCCTCGTTCTAATAGGACACTGGATGGAAGTCTAGTCTTGTGTCTACTCTACTCTCACTCTGCACGGAAAGGGGTAGGAGTAGACCATTTGGCGATAGGGCCAGAAACAGACCATCATTATTGTGAGACCCTCTGCATGCCTGAATAATCTACCTAGGTCAGGGGTTCCCAAACTTCCTTATCACAAGGCACCCCATATACCGGTACATTCCAGCCAAGGCCCCCTTACATGGGTCACACCACACTATTTTTTGTGTACACCCCCTTTCACAACCATAGTCTAGGTCTGTGAGGCAGTGCCCCACTAGGATATATACTGTATAATAAAAACGATAATAAGTAGCAATACTTTGCAGATGCAGTTCAGAGATGCAATATTTTATTATAATGCTGTCCGGAATATTGTTTCGTTTTTAATTTACATTAGTTATTCAATTTATTAAATTATTCACTTTGTTGTGCTATACTTTTACGGCTAACCTGACGCAGCCCCCTAACACCCCCTTGCAGCCCTCCAGGGGTCCCCTGCTCCCACTTTGAAAACCCCTGGTCTAGGTCATTCACTGGATGTGAACTACCCTTCTCTGTTAGAAGGCTGCGCTCCCTCTGAGTGGTATACAGTAGTAGGAGCGGTTGTTCATTTGGAGACAGGGCTAGAAATAGAACATCGTTATTGTCTTCCACTCGGCATGTCTGGATAGCCTAGTTCTAGGTTACAGGATAGAAGTTTTTTTAGACTTTATTAGTGACAGGACAGTGGGGAGAGAGATACAGTAAATGATTGGGGAGAGAGAGACGGGGAGGGATCTGCAAATGACCCAGGCTGGAATCGAAAGCGGGTCCCCAAGCGCAGCAGCACAGTCCCTATATCGTTAGTCCACGTCAGGACCTACAGGACAGAAATGTAGTCCAAACACAGAGAAGAAGCTCTCCACATAGCTGGAGTAGTCCATTTGCATATGGCCAGAAACATTAGTAATTAAGTTACTCCCTGCACTATGTCTGAATAACCTGAGTGTGGGACAAAGATAGAAGTCTAGTCTTGTGCCCAGTGCTCTAACTCAGTGTTTCCCAACCAGGGGTACGTGTACCACTAGGGGTACGCGAGCACATTGCAGGGGGTACTTGGAAAAATATAATTTTAACAAATACATGGAGCTTAGTTACATTGGGATAGAGAAAGCGATATAAAACTTGACTTAGGGAGTACTCATGGCACAACGAAAGTGTTTAGGGGGTACACAAGACAAAAAAGGTGGGAAACACTGCTCTAAATGAACACCAGCCAACCGCAACTTGAAGACACTTTCCAATCTGCCACTTGGGATGTCTGAATAGCCTAGGTCCCTGGATGTAGTAAGCCCACTCAGAGTTGGAGTCCCCAGGCCTGAGTTTGACATCCCTGGCCTCGGTCAATGACCACCCGGATATGAGCCACTACGTAGTGCTGAAGCTGGAGGAGGCACAAAATCTCTGCAAGAAGTCTACGCTCTCTCTGCTTAGTAGTCGATTTGGAGATAAGGCCAACAAAACAGCCTTCAACTGGACAGTCATGGGTAAGCGGTTAGGGCGTCAGAATTGTAGCCTTTAAGGTTGCCGGTTCGACTCCCGACCTGCCAGGTTGGTGGGGGGAGTAATTAACCAGTGCTCTCCCCCATCCTCCTCCGTGACTGAGGTACCCTGAGCATGGTACCGTCCTGCCGCACTGCTCCCTTGGGGGCTGACCCCTTGCACGGGTGAGGCATAAATACAATTCCGTTGTGTGCCGTGTGCAGTGAACCCTTGTGTGCCCTGGGGTGTTGTGTCACAATGACAATGGGAGTTGGAGTTGCCCAGCTAGGCTTTCACTTCAAAACAGCATTATTGCCTCTCACTTTCAGCCACTGGAATTCGGCATGTCAGAATAGCCCAGGTCACTGACTGCATATAAGCCTCCAGTGCTGAAGCTGGAGAGACAGAGAACTGGAGAATCAACAGGACAAAGACTCTACTCTGCACTGACCTGCAATGTGATGCAATGCACTTATGACAGCACTTTTTTTGGCTGAATGTTTTCAATCTACACCGCGTTCCACATTATTACGCAAATGACATTTTTTGCCGTTTTCCCAAATAATCAATAGAAATGACAGTCGTCATATTTTTCAAGTCATCAGCCATTAGAGTACAATTTTAAACGTTTTTGAATGAACCTTCCAATGACATCGGTATTTTTTAAAATAATAAAAAACTTAAAATGCCCAAAATGCTCTGTTCCAATTAATTACGCAAAACAGTTTTGTAGTGTTGTAATCCAAATTTCTTTCTTTTTTTCCCATTTACATCAAAACAGTTGGCATTTGGTACCTTCAATACATTTCAATGTTCAAAACTTTGCTATAAGCTGTAACTGGAATGCTGCATTTAATATTGAAGTGATGGAATTGCATGGTAGTTATGGAAGCCCAGATATCCTTGCTGCTTTGATCTCAGCTGTTTTTGTTTGTTTGGTCGGGTGACCCACACTTCACTCTTCAATATACCCGTAGATTTCCATGCCACGTTTAGGTGCTTTGGAGATGATGACATTCTAACTCACCAGACATAACATCCCATTCATTTTCAATGGGGTTTTATGTCTGGTGAGTTAAAATGTCGATACCACCAAAGCACCTAAACGTGGCATGGAAATCTATGGGTATATTGAAGAGTGAAGTGTGGGTCACCAGACCAAACAAACAAAAACAGTTGAGAGCAAAGCATCAAGGATATCTGGGCTTCCATAACTCCCATGCAATGCCCTGCCATTGACTTCAATGTTAAAGGCAGCATTCCAGTTACTAAGACAAAGAGGTTATCATCAAGTATTGAACATTGAAATGTAATTTAGAAGGTACAAAAATCCAACTGTGTTGATGTAAATGGGAAACAAAGAAAGAAATTTGGATTACAACACTACAAAACTACTTTGCGTAATAATGTGGAACAGAGCATTTTAAGTTTTTTATTACTTAAAAAATACCGTTATCATTGGAAGGTTCATTCAAAAACGTTTTAATTGTACTCTAATGGCGGATGACTTGAAAATTATGACGACTGTCATTTGCATTGATTATTTGGGGAAACAGCGAAAAATGTCAGTTGCATAATAATGTGGAACGTGGTGTAGACAAACCCGTCTTCTGTCCTGATGATTCCATTCGGTCCAGGCACTCTAATTGTACAATTTGCCTGGCATCCACAGCAAATACTACCAACTACTTACATTGCTTCGCCAGACAAACACACACACCAACTACTTGTTGTCAACCCATTAACATTGCACTTGTGATAGTTTCTCACTATTTTAGGACTCTCAAACCTGACAAAAATCACAAGAAGCAGTTTTACTTCTAGTCACACAATGAGTCATTGTTTTATCCCCAAAAACTTTTTTTGCCATCACTGGGAACTGAACTCCACTGTCTACTGTTATATCACCTTGATATACCAGAATTGCTGGTTCTAAAAGAAAAAAAAAAACAGATTTTATCCAGTCACATATCACAGACAGTACTCAAAGGCTTAGTTAGTTCCTACAGTGAAATTCCGTCACTGTGGAGTGCCTGTGTGAAAAACTTAACAACAAAGCAGAACTAGGATGTAGTTTTAGTAAACTGCAGTGCTGTGACTTTGATGCCAGGACCTTTATCTCAGATTGAGCAAGAGACGGCATGCACGAGACGGCAAGCTGCTGATTCTTTCACACAGACAGTTCCCTAATTCAAAGTCTCATGCAAACACACTCACCCAAATCACAGCATGCCTATTACCTTCCATAAACCATGACACATAGAGCATAGAAAGTAAGGCTTCCCCAATACAGTGCTCCTGTCTCAGGCCAGTTACTACAGTACAATACATTGCCCAAGAGATTACTTGTGTGTAGCAGTCCATACAGTACAGTACACAGCCATTGTTAAAAATCACAACAATGCAAAGTCCATATTGCCTACCTCTTCAGTTGCACCGTACACAAGCCCAGGCACACATGTGTCTCTCTGAGCAACTAAAGAATATGACGCAGCCTGTAACACATTTTATGAGTCTGTGTAAACTCCTCCGTAATTTAAGTGAAGCTGAGACTTGAAGTGAGGCAGCAGCAACCTGCTGTTGTGCAATACTGATATGTCAACAACTCACTGCACCAAGTCAACAGAGCAGCTTAAGGTACCGAGTTTGTTTGAGGAACAGGGATTGCATTGCTTGTTTCAGATATGAAGCCTTTCTCTTATAATTGGTGGTGGTAGACTCTACTTGAGGGTTTTTTTTTCAGAGGACAAGTATATTTACATTCGACCATCTGTTGTAATCAAAGACCACTGGGGTTTCCAATAGCAACAACCTGTCTAAATATGTCCAAGCGTTTAAAAAAAAAAAAAAACAAGATGGACTTCGCAGATTGCATGACTGGTGTAGCCTACATTACCATGCAATCAGCTTCTTGAAAACAGTCGAGCTCGTGCACCCTGCCCAAAAGGAACACTACTAAATTTGGTGAGTGCGTGCAGATATTACTAAATGAAAAGCTTGTTTGACAGCATGCAGCAATAGCAAACTAATAGTATACGTGGCCGCATACGTTTATCGAGAATAGTTAGGCGGTACAGTACTCCGTACTTTTACACTTGTTGTCCTCTTGTATTTTCAGTCATGTGGGCACTGCAGAGAAGTGTTTGGCTATCTGGGCTATTCAGGGTTTTCCAGTAGCCTACTGTAGCTCTAGCAGCTTCTACTGTTAAAATGACCCAAACTTCAGAACTTTAGCTACCTTATCGATGACATATTGACAGCTGAGCTGTCATTACACTGTCAATATGAAGTTATAATTGTTAACCCTCATATTTATTTGCATGGAAATTACTACTGCTTGCTAAGTAGCTGATCCTTGTCAGTTGTACTGTTTATAAAGGCAAGTGAGAGTTAAATCCAGAAGTAAACAGAACTCCACGCCCTGTGCCCATACAAGGAGGCCTAAATTTAAAATGACAGCCCTGTCCTTAACTACGCCCATGACCTCGTACAAACTTAACTCCACTGTACAATGCATACGAGAACTAGTTAAATGCTCAGAGCAAATCAAACTCGTGTCACAACGAGGGCTACGAGAGGACCCCGGCAAGCAGCTTTTACTTTTCCATTACTGGACCTATTTAAAAGTATCGTATGCACCGAAACACCCGTGTCAATCAAGTTCAGTTAGCTAGTTCAGCTACACGAGTTGCATAGGTCATAACCTCAACCGCCATTGGATCTTAACACATAAATTAATAACCTTAAATTGACAGGACTACATCGCTGTACGTGGCTAATTTGAATTAGCTACCCATCATAGTCAACTGGCTATCATGCCTTATCGGTCAAGATGAAGTAGCTGGCTAAACTTGCACGCATGAAAATGTCTTACCTTCATCAAAGACATCCATTGTAGATGTGATTTTCTGGAAGTCTGCGTTTTCTTCGCGTGACGGTGGTCCACCACAAAGTGAGATAGCAGCCCTTGATGCTACACCGTGGGATCTGACAGCCCGAGGTTATCACAAATAAGTGATTTAGCTAACGCTAGCTAGCTAGCAGAAGTGAGTTCCACATCAAAGCAACCCAAACAAGCACCACAAACGCTGTTCAACTAGATAATACTTGCCAAGTAATTGTCATAACGCAGTCGTAGCAGGAGAAGTCTATGCTATGGATTGTAATGACGCCCGACAAGGAATCACAACTGAATTGCTTGCCTGCTGCAACATCAACTCACTTCTGCAACACTCGTGTCACTTTGTTTTTGTATTCCCACTTCCTTGTTTGACATGGAGCGCCAGTGGGCGAAGCGCGTGTCCAATGAATCGCCACTGATATCTTGATGTAAATAAATTATACTGTTGCGGCATTATTAATTAGGCCTAACCATGCGTAAACAAACGGAGAATGGTAATTCCACAGCCAAACTACAGACAGATGTATTTAGGGTGACCAGATGTCCCGAAAAATTCGGGACAGTCCCGAATTATAAGCTTTTGTCCCGAATCCCGAATCTGACTGTGCATGTCCCTACTAATAATAATGTTTTAACCAGGTACACATCTCAAACTTTTGGCTACTGCCGCCTGTGCCCCTGAGAGGCTGCTTGTGCAGCCCCAAATACGTGAAGTGGCTGCGTTCCGCCCACTGACTTGGTTCCGCCCCTCAGCAATGTATCTATTTTATCTTGCTGACATTCTATTCGATTGCAACAGTAAGCGCGAGCAATTACCGGCGCGCATTTTCACTTTCATCGACAAAATGACAGTAGTAGCGACATGGCAGATGAAGAGCCCCACCATGCGAGTAAAAAACAGAAGCGACAGTGCAGGTAGATGAAGTTGGTTGGTTTTAGACCGTTCTGTCAGCGTGCATCCTCGCATTGTATTGTTTATTTTTTGACGTTCCGAGTTCAGGCACACGAGTGCACTGACAAGCTAACTTGCAGTGACAGCAAGCTAATCCATTCGGTGTTCAAAGTGTACAACCTCGCAGCTGAGATGCCAAAGCATCGATGCAGGTAGGCGTCACAGAAAGCGTTAAAAAATGAAGGAGAAAAATGAGAGGTCAACAGCAGCTGCGGGATTGGCATGGCATCGAGGGGGAAAACAATGCAGGCATCGCAGCTGGGGGGAAAAGAAGTTTAACAAGTAGGCTACTACTGTAATCAATATAATTCTTGCCTTTCAATCAATCATGTTGTCAGGGCTTGTTATTAGGCTATTCTATAAATCGAAAGGTCTGAATTGCATCGCTATAGGCCTAGTTAATTTTCAAAATGTTCTTTTTTTTCAACGACCCCCCACCCAAAAAAAAAAAAAAGCAAAAAAGCGTCCCGAATTTCAGCAAACCTCATCTGGTCACCCTAGATGTATTACACTTCTACAGTAAAGAAGTAAAAGTGATGCCTCAGCCAACGTGCATAAGAAAGGTTTTTTTTTTTGCTGATTTTAGGCCAAGGCTACTCAGCCTATGAGGCCTAGGCATGTGTTTAGATCACAGCTTTCACACGCTTTGGTATGCTGTCCACCAGTTGTTTTGTTCTTGGATGACAGAAGTGGAACGTAACTAAGTATTTTTACTAGTTACTGTACTTAAGTAGTTTTTTTTTTCTGGAATGTGTACTTACTTGAGTAAAAATAAAAATGCAGACTTCTAGGCTACTTTTACTCAGTTGCATTTCTTGACAATTACTTGTACTTTCTATTCCTTACATTTCTAGAAGAAGACTTAGTTACTAGTTACATTTATCCTAGGTTTTCCTGTTGTGTTTCGTGGATATTTGAACTGGCTCAGGTGTGGGCAGGGAGATGGGACCAAACCCCTCTTCCAAACTGACACCCAGACAGAAAATATACTTTAAAAAACATTTACAGGACTCCATAGTCATGTTCAAATAGAACCGAAAACCGTTGCAGAAACTTTTCCTATTGGATCAAGTTGGCAGACATGGAGAAAGACAGACATTGTGTGAGTAGGCCTACTTGTACTTGTGTAGGCTACTCAAAAAGTACATTTAAAAGTTAGTAGGCCTACTTAGGACTTTTACTTAAGTACATTTTTGGTGCACAACTTTTACTTTAACTGGAGTAATTTTTTCGCAGGGTACTTCTACTTTTACTTAAGTACACAACTTCAGTACTTCTTCCACCTCTGATGACTTCATCCTGGAGCAAAGATTCATGTGGAGAGCAGATTAGAGTACTTTATTGATCCTGTTGGGAAATTAAGGTGTCAAGTACAGTAGCTTACATACACATAATGCCCACATGAACATGTCTAGACACGTGTAACAAAGGTAATAGCCTGGTAGGGAAAAAAAATAAAGACTAAAGAAAAAAAATAAAATGCCAATTGTGCAAAACACACATAAAAAACATATAGCCTACAAAAAAAATATACAAATGTGCAAAAACATAAACCATACTCGAGTTGAGGTAGACAAGATTAACATGACCAGACATAGGCCAAAGTGTTGACAGATATGATAGTATTGTGATGTAGAAGGTAGAGAAATCAGACATAATACAGTATTCGCAGAACAGTGATTTTCAACCTATGGGCCGGGGCCAACTGGTGGGCCCTGAAGGTATTCCAAGTGGGCCTTGAAATCATTTTCTACAAATTATAATCATATTGCGGTGTGTGTTGCTATTGATTTATTTGAGTTTTATTCTTTATTGGGTCAGAAGTGGGCCCTGAACATTTGTTTGAACAATTTTGAGTGGTTGGGAACCCCTGAAGTAGAACATAGATTCTGGCGAGGTGCATGAAGACAATGGATAACATTATCATAAAGCAGGCAGTGTACACTGTACAGAGTATGATAGGGGTGAAGATTTCTTGCAACGTCACAGTCTAGTACAGGTGCAAGAAGTGTATAGGACAATATACACACACACACACACACACACACACACACACACACACACACACACACACACACACACACACACACACACACACACACACACATGCCAAGAGGTTTCCCATACTGGACGGGCCAGCTCAGGCATCTCACTGCCTTTGCTTGTGATAAGTAGGCTAGTACTGTATGTCCAGTGGTCATGAGAGTTCCATAGTGGTTGGGCAGTCCACCATCACTGGTAGAATAAACAGAAGTCGGCTGACGACATTGAAGGACCTCAGCCTCCTGAGGAAATAGAGCCTGCTTTAGCCCCTCCTTTGTGGACCAGTCCAGACCACTCCTAAGTGTTTCTGAGCTTTGTTTGATGGCTTGTGATGTCTACATAAAATCCACAAAAAGGCCAAGATAGTCCATGGTCCAGACATCGGTGAAGACTTCTGAGCAGGGTAGCTCCGACACTGACCAAAAAGTTTGCGGCGTGCGAGCAGGTGCCTGCTGCTCACCTGTTCACAAGTGGGTTCTTTCCGATTTGCGGACTCCCGTCCCCGGCACATGCTTGTGGTCTCACTTTCCACTGATGCCCAGCCGCCTCCTAGGAGAAAACAATAAAGTTTCCCTGCTGTTAGCCTAACCACAACAACTTTTGGGGGAATATTCTTCATTCAAATAAGAAAATGTCATTGCGGCCACAAGCAGGCAAGTGAGTAAGAGAGGACGGGATATTATTATGAAAGCGAAAGTAAAGTGAAAGCCCCATTGGGAAAAGCCAACTCCCATTGTCATTGTGACACAGCACTCCACAGCACACAAGTGAACACTGCACACTGCACACAACAAAATTGCATTTATGCCTCACCCGTGCAAGGGGGCAGCCCTCACTGGCACAGTGCGGCGGGACGGTACCATGCTCAGGGTACCTCAGTCACGGAGGAGGATGGGGGAGAGCACTGGTCAATTACTCCCCCCACCAACCTGGCGGGTCAGGAGTCGAACCGGCAACCTTAGGGCTAAAAATCTGATGCCCTAACCACTTACCCATGACTTATATATCATATTAGAAAGAATCCATTGTCTGCATATTGGAATCCACCCATTGTCTGCCCAAGTGACTCCCCTACAAGGCTTTGACCCATGACTCTTAAAAGCCCAGGGGACTCAAAGGTTAGTCGCCGCCCTTGTGTGGTGTGCTGTCTATTTCCAAGATGCACTACCTTGACATTGTATGTGCAGCCTCCAATACAGTGCCCTCCATAATTATTGGCACCCCTGGTTGAGATGTGTTAAAAGCCTTAAAATAAATTCAGTGTTTATTGCAGAAGAATACTGTCACACTGAAAATTTTAGGAAAATGTAGCCTTCAACTCAAATGAATTGAAGGAAAATAAAAAAAATCCCTGACTAAAAAATAATTATTTTTCATTAAATCACCTGTTCCACAATTATTGGCACCCTTAACAATTCCCAGGAAATAAATATAATTTAAGCATTTCTGTCATTTCTACAGTAGTTTACAAAGTTTACCAGAGTATGTAGGAACATTTAATTAGTAATTCATCACTTCCTGTTTCCCTGGGGTATAACTATGACGTGACACCGAGGCCATTTCTCTTATCCACTCTTAAACATGGGAAAGACAAAGGAACACAGCATACAAGTGAGGCAGATGTGCGTCGACCTTCACAGGTCAGGCAGAGGCTACAAGAAGATTGCCACTCAACTGCAGCTGCCCATATCTACTGTGAGAGGAATAATTAAGAAGTTCAAAACAACTGGAACAGTGGTAAACAAGCCTGGACGAGGACCCAAGTTTATTTTGCCACCACGCACAGTGAGGAGGATGGTAAGAGAAATCAAAATATCTCCAAAGCTCACTGTTACAGAATTACAACAAATGGTAGCATCCTGGGGTCACAAAGTCTCCAAATCAACCATCAGGCGCTGTCTACACGCCAACAAGCTGTTTGGGAGGCATGCACGGAGAAAACCTTTCCTCACCCACAATCATAAACGCAAACGTCTGGAGTTCGCCCAGCGGTATTGGGGCTTCAACTGGGACCGTGTGCTTTGGTCAGATGAGACCAAGATTGAGCTTTTTGGCAACAAACACTCTAAGTGGGTCTGGCGTGCCACGAAAGATGCGCATGCTGAAAAGCACCTCATACCCACTGTGAAGTATGGGGGTGGGTCAGTGATGCTGTGGGGCTGTTTCGCTTCCAAAGGCCCTGGGAAGCTTGTTAGGGTGCATGGCATCATGAATGCTTTGAAATACCAGGACATTTTAAATCAAAATCTGTTGCCCTCTGCCAAAAAGCTGAAGATGGGTCGTCACTGGGTCTTTCAGCAAGACAATGACCCTAAACATATGGCCAAATCTACACAGAAATGGTTAACCAGACACAAAAGCAAGCTCCTCCCATGGCCATCTCAGTCCCCAGACCTCAACCCCATTGAGAACCTGTGGGGTGAGCTGAAGAGGAGAGTATAGAGGAGAGGACCCAGGTCTCTGGATGATTTAGAGAGATTCTGCAAAGAGGAATGGCTGAAGATCCCTCTTTCTGTCTTTTCCCATCTTGTGAAACATTATAGGAGAAGATTAGGTGCTGTTTTGTTGGCAAAAGGGGGTTGTACAAAATATTAACAACAGGGGTGCTAATAATTGTGACACACATTATTTGATGTCAAATAATTATTTCTTTATGTGGGATTTTTTCCCCACTGAATAAATGCACTTGTATTGAAGGTTGGATTTTTCTCTTTTTTTCCATTAAGGTCCCATATTATTTAGAGAAAAATAATAATAATTGGAAGCTAAAAAACACATCTCAACCAGGGGTGCCAATAATAATGGAGGGCACTGTATGTTATAGAACACAGGTCAGGATCATGCATCCTCATGTACAAACTGACTCTAGGACTCTAGGAAATGAATCCAAATGTTGACAGTGGGGAAAAACACTTGATCATGACATGCCACACACACCAAAAACAATGGATTATGATTTGGGCCAATTTTATCAGTAGTGGTTGAAACAGCAGAACTATATAGGCTACTGTACAGCACAGAGCACTTATTACCTTCGCCGAGACAAAGTCGGCGAAGGTTATGTTTTGACCGCTGTGTATTTATTTATTTGTGAATATGTTTGTACTTCGTATAACTCAGACAGAACTGAGCCGATTTTTATGAAATTTAGTGGGATGACTGGTCGTGACCCAAGGAACAATCGATTAGTTTTTGGGAGTGATTGGGTCAAAGGGCAAAGGTCAAGGTCACGAAAAGGTCAAAAACGTATATTGAGCCCATTTTCAGAGAGGATTTATAGAGGAGAGGCCAAACTGGCAGCTTCTTCCGGGTGGTACTGTCCACGGGGCGGCGATGTTCAAGCAGAGGAGAGCCGTCAGAATGAATGGGGGGTCCTATGAAGCTCCACATAGACGCAACTGATGTGTCGGATATGGAAGGTCACCGGTTTTCATTTTATTTTTCCTAAAGGAAGTGTAAATTGCCCTTCCAAATGGCATTTGGTTTGATTTTTTAAACTCATTGCATTTTTTTAAAAACACGCATTTTGTGCATGAATAACGTGAAACTCAATTACCCAGAATGCTGCACGTGAGCTCTCTACCCGGGTGATTCTGGAAAACAAACATGGCGGCAACTCGCTTTACTACCTTAAGAATGTGTTAATCCGACGCTACATTTCTTAACTAATGAAAATCGAAGGCAGAAATCAACATTGTAGTGTCTAAATATGAGGTCGATTGGTCTATTTGTGGCGTACATCACGATCGGCTGAGTTGTTGGCCTCACGTTTGTCAGTTAGCTTGTGGCTAGGCTACGTCTCGCCGACGTTAGCATCCGGTTTAGTTCCCCATTCACCAATTGGATGTCGTAATTTCCTTAGCTAGAAGCTAGTGAAGACTGACTCACAAATGTCGAAGCTGTAAGAAACTAGACGGATATAACTCCTAGGTTACTGTGTTTTAAATTTAAATGTTTAATTTACAACCAGAGACGACCGTAATATGTTCAGGTTTCAGCTGCTAGGGAGGACTTATTGTGGGCGATTAGCCCCAGCCCAATAGGGGAACCCCAATCTGCTCTGTCTGAACAGCGCCCCTAATGCAAATCCATTGAACTGCGGCCAAATTTTGTATAATGGGGCGAATAGCATGTGGGACGGCTATAGGTAGAAAGGCTATGCCATTTTTATGAAATTTAGTGGGATGATTGGTCATGACCCAAGGAAAAATCAATTCGTTTTTGGGAGTGATTGGGCCAAAGGTCAAAGGTCAAGGTCACGAAAAGGTCAAAAACGTAAATTGAGCCGATTTTTATGAAATTTAGTGGGATGATTGGTCATGACCCAAGGAACAATCGATTACTTTTTGGGAGTGATTGGGTCAAAGGTCAAGGTCAAGGTCACGAAAAGGTCAAAAACGTTTTTCTTTGCCAAGCACTATATGCCAGAACAACGTGTGCATGCTGAATTTAATAAGAGGTCAAGACTGGGCCAAAAATGTAATATTACGATATTCCGGTCCGATTTCAATGAAACTAACACCAAAATTTGGAGAATGTTATGCCCCACACTCTGAAGATGGCCAGAAAAAAATAAGTGGCGTAGGCGAAGGTTTGCGCTCTACCGAGTGCCCATTCTAGTTAGCTATGGTGACTGGCTGTAAAGCAGAGCAAACTCAGGCAGGTGGGGTTACATGCAGCCCGCTGAGCCATTTCATGTGACCCGCAGAGCCTGTACAAGACAGACAACTTTTAAATACACCGTGATGCTTACGCAACACTCTCACAGTAAAATGACAACCCAAGCCAGGGGTCTCTATAGGTCTCTGGGTTTCTACAGCAGGCCACTGCACTCAACCCAAACCAAATGAGAAACCAAATGAGGCCCTTGAGCTGAAATAATTGCCCAATGCAGCTGTAAAGGATAAAGGCAATGTATGTATAAAATATGATATGGAAACCTCCAACCATAAATATATACAAGCTTGGGGAAACCCTGCCCCGTCTTGAATCCATGACGATTTTTATGTGTAGTTTAAGGTCTTATTCTCAAATCCAATTTCCCCCAGCTGGTCCTGTGAGCATCAGCATGGACATATTGGTTCATCTTCATGTGTACAGTTGCAGTAGGCTACAGTTGCTCGAATTTGGTGGCAGTTGATGGCCGTCCCCTCTGAAACGGCATTAATGCATTGTGTATGATCATATAACTATCTGATTCTCTCTCTCTCTCTCTCTCGTTCCCTTCTACTTTTCAGTTTTATGTCTCCTGTCCTATCTTCCCTTCTCTCCTCCTGCTACTTTCTGTGTCTATCGTCGCTCTCTGTCAGGGTTCCAGTCTCACTATACCTCTTCCTCCATCAGTTTGCAGAGTTACCACACCTCATTTAAAACACATTTCCATTTTTAACATTCACATAGCTACTGACTGTGGTTAAGAAGGATACATAAACATACATATACAGGTTTTTTGTGTTAAGTTTTGGTAATGATTTGATAAATGATGGTTAAGTTGAGATTATCTCAGAGACGATTATATTTTTGTCAGGTTATCGGTTAAAGACAATTCATTTTGTCTTTAAAAAAATGTGATTGAATAAAACACAACATGCTTGAATGAAACAGAACATGACATTGAATTTACTTGAAATAGACTTTATTTATATAAAGCTCTTCTTAAAGCTCATCTACACTTCCTCTTCCAATTTCAGTTTTATGTCGCTCTGTCTGTTAAGAGTTTCGTCTTCTCCTGCAAGCCCCATAGCCGGTAGCCTGGTTACTACCAGACCTCTGTGTGTGTTTGTAGCACTGGAGCCCCCCAACACACAGGCAGCTGGTCCACATTTGCCCAAATTGACAAATTTCCTTTAGGATCAAAAAATGATTCCCCAAGCCCCCACCAGTTGTCCAGTTCTGCCCCTCTCAATATCAATGACACCAACACACCTTGGATGTCTAAATGTTGCCCTACAACCAGTCACACAGCCAGCTCCTTATGAAGTCCGCCCTCTCGACAAAATACTCATTTTCCCGCAACCTTCTCAAAATGGAGTCCAGCA
Organism: Engraulis encrasicolus; assembly: GCF_034702125.1. Lineage (NCBI taxonomy): Eukaryota > Metazoa > Chordata > Actinopteri > Clupeiformes > Engraulidae > Engraulis > Engraulis encrasicolus. The sequence continues at coordinate 27,493,758 of NC_085859.1, read as the reverse complement.
TCTGATAGGCACCCCAAGTCTTTACCCACTCTTTGATCAAATGGCGGGAAAAAGCCCACAATATAACGACACATTTGTAAACTACCCACACCCTACGACGCAACCCAATGGGCTGAGTTTCAGTGGCAGTGGAGACCAGTGGCTCTGGAGACAGTGGGGGGAGTGAGGCTGGAGGGGGTGGAGGGGACACCAGCGTTGGCGGCGGGGAAGCCAGTGGTGGCGGTGGGGGTGGTGATGGTGATGATGACGGCACCACGATCGGTTGCAGTGGCACCACCATCGCCCATTCCACGACTGGTATAGATCTCCTCCCCCTGCCGGGCCTGGTGGCGTAGACCAAGGAGCCGTCCCGCCGCCGAGGCTCCTTGAACTTCACCACCTTGACGGCGTAGCGGGATTTCAGGGGCAGGGGATCCCAGGTGCTGTTGGCCGCTTCCAGCATCCCCTCGATGACCTCCTCGTACCCTCTGTAGACACAGTCCTCCTCCTCATCCTCAGGCGCTGAGGTGGTGGTGGTGGTGGTGGAAGGGCATCTCCGGAAGAAGGAGAGACAGTCAGACAGCAGCCTACTGCAGCTGTCACGGCGCTGCTGTCTTCTGATCTTCCTCTTCCGTTGCTTCTCTGCTTTCTTCTGTGCCTTCCTCTCCTCAGCGGTCTCCTCAGCGGTCTCCTCGCGCGGCGTTGTTGGCCAATCCCAGCTGGTTGATGGTGTGGCATCATCGTAGCAGGTAGGCCTAGTAGTGGTGGTGGTGTAGGCATCACCATCCTGGTGTACATCCCCGCAGGTGACACACAGGAGGCATGCCAGGAACAGGGCACGGATTTGGCGGCCACATGCCCCTCCTCTCCTTCTACCGTGGCCTTCTCTGGCCATCTTCTTTCTTTTTTAAATGTTTCTCTCTCTTTCCTAAAAAAGGCACCAGTCATATCAGAAGATATACCATTATGCAAGATTGGAAAAGCACTTTCTCAGGCCTATTATTGCTATTAGGCCTATTAGGCTATTATATTAGGCCTATTATGAGAGAGGCCTAGGCTACTGGGGTTAAAGGAGCAAGTATACCAGGAGCATGAATACCAATTTAATGAATGTAGGCCTATTTGTTTATTAATAATAAATGAAATCTAATAAATTAATCGATGTGTGGATTGATTGGTTGATCAATTGACTGATTGATTCAGTCATTCATTCATTCATTCATTCATTCACTATGAAGTTTAAGAGGACATAGGCCTACCGTATCTGGACGTTCTGCTTGCTGAAATGAACTCATTCACTTATTTGTGTTTTTACCTTGATGTTGGACTCGACATTATAGACGTCATTATAGATTTTCGATTGTGACGTAGCGTAGTGGAGTGCGCAAAGAATGTAGAGCGCTCGACTCTCAGTACGCAATGTGCTGCGTCTATCTCGTGATAAAAGCAAAAATGTATCCACTAGACATAAGCCCGCCTAATCTGAATCTGATTCTATAGCCCAAAACTGAAACTGAGCGATTCCCTCCATAGACATGACATAGACATCCTACGGCTTATCGCTCGTTCTAGCGCCGCGCTCTAGCCAGGCCATAGGCTAGGTCTATTAGGCCTTGGCTATTTATTTATTTATGTATTTATTTATTTATTTATTTATTTATTTATTTATTTATGTATTTATTTATTCGTTCATTTGCGCATGCTATTTATTTTCTTTTATTAACAGAAGAGCCGACAGTATATAACACACGGGCCAATGCTTAGTAAAATGTTGACCCATCCAGGAAGCCTTTTTCCCCTCTGATAGGCTATAGGCCTACTCATGCAACAGTTGTTATAGGCTACAATTGACTTTATACTTGACCCTATCCTTGGCCTACTTGGTTGCGTTGGTCATGGTACGAGAAGCCTTAAACCCGACTAACATCATGCATATCCAGACAAATCGTCACGTTTAATGACTAAATGCACTAAAATAGCAAATACTTTCGAGAGGGACAACGCTGTGAAAATAGCAATGCCTTAAGGCAGAATTCTATAACATAACCTTCAAGGCAACAAATTTGCATTGTTGGAACACTTAGGCCTACCTATTTTGATTGTTTTTAACATGTGACGCATGCACGGGCATATTTATAAAACGTGCATATTCATTGCGTAGCCTATTTATGGTCAAGAGTTTAGTTGTAGTATCAAACCATGTCACTAGAGAGCGCTGTCGTTTCACAAGTGTTTTACTGCACAAAACCAGGCTGCATTTTGGTGTTTATTATAGGCCGTTTTTATTGTTCATCATTTCACAAACATCCCATAAAACACGGGAAAATACAGACTGATATCTTTGCAGTAGGCCTATATTTTGGTTTAAAAACAGCTACCATTCAAAATCTCAAACGCATTTAATGGAAAAATACTATACAGATCTCCAATATTCTGTGTTGACACACTGGTCAAACAAGTCCAGTTGCACCTTATTTCACTTTCTTCAGTGACCTATCTCAGTCATCTCATTTTTTCTGTAGTGATGTTAGAGTTTTTGTCAACCAGTTCCTAAGAGTATCCACATTCTTCTCCAGCCACATGATGTTCTTCTCCACATTCTCAATGGCCACCTGAGTGACACGCAGTTGGGAAGACTGCTCTTTAATGGACTCGAAAAAAGCCTTGATCTGAAAAGTGTGATAAAAAAAATAAAAAATAAAAATAAATTAGACCACTGCTTGCTTTAAGGTAATGAATTAAGGATGAAATAATGATGTTGAATTACTTACATCCTTTAGTTCTTCGTTTGATGAGAACTGGCCTGTTGTGCCGATTATAATGTTTCTGATGCTGCCTGATCCCAGCTGAAACCTAAAGAAAGAAATGGTTTACAGATTTCACAGGACAAATTACTGTAACGTTGTGGTATACTTAGCAAAAACAATATGCACAGCCCATATCGGAATTGTTTAGCTGCGTCCATTTAAATATCAAGACTGTCATATGTTTTCTTCCATTGTAAAGAGACGCACAGAAGTGCAAATAATAGGCAATATTTTGCAGTGCTAATTCAAAACTTTGTTTTGTCTTTTTCGACTTTATTTGAAAGGACAGTGTGAGAGGTGGACAGGAAGCGAATTGGGAGAGAGTCAGGGAGGGGTCGGCAAAGGACCCGGGGTCAGCGTCGAACCTTGGTCAGCCCCATGACAGGCGAGTGCCCTACCGGTTGGCCACGACAGGGCTGTTAATTCAAAACTTAGAGAGTCGATTTAACATCTTCTAGTGTATTTGGTCCTGGAGTACTCATAACTGTGATAACTTAACACATTGTATTTTTTTTTTTACTGTTCAAGGACAATGTTGCTGGTCATCATTTTTGGATGCAGTACATGCAAATCATTGTTGAACAAAGAGTAGCTTCTTAAAATGTCCACTTACTTTTCCACCAGCTTATCCCAGTTGTTCTTCACAAAGTTCCATGCCAGCACAGTTCCCTTGGGGTTTCTAGCGACTGTGTAGATTAGTGAAGGCAGCACCACTGTCTTTATGATCTGGCCCTCCATGCCAAGGTACAGTAGCCTGTGTCCAAAATAGTGCCATTTGTTACCTTGAAGCTCATATGTAAAACAACACACACACACACACGCTCTCTCTCTCTCTCTCTCTCTCTCTCTCTCTCACACACACACACACACACAGACACACAGACACACACACACACACACACACACACACACACACACACACACACACACACCAATAATGATTACACCCCTTTTGAAAAGTAACATTTTAACAATATTTCAATAAAAATACACAAGTGATTTCCAAAATATATGACGGTTGCCACAGAATGACATATTTTTTTCCATTTTGTGAAATTATGGTGGTTCAAAAGTCAGTACATCCAAGACTGATTGGCGCGCACTAGTGTACTGTACGCCTATGAGAACTTCTGTAAATACCTTATCAACTTAGTTGGATCTTGGCTGGTCGTGAGAGCAGAGAGTATTTTCTCTTTCTGAGCTTCTGACATGGACGTGGTGTACTTCTCCAGCAGGAAATCCCATCCCTCTGGCTCCTGAGCACCAATACTGAAGACCGTCTCAGTCACATCGCCTGGCAGACTGTCAAGTGGGAGGTTAAGATGGGCAAAAAAAATATTTACATGATATTGTCAAAGTGACAGGATGCAATCTTTTTGAAGGTTAATGGATGGGCCTTAGATCAAGAATGACATGGTATCCCTTTAAAAGGATTTTCAGAAATGATATAGTATTGTGTGTTGATTGCATTCCTGGTCATGTACTGTAGGTGTGAAATAAGAAAAACGAGATACAGTACAGGGCGAGGTTTCTTTTTTAAAAAGAAAGATATGTTTAGGGGCTTCTGGGCCTTCATTGACAGGAAAGGGAAGACCACGACAGGAAGTGAGTGAGGGGAGAGAGATGGGGAAGGATCGGCAAATGACCCGGGCCGGAATCTAACCCCGGTTGCCGGAGTAGCAACCCAGTGCCCTACCATTAGGTCGCGGCAGGGCCAAGGGGGCAAGGTTTATTGGAATAAATTATGAGGGGTTCAGATGCATAACCCCCTAACTCCATTTCTGAAGACCTGCACTTCTATATTTTTAGAGAACCCAGTTGTTGGTTTGGTTTACATTCATGTACTTGATAATACATATAAATAGTTATATTACATAAATAAAATAAAAAATGTGCAATTTAAATAGCTTTGTATTAAATAAAAATGAATTAAGATTATTTTCTGAAAAGGCACTTAGGGGGTTTTGCATCTGACCTCTTCAAATTATGAAGGGTTGGACCCACCTCAGTGTACCGTTGGATGTCTTCCAATCATTGAAAAAGCATTTGGCTCTCTCGAGGCAAGGGGAGTATGCCAGATCGCAGGCCATGGAGAGCACCTCGGAGCGCAGTCTCCTGTCCGAGATGGAGCCCTCGTCACTCCACTCCTGCCTGTCTATCAGCCCTCGGAAAAAAAGCAGGATGAAGTCCTGCAAAAAAAACAGTTTAGTTTAGGTGTGTGTGTGTGTGTGTGTGTGTGTGTGTGTGTGTGTGTGTGTGTGTGTGTGTGTGTGTGTGTGTGTGTGTGTGCGTGTGTGTGTGTGTGTGTACAGGGCCGCTGACAGCATTGGCCGGGCCCAGGACAAGTCGTCTGAAAGGGCCGCCCAGCCCGATACATACAATGTCATCTGGCCCCCCTCTCTCCCTGGACCCAGGATAACTGCCCCTTCTGTCCCCCACTTTCAGCACCCATGTGTGTGTGTGTGTGTGTGTGTGTGTGTGTGTGTGTGTGTGTGTGTGTGTGTGTGTGTGTGTGTGTGTGTGTGGGTGTGTGGGTGTGTGTGTGCATACGTGCATGTGCTTAAATGCAAGCAGAACTTGACACACAGTTAGTGTCTTAAAATTGAAAATTGTGTATTTTGATGCAGAAACTTACTTTCACATTTTGAGTGACCTCTGACAGGCCTCTTTTCTCTACCATTTTGTAGGAAGTTTCCAGATATCCAAGGCCTTCTAGGAGTGGGACATTATGGGTCTCAGACTGGAGGTAAGTGATCAGGTCGAGAGCAGTGTTGAGAGACAGCTGTCCAGCACTGTACAGGAAAAAATCGCAGTATCACAACTATGAAGTTGAATTCAAAGCGCTTTCAAAATACACATACACACCAGGGCTTGTTTCCACCGGCCACTGTGGCTAGTGGTATTCCCGAGGGACTATGTACCCTTTCTGCTAGCCAGAATTTTGTCCGTCTTTTTTCTTTACAATACTCGTGCATTTAAATAAAAACAATTGATGCAACTTTGATTTGTCAAACCAAAGAATAAGTTACCTGTCAAAGTGGCTAGTGAGACAGAAATTGTCACAAGCCACAGCCCAGCATTTGGCCAGTTTGTAGGTGCCAGCGTCAAGCCCTGATACACACGTACACATTCCCACATTCACACACCATGCTCTGGGGTTGTCCGGTGTTCAATCACACGAGAAAGTGCACACACATTAAAGGGGTCAGCTGTCCCTCCCGGGCCCAGGGAGATGGTCATTACATTGACTTTATTTGGTGGGGGGCCCTTTGAGATGACTTTGTCCTGGGCCCAGTCAAGGCTGTCTGCAGCCCTGGTAACCCATTGTCTCTCCCTTTACTACCTGCACTAGTAGAACACAACGTTGGTCTTACGTGACGAGCTGAAAAGCGTTGTGGATGAGATTGGCGCGATCCTTGTATGTGAGAGCGGTGAGGTTGTGCTTCAGAAGTCTGCTCAGTCTCTCCCAGCCGTCCCCCTCATAATGGACAATGTAGTAGCCATTCATGTCCGAGTTGAACTTCACCCACTCCACACTCTCATCCAGGTCCAGAACACCTGAGGGGAAATCAAGGATATGCTTGCTCAATTCAGTTCAGTTCAGAAAAACTGTCAATTTGATTTGACAATCCTAGTCTCGGTCAATAAATTAAATAAATAAAAAGCAATTAAAATAATATATTTTTTAAATCAATGTGATCAGACATGAGAAGGCTCATTATGAAGACAGGGAAGCGGTAACTCTTTATTTTAAGGTCCACATGTCAGCTACTAATACATGCCTAATTACTGTCTGTTTACGTGACTTATCAGATATGTGTAGAGTAGAGAGTATCGTTTATTGATCCCAGGGGGAGATTAGGTGTTAGGCCTACTAGCTCCTAATTCAGATCATATCAGTGATAAAGGTGTTATTGGCAACAAACAATACATTTGTGAATACACGTCTCACAAATGATTGATCATTTTGCTTTACATGTATCTTAGAGGTCACTTATTCAGACAATTAGGCATGTATAAGTCAAGTGAAAGCCCACCGAACCTCCAACTCCCTTTGGCATTGGCATTGTGACACAGCACTCAAGTGCATACTGCACACAACGAAATTGCACTTATGTCTCACCCATGTAGTGGGCCGCCCCCAAAGGCGCCCCAAGGGAGCAGTGCGGCGGGACGGTACCATACTCAGGGTGCCTCAAGGGCGGGTTATGCTTCCTACTTGTGCCACAGTGAGCTTGTCGCAGCCATGATGCAGTTAATTTTGGTTTATGCCCTGTTTTGAAGCACGGTCTGCGCGATGTCATTCCACGCTGAAACTGCCTTCAATACAAAGAGTAAACTAGACGTGTCGGTTGTTTTTTAGCATCACAGACTCGACGAGAATGAAAATGAAACATTAAATCTTTATATCACGTGCATGTTTGATCGCACTGGCAGCCACAGTGGTAGTTTGGAACAAAGAAGTGGCTCATTTGTGAGGACGAAGCGGAATGTTTCCTCGACCTCGGAACCACTGTTCAACTGTCCAAATAACTTCAGCATCGTAACTTGCAAGCGCATGTGTTGTCTTTGGTTCGTGTAAATAAATCAAACAACAAAGCACGGGCAACTTATTTAATGAAGACAGAGCAGGCTGGTCGAGAGGCATGGGCGTAGATTTGGGTAGGGACGGTCGTGACATGTCACAACCAATATTCAAGGGATATAAAATAGTCCCGACCAATTTTTGACATATTAATTAAAAAAAACGAAATAACTGAACGAAAATCTACATTGATTAGTTTAATATTTCAATATACTATGCAGTCGTAGCATTCATTTAAAAAACATTTTAAATTGGCTAGTTAGTGAGCTATGATGACCCATGCCGCTATTGGCTGCAACAAGCGGCCAGGCGGAAGCAGTGGTCCACGCTGGTGGTGCTGAAAAGTGAACGCATCTGTCTGGTATTGGAATTAAACTCAAACGGCATGAATGTTTCCTTCTGAATTTGACATGTATGAGCCTCAGAGATACCAAAAAGAAAAGGACGACTGGCATAAGAAGTTATGCTACCTCAACAGTAAACCTACGGCCCCATAAGATTTCATCTATGCATGTGTTGCATCGTTCGGTGTTTAGGTAAGATAAGCGTTATCCTCCTACCCTCCCTTTTGAGTGCAAGTTTTAACGGTCTCGTTGTAGCCATCGATTAAGCCCTGGCAGATGCAAATAAACATGGGAATGAATGAATGAGAGAGTCATGGGAAGATGCTGGAGATGCTGCCGTTTGAAATAGTTGCTGTAGCCTGTTGGCTATCCACACACCTCACATAATGCATGCCATAATTGCAAAACATTCCGACTGTCAAACTACTCGATAGCTCAATGCGATTTATGCTTGCTCATTTCGGTTGCCGCGTGCCGCGTGTGCCGCATGTTGTAAAAAGTTTGGCAAAAGAAATTAATTTCAAGTTGTGATTCCTCTGACATTCTAAGAATAAAAGTCAGGTTTTAGATATTGTCAGGCAAAAAAGAGTCGTTTATTCTCCCAGGACAAAGGGGCTCGGTCTTGATGGAGCTTGTTGACTGCTTTTACAGAAAGTAGCCCAAGAGTAGCCTGGCCTACGTCTTTAAAGGAGCCGCTACCCTTTTAAAGTCAGATACAGATATTCTCTCTCTCTCTGTCTCTATGTCTCTCTCTCTCTCTCTCTCACTCTCTCTCTCCCCATTGTTATGTTGTCCAGACCCATTAGAAATGCTTAGTCGTTGAAGCAATTTTGTTTAAATAAATGTTAAATAGAATTATCTCTGTTGAACATGTAGGCCTACCACTTACTGTATAGCACTGTTCATTTTGGGAAAAGGATATGAGCCCTGGTCTAATGTGCCACCTGGTTTAAGAAACAGTCTTCCTTACTTATAGGCCCTAGTCATTATTTCGGTAGGGCGCATAGGCCTATATTGAATGAGCCTAGATTAATTTTATAATACCAGTCAGATTACTCTAGATAAAGAATCTATGTAATTTTTATTATTTTTTTTAATTTTTTTGGTTGAAGTTGTCCCTACCAAAGCTCAAGCCAAACCTACGCCCTTGTCGAGAGGACCAATCAGAGACCTATTTTCGCCCTTTCACGCCGTCGCTCCCTGCGTCGAGACACAATTTTGGGGAGGTGCCCCAGAGTACCTGCGTGATGGGGGGGGGGGCTTCACTACGTTAACTGCGCGGCTCACTGCATTACGACGCAGGGACGCTGGACTGGAGGCATAAACCACCCTTCAGTCATGGAAGACAGCACTGGTTAATTACTCCCCCCACCAACCTGGCGGGTCAGGAATTGAACCGCCAACATTTGGGCTATAAGTCTCACACCCTAACCGCTTTCCCATGACTGCCCATAAGAGGCTAATATGTGAACATTGATATAAAGTATCAAAGAAGCTACATTCTGAATCGATGTTGGTTGTTTTTTTATGTGTGGAGGAATGTTAATTACCTGTCTGTGTGTCTAGTAAATGCCTCATGTCACTTTGCGAGTGGCTTGTTTTGTACGTGAGGGGGATGTGCCACAGAAAGCTGCAATTAAAGACAACATTCAATTAACAATTTGCATTGGTTTCCATCCCATTGCCTGGAGATTTCTGCTCTCATAAGCCCAGGGGAGCCACTACAAATGTTGGGCCCCATGAAAGATTCAAATTTTGGGCCCCCAAAATGACAAATTATATTATCAGCATCCTTCCAGGGCCCCTGTCAGTGCTGTCGAGCCCTTGGAATCACACCTTTCCCCCTTCGCGGCACCCATGCATAAGCCCACCAATAATCTCTCTACAGCATATACCTGCAAACCTGGGGTGTGTTTCTTGAAAGCGTAGTTGCTAACTACATTAGCTACTGTGTTGTTTTCAATACATTTTCCCATTGGCAACTACCCAAGTTGCTAACAGGCTGACAACTTCTCTTCCGAGAAATGCACCCCTGTTCTCTGGCCTGCATGCATTACATGCTTCACAAACTATTGGACAATAAACAAATGGACATGAAAGCAAAATGGTTTCCCGGCTGTAATACAAAATCTCGCATAGTGACTGTTATATTGTACAGGTAACAAAGAATACCTAATTAACTAATAATAATTAATCCACAATAAACTCCTTAAGTAAGAAGAAATAAAGCTACGGTAAATTTCTTATTATTTTGTAAAGAAGTAAAGTTTACACCAGTATTATTCTCACATACCCTTTTTGCATAGACGGCCATAGAGGGTCAGTGGGGTGGGTGGTTTTGATGAAGCGCTCCTGTGTGAGGTACAACTTTGAGCCCTCCTGCCTCACCCTCACCAGGGGAATACCTCTCTGCAGCGTCCATGTATTCATGATGGTCTTTAAGTCCATATGCTCCCCCGTGTATCGATACTGCACACAATTGTGAAACACGAGAATGAATAATTATCCTCTTGACTAAAAGGCCTGGCAAATCCCCTCTTTCTGAAATTAAGATATCAGTATTAGGTCATTGGAAGTATAGAGTTTTGATTACATTTACCGCATTTTTCGTTGCTTGGTTACCAGTGTAGCAGTATTCTCCCGAGGTAAACTCATCCTCTGAGCATGTCTGTGAAGATAATAAGATAAACCTCAGCTACCATCTTTTTTTGTAAAATGTATGTAAATATATATTTTACATTCATATTTTTATACAACAAGTCATATTTATGATAACAAAATAGATGGAGAAGCATACATTGGCCAGGCTGTCCCAGAGGTCTTCATTTCTTGCGTTCCTGTATCTGAACCTCTTCAGGTATCGCACGATGCCACTCTGGAAAACTTCATCCGTGAGAAAGTGTCTAAGCATGTGCAGAATGCATGCGCCCTGTCACAGCCAATCAAGAGGAGATGATTTGATAAGGTGATGTAGCCTCTAGAATCTTACCAACTTGATTTAGTTGGATATGTACAGGGTTACAACTAAGGCACTGCAAGACGTATAAGGCGTATACTGCAGATATTCCACACAAACATCTTTAACATGTTGAGCTGTACTTTAATTGTTCGTAGTATATTGCAAAGGGTTCCATTTTATCATACCTTGTCATAGGAGACGGTGTCAAACATCTCTTTGATCTGGGTGGGGTTATCTGCCGGGCAGGATATTGGTCGAGAGGAGTTGAGAGAGTCTCGTCCAATGGCAGCAAAGCAAGTACCCAGTAAATAGTCTTCCTGAAATGAGATGGTAAAATTGTGTTCATAGAGGGGTTCAGGGCCGCTGACAGCTTTTGCTGGGCCCAGGGCAAAGTCATTTGAAAGGGCCCTCCATTTAATACATACTATACTGTAATGAAAACCCAATTCTGGCCCCCCTCTCTCACTAGGCCCGGGACAACTCACCCCTTTGTCCCCCCTTGTCAGCTTCCCTGGTTGGATTGGTTATGCAGTAGCCAGTTAACATTAGGAAAGCAGGCCTTTCTCAATCAGCATGCATCACAGCCTCAAAAAAAATGTTCATGAAAACATACCACATTTAGGTCTGGGTATGTCGCATCGACAGAGACGAATTCCATGTATCTGGCGAACCCTTCATTCAACCATATGTCGTTCCACCATTCCATTGTTACCAGGTTTCCAAACCACTATGACAGGAGATGAAAAAAACAGTGGCATTTATTCAAATCATGTGCATTTGAAGATATGGTGTCTGTGGTGTCATATGGTTTAATTGTCTGTGAAGATTTAATTCATCCATGTCATGTTATCCAAAGATTTTAGTGGTATAAGCAACTGTAAACTACTTCCTTTCGAAGGTGGTTTACAGCACAACTAAACTCTTTGGATTACATTTCCTTCCTTGTATTGCACATTTATTCCCATGTATTGTTCAACAGCCAGCCTGTACACCACCACCAACAACAACAAAAACAGCAACAACAGCAAATGACAAACAAACACAACCAATCCCAGACCTGATGGGCCAGCTCGTGTCCTATCACCATGGTGACCCAGAGCTGGTCGGAGGCGGATGAGGAGGCCGTATCCAGGAGCAAAGCTGTCTCCCTGTAAGTGTTCAGACCCCAGTTCTCCATTGCCCCCGACTGGAAGTCCGGGATGGCAATCAGGTCTAAAGGAAGTATATGAAGAGTTCAGATGAAAAAAAAACCCTCTAACTCCATTTCTGAAGACCTGCACTTCTATATTTTTAGAGAACCCTGTTGTTGGTTTGGTTTAGATTTATGTACTTGATAATACATGTAAATAGTTATATTACATAAATAAAATGCATTTTTGATAGCTTTGTATTACATAAAAATGAAATAATATTATTTTTTGAAAAGGCACTTAGGGGGTTTTGCATCTGAACTCTTCATATACAGTATATTATAAAAATTGACATCATAAGCCACCCTCAGTGAAATAGTCCAGGATAGCGATCAATCCTAATGGGCAGTCACGTCGCTAAGTCTCAACCATTAGTGGTTAATTACGCTCACTCTGTGCTTTAAATAATTACACAGGAAAGAGGCATTCAAGTAGCACAAATAAATGCAGAATAGACAGTTTCAGATACAGTAAGTGATGAGTGCAGTTCTCTTGCATGTGACTTGAGGTGTAGGAGATTGGAAATGTATTCGAATCAATAAATAGTAGAACTGGATTCATTTTTATACAGCATAAAAAAACTGTGAAGTGTGAGGGGATAAGTGCTTTCAAAGTGACAAGTAGAGCGAAATAGTGGAAGTGGAATACTATAAATGTCACAGAATTATGCACAGTATTCATGTACATACGGTATGTAAAAAATATTGCAGTTTCTTGCAAGTGACTTTTCCCCTTCCCTCACTCACTGCTATTTCCCTTCACTCACCTAGCTTGGGCAGGGGATAGTAGATGTTGAAATACGTCTCATAGAACTCTAGAATCTTCAGTGCCGCCTGGACAGCGTAATGGGTTTGGTGCCACTTGTCTGGAACGGCGTAAATCGAAACCTGAGGACACACACACGCACGTGCACGCACGCACACACACACACACACACACACACACACACACACACACACACACACACACACACACACAGAGAGAGAGAAATGCTCACACGCGTACATCCCTAACAGTAATGGGTTATGGAGAGGCAACACACACACAGGCCAACACGTGCTCACATACTGTAGATAGATTACTGCTGTATGACTGCTGGAACAGAAGCCACCCACCCCCTCAAAAGCTGTAATAATCCTAAAATCGAAGACACTGTGTCAAGCAAGGTTCCAATCATTTATCACACACACATACACACACACGCACATGCACACACAGGCACACGCACGTATGCTCACAGACACACACACACACACCCATGCACACACACACACACACACACACTGGTGGGAAATGATAAGCATGCAAATTGTTCATTCCACCTAGTCACCCTGATCTGCAACTGCATACCCAAAGACATGCTGCCAATGTGTCATGTAGTCAATACTGTAGGTTACACTGGTGACATAATTAGGACGAATATACAGTGCTCTGCAATAATGTGTACAACCCTGTTAAAAAGTAACATTTTTAACAATATTTCAAATAGCACACAAGTTATTTCCTAAATGTGTATAGAGTAGCCTACCTTTAATATCTGTTAATCTTACAAGAGAAAAGTCGTCAGCTCAACAGATGTTGTATTAAAGCTCCCTTCATCGGGCATGCTGATGCGGGAGAGCTTGGTGTGCAGACTTCATTTTTCTCCATGTGACTTTTCTAGTCCTGCACCCACGATTTTTTTAAAGCTGGATGTGTGTGTGATTTTTTTCTGTTTCATTGAAATGTTGTTCAAAATGTTACTTTTCAAAAGGTGTGCAGTGCACTCATTATTGCAGAGCACTGTAAATTTGAGGATGCTCCTCCTGACTCACTCTGAAAATGCTGTACCACAGTGAGAATAATGTTAAATTAAAAATCATGTAGTGTGAGACGAATCAAGTTGATATTATGAAATGGTCCAAATGATGTTCTTTAATGTGACACAGTTACCATTTCATAATATCAACTTGATTCGTCTCACACTACATGATTTTCAATCCATCAACTGTATCAAAATGCTATTTAATGCCATGTTAATATTTAATAAACTTTTAATTACATATTATAAGATAATACATAATACGTAGTTTTGCAACAATTAGTATTTCTATAATGGCTAGCTATGCTCCAAAATCTGTGTTTGTGATTACCGGAACAAGGAGAATGGCCTTCCCACTACAGTAGGTGGTATCGAAGTACCCTCCTGTCACCTACCTCTACTCCAGATGAGGTCCTGCCAGTCACCCATTTGAAATCACACACAATAAAGGCCACCAGATAGGTGCTCATCTGCACACTCGTATCAAAGTGGTCCTCCAGAAGACCATTGTCCAGCTCCACAGTCTGCTCCTAGGAGAGGAGAAAGGAGATAGTTACTGACTGGCCTAATTAGCTAGCTTGATTAGTTAAAGGATATTTACTCTATTGAGCCATGGCCATGGTTATAAATTAGCTGTTACCAGAAAAGAAATTGCCAAGTCGTAATGTGTAGCTAATGTGTAGTTAAATGTGTAATGTGTAATGTAGATCTGTGTGGCTCTGTGTAATGTTGTAGTAGTGTAGCAGTATGGTAGTTAAAGTGGACATGAAATACTAGACAAAGTTTTCCTCATTAGAAATATTGAGTCTTAGTCTATCCATTCGAGTTGCCTTAATAGTGTCAGTGACACTGGTTAAAATATAATAAGTTTGAGAAAGATACATTTTTGCAACTGTGTAGCGCCATCATGTTCCACGGCAGAACGTTACATCACTGGGTGTGTTGCCTTGGAAATTCTACAGTAGCAAGCATCGGAGACGGACACAACGACATTTAGAGATTTGACTATTATGGAGAACGGTAATAAGCAGAGGACAAAGGGAGGGCATTATTGTATTGCACCTGGCGGCAAGAATAAATTTTACCGTTTAACGGCGAGTAAGAGCAATGCAGTTCATTTCCATCACCTGCCCTTGAAGCGCAAAAGGGTCCTCCACCGTTGGTTGGCCGCGCTAAAGAGGAAAAACCCTCCTGTCAACAACTATGCCGGTCTGCAGTGACCATTTTTTGGATGAAAATTACATAGAGGAAAAGATATTTGATCCATCAGGGCGTCTAGTGACTAGGTCCACCAACAGGCTTAAATTGGACGCAACCCCCTCTGTGTTCAATTTTACACCAATACAAAGACACCAATATATATCGATTAATTAACCATTAGTTATCCGCAGCCAACTCTAATATAAGGGTCCCAAACCCCAATATTTATGTATTATTTATCCATTAGTTATGCCTTACTTTTGTATTAACTAAGTGTTAATTTTGGTCCTCAGTTAAGTATGACCTGATAGCTACTTAACTATTAACTGTGCCCTTACTTATCTATTAGTTAAATAATAATATGCTATTAACTTTTAACACAAGGTAATAGTTATCTAATAGTTAAGTAACTGCTTACTAATGTTCAACATATGCATTAATATGTGTCTAATGTGGCATTAAGTAATGATTATTAACCCTTACTTAAGTATTAGGTTGTAGCTACTTTACTGTTAATTATGGCCCCTTATTTGGAAGTGTTACCAGTCTTTTCAATAACTATTACAGCATTCCATTGGCGGAATGTTAATTATGAGGTTACATGGAGTTACTTGTGGATCTTAATAAAGGACAGTGATCACGGTCACATTAATTTCTGTGTGTTAGTCAACACAGTCTCATCCCAACTCATCAATTTTTGACTACC
>NC_085859.1:27473187-27475687 GCF_034702125.1 Engraulis encrasicolus | reverse complement strand
CTGGCAGGGCCAGGTTAAGATGGCCTGGGGCCCCTAGGCTACAGGTTGCTGTGGGGCCCCTCAAAAGGCAAATTTCGCAACAAATTTACATAGAGAGTGTCATAATAACGAGCTAAGTTTTAGGGTAAAATGTCTACCAACTGCACTCAACATGAAATATGAGCTTTCAATTCTGCATTTTTTTTTGTCTAATCAGAGGCCCCTGGCAGGTGGGGGGCCCTAGGCTGCAGCCATGTCTGGCCAGTGCATTAATCCAGCCCTGCATACTGTATGTACTGTATATATTTATTTAAGACTCCTCTGTTATTTCACTGTTGAGGAACAAATTTTGTTAGATGGAAAGACCAAGTGGAGACCCGGGGTACTCTCTAAGTGTTGAATTAACACTGCTTTCTTTTTTTCTTTTTTTACTGTACAGGGACAGGGTGAGAAAGGCCATCTGTATAACTTACACCCAACAAACACGCATCCATCTTGTTTTCAGCACGCTTAAGTTATCTATGCACTGTGGAGAATATGGCTTATAATCAATTGTCATCATTTTGTGACACATATATGTGACACATTTCTACTCATGTGTTTATACATGAATGCCTCATGTGGAGAGTGAAATGAGAGCGACGATTGCACATACACTAACAGTGCACACTTCCAGACCTGGGTGCGGACTCAGGTCTCAGGTAACTCAGATCAAGACTATGACTAGGCTATGTACAGAACTGTAAATGTTCAGATCAAATTGAATCTGTATTATAATTATACAGTAAGCTTGAGTATTATTGTACAGTAAGCTAACCCTGTTGTTAAGGCACTGGGGATCAGATGTACCACATGGCCATGTCCGGAACAAAGAGAGAGACGGAAGGACAGAGAGAGAGAGAAAGAGAGACGGAGAGATAGCGCGTCTCTTCTATGTGACAGTTCTAATGTCACTATATCGCAGTGTAAACACACACAGAACACACCACCCCTTTAAGCATTTCCTCTACAGCACAGACTCTGTCACACATCAACACACACAAGCCCACTCAGTCAAAGCTTAAGAAAGGAAAACACTTCACTCCTCCATCATGTTTACCTCAAATTCAGCTGCATCATTCGCGCCTGTGCCTCTGGCGCAGACAGTCAGCTTTCATTTTCCCTTTCATGTGTCAGACCCACAATTCCCAGGGCGGGCTTACAGCAGCTGCTGCTCAGGGTTGCCAGATGTGACAGATGATCACTAGCCCCTGACATGCTCAAAACCTGCCTAGAGACACTAATATTCTGCCCAATTTGAGCTAAATTATAGCAATTTATACGGCCATAGATCTACAGAACCCTCCCAAAATCTTTTTAACCTGCAGATGGCCGTCTTAAACATCCCACTTGGGCGGGGAAATTGCCAAATCTGGCAACCCTTGCTGAAGCCTCCACTAGTCTACCGCCTTCCTGTGTTCTGTATGCAAATGAGCAGCTCCAGCCAGCCAATGGCGGTGCACGCCTGGGCACAAAGGCAGGATTGAGGAAACAAACGCACAACGCTTTCACGCACAACAGGAATGAGGCCGCTTAGGTCTTGTTTTGGGATGTAGAGGCTGACTTACTATGCAGACAGTGCTGTGCTGTGCAGTGCAGTGGTGTTTTGTAAAAGGGTGAATGTGATGTAGGCATGTAAAGCTTTTTCTCCTCACCTGGGCCTCTGGATGAGCATGGGTGTGAACAGGCCCGCTGACAGGGGGTGACAAATGGGTATGTTGTCTCGGGCCCAAGAAGAGAGGGGGCCCAGAATTCTGTCCTCATTAGGGTGCATCAAATGCCCCCTATGAAAAAATATTGCCTTGGCCCTATAGTGAAAATGTTCCACACCCAGTAAGAACACGCTGTGTAAAATATTTTGAAATTTGGATGAAGTCTACCGGGGCCACCAGCCCCATGAAAATAGAAAATAATGGTGATAGTCAAAATCTGGGAATAGAAATTGACATTTCAGTGTATAAAGCTACCCAATAACAACCTCAGCTGTGTGATAAAAATGTTCTATGCACAGTAAAATCACTGTGTAAAATATGTTCAAATTAAGATGAATTCTACTGGGTCCACCAGGCCCATGAAAACACAAAATAATGGTGATTGTGATGGGCAATCTGGATTCCAAAGATGAAGTTTGAAGAAAATTGGGTAGCTTGATGCACCGATCCATTATATTCCAATATTTTGACTAGCACCATTATTTTCTATTTTCATGGGGCTGGTGGCCCCGGTAGACTTCATCCAAACTTCAAAATATTGTACACAGTGTGTTTTTACTGGGTGTAGAACATTTTCACTATAGGGCCAAGAAAAAAAAATGTTCATAGGGGGCATTTGATGCACTCTAGTCCTCATCACATATTGTGTATTTAGAGGGGGACCCTTACAGACGATTTTGTCTCGGGCCCAGTAAATGCTGTCAGCAGCCCTGTGTGTGAATTTTTTGAGAGAAGTAAACAGCCGTGAATGGCTCCAATTTTGTTACCCT
>NC_085859.1:27438187-27468187 GCF_034702125.1 Engraulis encrasicolus | reverse complement strand
GGACGGCAGCCACAGTGCCATGGCCGTCATATCGGTGGCCTCCAGCGAGTGGCAGAGCTACATGTGTTTCGTGAGCCACAGGGGGGTTGCCACATCCGCGGTCACGCAGAGTCAGTACGTGGTGGGCTTTCCCAACACAACCACAGGTGGGTGGATATTCACATGTGAATTTTTATTGATTTATTTATTTATTTTTAACCACTCAGGAAAGCTCAATGTGATGAATTTAATGGATGTGAATGAAAGAACTGAAGAATGTGAGTAATTTTTGATCTGCTACAAATGAAATGACAAGGAGATTATGCTCCCCTTTCAGATTCAGAACCAGACCAGCTTGACCAGTGTGAGGAGGACGAGAGCAGTACATTCAGCATATATGCAGGTAATAGGCCTACTAATTGATTAAATACACACCAGAGTAGCATTCTGTTTTAACTTTCTTATCCAAAACATCTGCTGGCGTTCTTAGTCTTCTTGTTTACTAGTACGTCCTTATGAGGTGCTTTGAATAAAAGTGTAATAGTGTTAGTGTGTAATATTTTATACTGTAGCTATACTGTATGATGGTGTCTAGGGATGAACCGGTTCTGGTATCGGCCCCAATACTGGCTCATTATACTCATACTGTACTTATCAATCACTTTCCAATACCTGGCTGGCAGTGATACTGCTATTACATAAAACAACGTTCTGTTGACTTAAAAGCAGCATTGACTAATGTTTTTATATCTAGATGGATATGGACAATAAAACAAATATTACAGGTGGAAAAAAATCAAGGCTATGCATTTATTTTCATTGTATGTTGGGGGTTAAAATATCAGTATCGCAACGTGGTATCGACAAGTACCAAAATTAACGTGTATTCATCGGTTTTCAAAAAAGTGGTATTGCATCTAGCCTGGTTTTAGCACACCACCTTAACCCCTTAGTGCAGCACTATGGCTCTCTATAATGTCATGGCAATGTTGTTATGATGCAGTTAAGTATTTTCAGCAAGTGAGTAGGGTCGCCGGTGACCCCTGCTGCAGTAAGAGGCTACTTACTTCGTAATCCATTTTTTAGTCTGGATCCTTGAAGCCCTAGAGCACTTGGGTGGGAGGAGTGAGATCAGCTCTGGTTTGAAATGAGCTCTGACCAATCGCTGACAGTTGACGTTCATGACGTATATTACTATGCTCCCAAGTGCATATGCTTATTGGTCGGTAACACCTACCTGATGACTGAAAACCCTTCCCAGAGAAGCGTAAGCAGACCATTGGTGAATTACGAAGAAATACTGGCTTGTCAGACTATAGTGCATCCCTAATGGTGTCATATCCTATTCTGCAGGTATAAAAGCACAGACTAATCATGTGGTCGTCCTGGCACTGAGACATGTTCTCCTGAAAATCACCATCTTTAACGTCTTAATGACTGCCAGAGCTGTCATAAAATGGTAAGTGGCTTTCTTAAATACATACCTGTAGATAAACCCCCTTTATGTAGATAAGATCACAAGAAATCCAACTCACTGTTTGCTGAAGAAAAAAAAACCCATCAAGTACGCAGTGCATCATAACAACATTACTCTGGCATTATAGAGAGTCTTAAAGGGACACTGTGTGAGATTTTTAGTTGTTTATTTCCAGAATTCATGCTGCCCATTCACTAATGTTACCCTTTTCATGAATACTTACCACCAGCATCAAATTCTAAGTATTCATTATGACTGGAAAAATTGCACTTTTCATACATGAAATTTTTTTTCTGCAAAAATGACTCTACTTGGACCATACTAGAACATATTTGTTTATTACATGTAAACATCAAATTTGGCAATAGGCAGCCCAGTTTCAATAAGCACCATAGTTGCAGTACCTTTTTTAACCATTTCCTGCACAGTGTCCCTTTAAGTAACACACTAAGGTGTAGTTACCATTTTGGTAACAACAACCTTATTGGAGGATCTGCATGCAAGGGGTTAACTGCCACTATTTCCCAATGTCAAGTGTATGAGCCTTGGAAGTGTGTCAGCCTAATTAGTCAAGCCCAGTGATTGGATACTCCGCAGAGTTCACCAAAGAGTATCCAGTCACTGAGCGTGATTACGAAGGCTGATTCACTTCGAAGGATGCACACTAGACATTGGGAAACGGTCTACATGTACACTACGTTCTATGTGCTAGGCTCCTGCAGACTATCATCTGCTGTCTAGACCTGTTGTCTTACTTGTGATGAATGAATGTTGCTTTCACTCCATCACAGTTGACATATTTGGGACTGTGTGTGTTATTGTCATATCCACAGAATCACTCTCCTGTAGCCTATATTGGAGGATGAAAGCAGACGAAGATGGACCAGTCAACTTTGACGAGACATTTTCAGGTCGAATTCAGCATGGGAAGAGAATGCTACCTGGGTGTGCTGTATAAGGCGCCAATGTGTTGTGTTGTGTTGTTGAAAACTTTTCTGAAACGTTGGGTGTCATGAGTGAAACCACAACGCACAGGTGTGTGTGTGTGTGTGTGCGTGCGTGCGTGTGTGTGTGTGCGTGTGTGCGTGTGCGTGTGTGTGTGTGTGTGTGTGTGTGTGTGTGTGTGTGTGTGTGTGTGTGTGTGTGTGTGTGTGTTTGGTGATATCTGATCCTACTCATACCACAAACTATCCAGGGCAGGGCAGATACTGTTCACAGGTGTTTGGGAAATGCCTCCAACTGACTCATAGATGTTTGTTTTTAAATATTTTCACGTTTTTCTTTCTTTCTTTCTTTCTTTCTTTCTTTCTTGCTTTCTTTTTGTTCTGTCTTTCTTTCTTCCGTAGTCTAACACTGTCAATCAAACTGATTTTTAAATACTTCATTCTCAGTGAATGTCAGCTCTCAGTATAGGCACCATCTTTATGACCTGATCTAAAAATACTAAAATACTAAATGAATATGAATGTAAATTCATCATAATCATACAATATTACCTATTGCCACCTCTAATCACTATAATTATGCAAATGAGTTTACTAGGCTGTAAATAGCACATAGGCTTACATTACTGTTATTAATCATGCCTCAACCATAAGCTGTGAATGATGATGAGATGACTGTAAATGAATGTTAATTACAATGCCAACAACCATGATGATATTTTTTTGTACTTTTAATTTATTGTTTTAAATAAAACACACGTTTTCCTTTTATCAGTTTTTTTTTCACCGCATCCAGTACAATACTAAAACACTGCTGTAACAATGATGCTCCGCTAGGTGGCAGTACAATCACATCTGAAACTTTTTTTTTTTCCAACAGCAAGAGTATGGAGCTTAACTTTCTCTAACAAGACACTACATATATAAATAATTTAAGTATCAACATTGAGCAGTCACTCTTCACAAAACAAAAATCAAAACAAAAACAAAAACTCATATTCACTCACGATAAAAAGGAGATCACAAAGTCAAAAAAATGCTAATGAAAGCTTAACACAGGACGTAGGCTTTAAAACTTTGCAGCTGATTGCACTCCAAGGCCTTGTTCTTGTCATAAATATCCCACCTCAGCTCACGCTGAAATAGAGACTATTTATGATATCAATTTCTGATCTGATCTCTCATCACCACCATAAGCTCCTTGTCAAACTCCCAGTGTTCTAAATACAATCTATAAGACGTGTCACAGTATGGCAGCAGCACTTCAGCACTGGCAGTAGTTGCAAAACAAAAAAAACAAACAAAAAAAAACAAAAAAAAGAAAGAAATATACAGTAGCAATGTCATATTTTTACAAGGTGATTATGTGATTTTGAAAAAAAAAAGTAGGGAGTTTGGGATGTCACTCAGGGTGGTACCACTGGTGGGAATGTTTTGGCATCTCATACACAACTACTAAAAATTCCTTTCAAAATGGTTGCTCTACGTTGGACTGCAACCAACTCCTACCAACTGCAGACAGACAGATGGAGCAGGGGAAGAAGAAGAGGAAGAAGAGGAAGAGAAGGAGGAGGAGTGTGGCAAAACATAACTGTCATAAACCTCCCCTCCCTCTCTCGTGTCTCAAGGGGCAACACTCATCTCTTCAACTCAGACCCTCTTGCTGCTGCAGAGAATATTGTTCCATCAAAGCAAATAAGAGGCGTGTGTGTGTGTGTGTGTGAGTGTGTGAGAGAGAGAGAGAGAGAGAGAGAGAGAGAGAGAGAGAGAGAGAGAGGAGAGAGAGAGAGAGCAATAAAGTTGGCATGAGAAGGAGCAACAGACCAGAGGAAGCTGCACTGAACGAAGCACATTCATATCAATGCAAACGAGCTATTGGAACATAAGAGATCAGATCACTCACCTACACATTTGTTTTTTTTATATAACAAATTCCAAACGCATACGCGCATACACACGCGCATACATACACACACTCACATACAGAAAATCGACACGCACGCACACCACACATACACGCACACACAATGTTCATCTGTACTTCAGATGTGCTCCGCTCTGATTCCACCCTATGGTTTGGGTAAGTTCATCTTTGGTTAGCAAAATAACAAAAAAATAAAATAAAATAAAAAAAACTTAAGTACAAAATCCAATTGACAAATCATCTAATCAAAACCAATCAATCATCCATCATTTCCATAAGGTGATCGTCAGTGCCGCTTGCTGAGAGGAAACAATGAAGAGAAAAGAAGTACTGTGAGGGCTATTCCAAGAACATGGTTAAGTGATATACCTGGCTTAGTTAACCTTCTGAACGTGGTAAACCTGCTAATAGATCCACACGTTTCATTAAATCAAGAAAATGAGGACCCCGGGCTCCTCTATTAGATGATTTACCACCATCTAACTTAGTTTACTACTTAGCTAGGTTCTTGGAATTAACCCCATGAGTAATCCTGTTTACACGTATGTGGATAGTTTTTTAAAAACGCATTTGTCCTGGACCTCATCTCTCGAAAGCGTCGTTGCTAACCAGTTAGCAACTTAGCAGGTTGCAAATGGCAGCTTGCATAAGTTGCTAACTTAGTTAGCAATGACACTGTCGAGAAATGCACTCCTGGCCTCATGTTCACAAACAAAGGGATTTCTGGCACCCTAAAAGAAGATATTTTTTACAACCAGAAACAGAGGTGGTGATGTTTTAATCTACATACTGTGTAAACGGGAACAGAATTTGAAAATGGATTTTTAAAAAATGCGTTTTTAAAAAATATCTGCATACGTGTATGCTAGGCCTAAACTAAAAACACCACTCTGGTTACTCCTTGTACCTGACTGACTGGTATCAAGAAAGTTTGATCTTGACTTGCAGAGGGTTCTTTCTTTGCAGTACTGGATTCCAGTTTCGTCATCATCGCCCTGACTAGTATGGATCTGGTAAGACAGCGTTGCGCAGGATTCGACATTTATGGTACATGTGTGTCCTATGTAAGAACTCTTTGCTTCTGTTTTACTGTCAATCAGCATGCAGTCACATGATGCTGATCTGTGGAAAAAAATGTGTTGAAATATGTAAGACTGTACAGGAAATCAAGCTTTAAAACACACCAAAAGGAGACAAACTGTATAATGTAAACCATAGATGGTCACTCATCAGGGATACAATTCTCACAGCGACCACAACAACCAATGTGTACCTCAAATAGCCTGTAACCTGTTCATAAAAGCACTTGTTGCTTGACGCAACTTGGATATAAAATGCTCCCCTGACATTGATGTCACTGCTATTGGGTTCATTGGAGTACCTCATCATCACCCTGCCAGCTGTAGAAAGAACGAAGAAAGATAATAGGGAACAGAGAAGGAAGGAAGGGATTAACCAGAGTGAAATATTATAGTACATAGGGGTGTGTGTCTCTGTGTGTGTGTGTGACCTTCAGGGTCAGATCAAGGTCACAAGGAAGGTCCTGTATTTGATGGTCCAGCACCAAGTGCTACCAGTAGCGCTGTTGATAAGTAGACAAAGAAGTCCAGATGAGTGAAGTTAGAGCGTCGAACCTTGTGTGCATATGAAAAGCACAATGAAAAGTATTCTAGCATCACCGAGATCCTAGAGAATCCATCTTGACTTCTGACCCCACCCCCACTTTCAAAACATGGATTGCACTTGTGTTTTCAAAACTGTTCCGCTGAATTGTCAGGGCGGTGGTCCTTTATGTTGTACCATCTGTTCCATTGACGTTCCAAGCAGTTCCATAAACACCGGGTCTTGGGTTTGGAGGAGAACACTGTTTTGTTCGGGTGAGTTTCTTTTCTT
This sequence comes from Engraulis encrasicolus, assembly GCF_034702125.1. NCBI lineage: Eukaryota > Metazoa > Chordata > Actinopteri > Clupeiformes > Engraulidae > Engraulis > Engraulis encrasicolus. The sequence goes on along the minus strand of NC_085859.1, from coordinate 27,461,970 downwards.
TTTTTTTTTGCATTTTTTTTGCTGTATTTTTTTTCTTGCAAAACGTTAAAAAATAAAGTGCTTCTGTTAAAACGTCCTCGGTCTTGAGGTATCAAAAAAATTTACAATTCACACACCAAAATGACTACATCCAGGTCTTCGGAGGAAAACAAAAGTAATGCACACCAAATCTACAGACAACGAGACATGAGTACATTTTTTTTCCAGGACCAAAAAAGTCTTGACAGTCTTCGCTCCTGTTATGCACAGTATATACATTAACACTTTCTGTCTGTCTGTCTGTCGGTTTTAAAGTTGTAGCTTCACTCGTACCATTTACCAAAAAAAATAAAAGAAAACAGCATGGTCCGTATGGTACAGTTTTTTCACATGCTTATTCAGTCGCCTGTGTTTTCACCAAAAGCGCCTCAATGACATGTACACAGCGAATACTCTTAACACAGGGCCTCCGCACCTGTCTCCAGGGGCCCAGTGGAAGGAGGCCCCTGACCAGCTGCGGGTAGATGTCCCGGCGCTCCTTCAGCTGCACGTTGCGTGTTCACCAAAGCGCAGCACTGTGCCGCAGTGTCCAGAGCAGGCTCATGACAACCATGGCCCACAGCAGAGGCCCCGGGCCCCGGCGGCAAGCAGAGGGGGCCCCAGACTGCGGGTAGATGTGCCACCTCTCCTTCCTGGGGTGCAGCGCCTTCATGTCCCGCAGCGCGTCGTAGGCCGCCGTGGTGAAGTTGGCGTCGCCCGTGGTGAGCAGGTCGAAGACGCACGAGTGGAAGTAGATGTCCCTCATCTCCAGGTGCTCGCGGCACTTGCTCATGGCCGCCTCCAGGGAGTAGACCACGCGCTGGGTGTGCGGACGTGGCAGCTGCTGATGCTGCTGCTGATACTGGTACTGCTGCTGGTGATGAGGGTGGTTGCTGTGGTGATTGTGGTTGTTGTTGTTGCTATGGTGATTGTTGTGATGGTTGTGGGAGTGCGGGTGCCTCATCCCGGCCTGCTGCTGCGTGGGTAGAGGAAGGTGGCCGTCGCGGTCGATGCGCTCCGACGTCGGGCAGCCGTTGACGCAGAGCTGGAGGTCCTGGGTCTCGGCGTCGTACGCCATGGCCATCTCCTCCGGGATGCGCGCCGCCAGCGTCAGGTAGCGGCCCACCTGCCAAACAGACAAATGTATTAGCATGGAGAGGATTACTCCTTTTGCAGAGAGCCTTTAATGTAATAACCTTACGTCACCAAAATTGTAATGACCAAATCTTTATCTTTTACTTAACATCTTAGTGCAGAGAGTACATGTTATAACCTTACCGTCGCCAAAATTATAATGGCTATGTCTTCATCTGTTACTTAAGGCTCTTAGCAATGTCATAGCAATGTTGTTATGATGTATTAGTTGAGTATTATCAACAAATAGTGAATAGGCCCGCCAGCGACCCCATCTGCAATAAAGGGCCGTACACACACGTCGCTACTAGTTACTCGCTCAGCGAATTAAGTCAATAGAATGTCAATGTGTTCCAGCGAGACGAGCAGGCGAGTAGGCGAGTACTGTACAAGCGATGCGATGTGGACGGATCCCGAGTTGAAGATATTTTATCTTCGAGCGAGGCAAGTAAGCGAGTAACCAATTGGAATGCAGAGTTCGGTACTTCTCGCCTGTTCATTGGCAGTTAAAGTCGCGGGAATGTTCTTTTATATATATATATATATATATATTTAGGGGCTTTTATGCCTTTATTCGATAGGACAGTCTGAGATGGTGACAGGAAGCGAGTGGGATAGAGAGACGGGGTGGGATCGGGAAATGACCCCGGGCGAACTCGAACCGGGGTCCCCGTGGGCCAAATGTGGGGGGCTTAGCGAGCTGCGCCACAGCGCCCCCCCAAGCCACGGGAACTTTCAGCGAACGTTCCATGAAAGAGTGGCGAGTAGGCGAGCATGCATCGTAAAATCAAGTCATTACCTGCCAAATTATCATTGAATCCATATCGTAAGGGCAGTACCAATGCACACCACTAACAATTAGCTTTGTGTAATTGAGTGACGATAAAAGGCATTCTATTCTATGCTATAGGGGCAATCATGGGTGAGCGGTTAGGGCGTTAGACTTGCATCCCAGAAGTTGCCGGTTCGACTCCCGACCCGCCAGGTTGGTGGGGGGAGTAATTAACTAGTGTTCACTTTCCCATCCTCCTTCATGACAGAGGTACCCTGAGCATGGTACCGTCCCACCGCACTGCTCCCCAGGGCTGCCCCCTTGCACTGATGAGGCATAAATGCAATTTCATGGTGTGCGGTCTGCAGTGTTCACTTATGTGCTGTGGAGTGCTGTGTCACAATGACAATGGGAGTTGGAGTTTCCCAATGGGCTTTCACTTTCACTTTCACTATTCTGTTCTTTTTTTTGTATTGAATCTGTTTTTTTGTATTCACCTGTCGCACGATGACGGTGACTCCGATGTAGGCGGCGTGTATCTCCACGTGGTGACCGGAGGACTTCTCGATGACCCACAAGCTCTTGGTCTCGCCGTCGCCGCCGCTGATGGTGCCGTCGACGAAGGCCGCGGGCAGGTCGTCCGTCACGCCCTGGTACACCTTCTGGTCGGTGCACTCCTGGTACGGCTTGAAGATGATTGTAACCTAGACCACAGAAAGTTCATCATTTTCATTAATGTTCATCCTGGTATAGCTTGAAGATGATTGTAACCTGGACAACAGAAAGTTCATTGTATTCATCATATAGTGCAGTGGTTCCCAATCTGTGGGTCGGGACCCAATCTGTGGGTCGGCAAAGATCCACAGGGGGTCGCCAAGCCTTCTTGATTTTAAGGGGTTTCATTTTAAATAGGCCTACCTTAAATAGCCGATATTGAATAAATGTAAATGACAAAGCATTTATTCAAATTATGTATGCATAGAAGCCACAAAATGTAAATGTAAATATTTATTCTATATTTGACCAAAGACGAATAGGCCTAAAGGAATAACTAAAATGAATTTTCGCAGGAAACAGAGCGTATCATGTGACTCCCTGCGCTCGCGCGGTTTAGTGGGGTCGTAATAGGCTCAGTCATTTCAAATTGATGTTAAAGTTTGGTTTTCACTTCCAAGTTGAAGTTTAGGGTCTATAGAACAATTTGAGTTCGAGTGTCAAACACACAGATAACAAAATGGCCTGCGGGGGGCGCTCTAAAATATATAAACTGCTATAACTTTTGATTAGTTAAACCAAATGTAACATATGAGGTATGTATGGATTCAGCATGAAGAGGAGAAACCGGTGGGCTAAATAGTTGGTTACCAGATTAAAGACACACTATGTAATAAACACACTTTTAGCCAATGGACAGCTAAATCCGGGCTTTTTTAAGATAAAGGGTGGAAATGCCCTCCAAGTTGCAATGAAACATAATGTATTGTTACAATTTATTGTAAATAAAGCCTGGGTTATCACTTAACTTGATTTGTTCACAATATCCCTGAAGCACACAGATACATATACACAAATATAGCTGCATAAAGCCTATGTGATATTTAGGACCCAACTTGCAACTTAAAGTTTAAGAATTTAGGATCATGAGTTCCAGCTTTTTTTCAATAAAGCCATCATTTTATTCACAACTTAAACACTTTATATCTGGAAGAAAGTAAATCAATAATAATAATAATAATAATAATAATAGTAATAATGATGATGATGATGATGATGATAAATACTATGGGGGACATATTTTTTTCTTGCATTAAAAAAGTAAACAGAGGACCATAGGGCTAACATTTATTCCAATACTCCACTCTACAATAACTATGACAGAGAACAGATGCAAAAACAGTCAGTGGTCAGTCTTAGAAATTGTATGTGCACTTGCACAGACGTGTGCACTTTCATTCTGCCTTCATGCACTTGCACCGAGATCTGGCAGGTCTATTTGTACAAGTACTAGTACAGCTGCACTTCACCTCTAGTTGGAAAACATCTTTGGCAACTGCATTGCTTTGGTAGTGTAGTCCAAATCTGGGAACTGTTCATTTGTTACCAGATTGGCAGGCATTTCTGGCAAATGCAGATAATAAGAACGGTTTTCATTCCTGTCAACTACGCTTGTAACAAATGGACAGTTCCCAGAGCAGATGATTGTGTCTACCATGTATGAAATAGTCCGATAGTATTAGTATTAGTATGCTTGCCAAAGGCCTCAGCAAGCATTAATTGTTCTCCAACAGTTTATTTAGTATGCTTGCAGGAAAGCATATTAATTGTTCATCAACAGTTTATTATTATTCTACATTTTTCCATTCACCTCGGCATATGGAAATCGGCATGCATTAGTACGGCAGCTTTGAATCGTTGCAGCGTTCGAGATAGAGACACGGTTCGAGTGCCAAAACGAACGGCTCGAAAAGGTCTCAGGGTGGAGTATTTTTCGCTGGCCTACCCCCTTTCATTCGTTCACCAGACTTGTTTTTCCTCAGTTTTCTCTCTGTTTTCCCCCTCATTGAAATGAATGGTAGAATAGTCAAGATGATAATGTCACAAACTGTGGCAGTTAGAGTGAGAGGTGACCTGTCCTGGGGTTTTTGTATCAACTAGGTAAATGCATTGTCAGAGAGGTATTGGCTCTGAATACAAACTGTGTGAAGATGATCATAAGCCAACTCTTCAAAATGTTTCAAAGAGAGCAGTTTTAAAATCCCTATGATGTGACCCCATTCACTTACAAAAAAAATGTGTGAACAGCTCAGCGCATAGGCCTGAATATGTCCATTTTGTGTCCTAAATATTACATAGGCTTTATGCAGCCATATTTGCGTATAGGTATCCTAGGTATCTTTGTGCTTCAGGGATATTCTGAACAAATCAAGTTGAATGATATACCAGGCTTAATTTACAATAACTTGTAACAATAAATGATGTTTCATTGCAACTTGGAGGGCATTTCCACCCTTTATCTTAAAAAACCCTGAATTTTGCTGTCCATGGGCTAAAAGTGTGTTTATGACATAGTGTGTCTTTAATCTGGTAACCAAATACTTCGCTCACCAGCTCCTCCTCTTAATGCTGAATCCATGCATACCTCATATGTTAAATTTGGTTAAACCAATAAAAAGTTATAGCAGTTTATATATTTTAGAGCGCCCTCCGCAGGCCATTTTGTTATCTGTGTGTTTGACACTCGAACCCAAATTGTTCTATAGACCCTAAACTTCAACTTGGGAGTGAAAACCAAACTTTAACACAAATTTGAAATGACTGAGAAAATACGCACATGCCTACGACTCCACTGGTCACCAAAGCATACAATGGTAAAACCATGGGTCCCTGAAGATAAAGGTTGGGAACCACTGATATAGTGGTTAAGGAGCTGTTTTTTAGATCAGAGGATTGCAGGTTCTAATCCCACCCCTCTACTCTCTATCTCACTCTATGGCTGAGGTGCCCTTGAGCAAGGCACCTAACCCCACACTGTGCCAGGGACTGTAACCAATACCCTGTACTTAAAAGAACTGTAAGTTGCTTTGGATAAAAGCATCAGCAAAGTGTAATGTATGGTTGGGAAGGTTATCATAGGGAAGGTTAGTTCATTGATAGTAATGAAACGAAAAATACCAACCAGAGAACCAAGGAAAACCAGGAGCACAACACACACACACACACACACACACACACACACACACACACACACACACACACACACACACACACACACACACACACACACACACACACACACACACACACCCTTGAGTTGTGGTTGGGTGAAAAAGCGAACTATAAATCTGTTACACGTCATGCCACACTGAAGACTACCACTTTAAAATACATATCACAGTCAATGGCGCTCAAAGATCTTTGACTCCTGCAGTGCAAAGTTCATCTTATTGAAAAAAAAATGTTCCAGCGAATCAAGCAAGCGGAGGAAATGTCAGTTTGTTAACGACAAGTGTGGTGTTACATTAGCCCACAATGAATGGCAGTTTTGTCCTCAGATGACATGGTGGAAAAGTTAAGATGAAAAGCTGTGGCCTTTTGGTGGGCAAGTATCTGAAAGGCCCTTTAGTGCAGACGTGTGTGTGCTAATAATTACGTGCTAATAGCTAATAATAGCCTCGTGTGTCCAGAGTCACAAGGCCAATAACTCATACTCTACTTTCTGTTTATTGAGGGCCCAAGCCTTCATTAAGGGCAAGGCTTGTGGCTTGCAAGCTTCATGGGTAGACAGCAATGCTAGACTTTCTTTTTTTGCCATGATGACTTCAGATGTGAGTAGCAACGGTGTAGCCTCTTAGTGCAGATGGGGTCGCCAGCAGGCCTATTCACTATTTGCTGAAAATACTCAGCTACATCATAACACATTGCTATGACATTACCGAGAGCCTTAAGTAACAGATTAAGACATAGCCATTACAATATTGGTGACAATAAGGTTATAACATAGGCTCTGCGCTAAAGGGTTAAGCAACATGTTTTCAATTAGATCCCTGACCTGAATGAATGAGCATCTTCAAGTTCACAGATGTGCCACAAAGGCATCTTTGTGTCATGCTATAGATAGAACTTATAGTTAAGTATATACATAGGAGAACACATCTGCACCACACATCTCTCTTTAAGGAAACTCAAACAACGCCTCTCATCTCCGTCACGGACAAAGAACCACTACAACCCACTTCTATTTGGAGTTAAAGTTATTGGGTTAACTCTCCTTTTTCAGAATAGTTCCCTTTCAACCACTTTGAAAGCAGACAGCAAGCAAGCAAGCAATGGCTTCTTTCAAACACAGTTCATCGTAGGTCAAGTACTTCACTAAATGCTATATGCTCTCTCATTAATGCCATTATGGATTTAGGAACGGCGTGCCTGGTCACAAGCGCCGGTCACGAGGCCCTTCGTTTGGTGCCTTTGTTTAGCTTGCACCTGTGAAGGCCTGATCCGGCCAGCCGCATTTCCCGTAGTTGGGGAATTAAGTTATCTGGCAACCCAGTTGTAAATGTATCCTTAACATATCTCACTCTCTCTCTCTCTCTCTCTCTCTCTCTCTCTCTCTCTCTCTCTCTCTCGCTCTCTCTCTCTCTTTCTCTCTCTCGTGTAAACTCTATTGGCCTGTGCTTGAAGTGGTTTGAACTGCTATTAACCCGAAAAATGGAATGTAACAGCGTAGTTAGTTGATTAGGTTTAATGGTCAGTTCAAATGTCCAGATGTTCAGATGCCCAGTGCAATATCTAATATGAAGTACAGTACGATACAGTTCTCATATTAAATGAGCCAAACAAATAAAGACGCTAGAATTATCATCATTGTTGTCATTACTTTTTGTTACAATTACCAGTATGTGTGAAACAACATGGTTTGTAGTCTCTGTTGTCGTATGTGTGTTTGTCACACTGTGACTTTCAATGACTTTCATATGAACAGAAGGGACATGCTACACAAGTAAAAGATCATTATAATAATACTAGAATTGCTGTGATTGTTGTTGTTGCTAATGTTATGATGATTCATTTAGCGCATGACTGACCTTGTTGGTTGCCGTGGCACTGGAGCCCATGACGACGGGCACGTTGGTCACCTGCACGGACAGGTAGTTGTTGTCGATCAGCGGCCAGGCGCCCTCCACTTTACACGTCTGGAAGTGGTCCTTGAACGTCCTCAGGTGGGGGTCTCCAAACAGGCCGCAAAACAAGTAGTTCGGAGGCCTGACCACAACTCCACTGCTACCTACGCCGCCGGCACCCCCGGCGCCGCCCCCCAGCCAGTTCGCCTGCTGCTGCTGCTGCAGGTGGCGGCTGTGGTAGTTGCAGGGCTCCGGGGCGGGCGCCTCGGGGTGCGTGGGCGAGGTGGGGCCGTCCTTGGAGCAGTTGCGCTGCGCCATGAGGTCGCTGATGCCCAGCACGGCCGAGTGGAAGACCAGGTTGCCGCGGCAACTCTTAGCCGTGCGCTGCGTGCACGCCGAGTAGGCCCGCAGCGCCTTGCAGAACTCCGCCTCGAAGCCATCGGCCGACGCCGAGAGGTGCGATGTCAGCGACACGAAGTCGGTGGTGCACTTCTGGATGCGGCACTGCGGCGTGTGCGGCTGGCTGCCGTCTGGAACGGGGGAAGAAGACGGGAGGGAGGGAGGGAGTAGAGAAGAAAACGAGAGAAAGAGTTGAGTCAGGTGTATTACATTACGTTACACTTAGCTGATACTTCTATCCAAAGGAAGTTACAGGTATTTACAGGGTAATGGTTACAGTCCCTAGAGCAGTATGGGGTAAGGTGCCAAGGGTATCCCAGCAATGGAGTGTGGTAGGAAGTAGGAGGGTGGGATTCAAACCTGCAACCCTCTGATCTAAAGTCCATTTCCTTAACCATTAGACCACGGCTGCCCCCATGTATTTGTACAGCATATTTCATACACAGTCAAGTCAAGATTTTAGTTACATTACATTACATAACATTACATTTAGCAGATGTTTTTCATCCAAAGCAACGTACGGAAGTGGACAGCCATAGCGATATACAAAGCATGGGGGAAGTGTAAAACGTCTTTTTAGAGTTTGAGACAATGTGGTGAGTGAGGCAGAAACTGCAAAGTGTGGGAGAGAAAGATTTACAAAACGAGTAACAAAAAGATCGAATTGAAATGTGTTCTTTGAATAGCACACTTTATACAGAGTGGCGTGGTACACAGTGGTGAGAAACAAAGAGTTACAAGGTAAGAAGGACTTCTCTCCTAAACAGGGAGGGCAATATGGATATTAAGTGTTGTATATAGGTGATTGGTGAATATAACGTGTCAAGTCATTCACTGAGCTGAATAAAAAGTCAAAAGTTCAGTTTTAAACAACTGGCTTTCTTTTTACAGCAGGGAACAGAGCTTTTAGGACAATGTAAAGAGTGTGCCTGGCTTTCCATTGAAACAGAAGAGGATGGGGGGGGGATGAGGAAAAGAGAGTCAAATCAGGAGTATTTTCATATTCATCAGTCAAGATGAGTGGGGTTTCCTCTCTGAACGAAGGGAGAGGGGGAGAAGAGAAGAGGACGTCTCTTGTCAAGTGTGTTTGTATAGCGTATTTCATACAGACAGTTAAGGTGAGTGGGGATTCTCTCTGAAACAGGCGAGGGAAAAGGGAAGGGAGAGTCTAGTCAAGTTAGGTCAAGTGTGTTTGCATAGTGCATTTAACACATTTTATATAAAAACGGCAAGGTGGACCGGGAAGCTTTAAAAGAAAGATACCGTTGGCTGTTGTGTAAAACCTCCTCATGTCTCCAATAGACTGTAAAACAGTCCATGTATTAAACATCAAAGCATTCATCTTCTTCCCGTTAGTCTACTGTAATTCCCTGCACACACAGTGCAAGTAGATAAGTCATAATCAAACATTAACAAAATCCAGCGGCTACAAAATACAGATGCCATGGATCCTTACCAACACAAGAAAGAGCTACACACGCTACAATATGGTACAACTACTTCACCTCAACTGCACTCAATTCAGCACTGATTTTCACTGTTTTGTACTGAATTAAATTTCACTATGTGCTTTTAAAGCCTGTGCACTCTATGTGCAGATGGACCCACCAGTCCATTCACTCTTTATTGAAAAGATTAGTTCATTATAACAACATTAATATGACTTTACAGAGACATTACTTGGTCAATTTTGGTCACAGTGAGGTTAAAAAACATAGGCTCTGCGCAAAGGGTTAATGGTTTATCCCAACTATACACTTCTTAACATCTGCTTAGACAGTCTACAACCATGTCAGAGAAAACCAATCATTTCATCATCCTCATTATCCCACGTTCACGCCTCAAAACCTGCGGCCATGGTGACCAAACTTCCCCTGTCGCTCTCGTCTAAACCATCATATCCTCCCTCCACAAATCACATCCTCCCCTGCTATTACCTCGCTCTAATCCAATCGAAAGACAGTTTTCCCACTTGATTGTAAGTCACACTGACGTCTGGGGTTATTTTATTTCCTTCCTCGTTTTTATTGGTGCTTTTACGGGCACCAAATATGCACTATTATGTCATTTTGTGTTATTGCTGTACATGCGAAGACTTGACTTGGTGTGTAAACTTGACTTGGTGTTCACTTTAGACACCATTGCCATACAATCCTTAGAAACATAAAGGGGATATTAGAAAACAAAACTATCATAGATTATGCTGTCCTTGTTACAGTCTCTTAAGTACAGTAGTTAGTGCATTCACTCTCTGGGATCACTACTGGATATGGTCTTACTATGTGGAGTGTGTGTGGTCTCAATTTGTGAGAAAAACATGTAGCCCCTTAAAGGGCAACTCCTGCCAATTTCAATGTGCTGTTGTATTGCTCACGCTACCCTCGACTTGTCAGTACCCGGTGACGCCGCAGTTTTTGGCCCAGCCCTTTCTGAGATATGAGCTATTCTAATGGGGGCAACTTTTGTTTACATTTTTTTTTTTTAAATGAGCATAGGCCTACTCCAAATATTTTCCCAAAAGGTATTGCTGTTTGCTAGCTGTCTGCTGATGTTGCATAACCTTTTGGATGTTTTTGGGAATAAATAAAAATGTTTTTTTTTAATGTAAACAAAAGCTGCCCCCATTAGAATAGCTCATATTTCGGAAAGGGCTGAGCCAAAAAATGCGGCGTGACCGTGAGCAATACAACAGCACATTGAAATTGGCAGGAGTTGCCCCTTAATGCACGCCATACATCCTGTGTCACACTGTAATAGTCATTGAAAGTTAACTACCATAGTACTACAATACTATGACATGACACAGGACCTTTAGTAATGCACTACGACTTGGTCATTGCCATTGTGGTAACAGCAAATTTATAACGCCTTGTCTTAATGGGTTAAAAAAACAGCCTAAAGACCTCTAATGAAGTGTATTAAAAGTTGTCTTTTAAAAAGGGAAATCCCCACCAAACAGTTACAACAAATCAACAAACATTCAGTTAAGCTTTAGGAGTGCGGCTGATTGTACTTGTTTTGGAATGTTGGCGTTGACTGGTGGTTGGTAGGCAAACAACAGATGCATGGGCATTCCATTTCAGTAGAGTCAAATTCCATGGCACAGGCCAAATGGGGTAGGAGTACAGAAACCAGGCCAACAGGAAGCCCTTACAAAGCCATCACCTGGGCAGAGGCCCCACAGACAGACACCCAGACACCGGGTGCATTCCCCAGGGACTGGCCTCTGGAGGCCAGGCCAAGCCAAGCCAAACCTGCACCTGGACAGCAAGCCTTTCCTTGTTTATGTTTCCAAAGTCGGCGTAACACTCCAGGTATGGGAAGAATCTTAGCTTTGTGAGTGCACATCGGCCGAGAGCTAGAACATTCCGAAAGAAAACAAGTAAAAGGCATCTAATTTCTGTTGAGAAATGTTCAGGTCTTGCCACAACATATTAATAACCCAGACACATTGCCTTAAGGTTGAAGCATAATACAATAGTCCAAACCAAATAGTTGTGCTTTTGGAGTGCAGGCCCCACGGCAACCGTTAAAGAGAAGAAAACATACTGTGTTCCAATGGCAGAAGAATACTTGGCTGGCTGAAAGCATGACTTTTCATTTGTGTCTGGTTTCAGTTCAGGACAAATGTTAACGATGAATCTCTGAAACACTGTAGCCAAATGCTCTCTACTTACTCCATACATCACTTACGTACATATCTGGCAAGCTACCCATACAATTCACTAAAAGGGTTCGAGATAATGACACACTTGCGATCCACTCCCTCAAATCACACTTGTTCTTGATGTACGGCCTAATTCAATTACAAAAAAACACATACACACAAATGAGAGCATTTGTTGGATCATTCAATAGCCACTCTTGCTTCTACATTAACAAACCTTTAATCTTCTGAATCTGACAGAGACACAGAGAGAGAGAGAGGGAGAGAGAGAGAGAGAGAGAGAGAGAGAGAGAGAGAGAGAGAGCGAGCACTCCCCCATCAAGCAGTGCTGCTGTTCCTGCCAATGCGGCCACCCCACCCCATCCTGATGTGCTCTCCAGTGCAATAGAGTGAGTGCATTATGAACTTCTCCACTGTCAAACCCGCCTGGCTGGCTATATTTCACACCAGCCTGTGAAGAGGAAAGAGGATGATGCAGAGGAGGATGCCGCAAGAGGCCAGGCCAATTCAATACCTTCGTTCTGACAATCAATATGTCACCCGAATCTTCTGTAATATTTATGTTGGGGTAGTGTTTTTTGACCATATGTAAAGCTGCATGTTCGAATCCCGTCACCAGCAGGAACAATGTAGGTGCTGTCCGATATAACAGTGGTTCTTAACCTGGGGTGCGGGCACCCCCTGGGGGTGCGCCTGAGATTCCAGGGGGTGCACGGAATGTTGTTTGTGTTGAGGCTGCAACCAAAATTTTGTTTGGGAACGTTAGAATTAGGCCAAATCAAAACCAAATTAAAACACGTTTTGGTTCCCATTTAAAGAAAATAAGGTATTTAAAAATGTCCCGAGGAAGAATTATTGTAAATAGTCACTTAAATCACTTTTTAGTGCGTATAAACATGAAGAAGTTGCGGTCGGGGGTGCGCGGCTTTTCTTGAGCGCAGGTAAGGGGGTGCATTAAGAAAAAAAGGTTAAGAACCACTGCGATATAACACCCTCATCCATGGCCGAAGTGACCTTCAGCAAGGCACCTAACCCCACATTGCTCCATGGACCGTAACCAATACCCTGTACCTACGTAACTGTACGTCGTTTTGGCAAATCAATGTAATGTAATGTCATGACATTTCACGTAATGTGACACAAATTGTATTTTCAGGTTTTCAAATCAGGCATAGGGTAGATCAAAGAGGGAGGGCCTCACCTCAAGGCAATGACCCAAATACCTACCCAATGGTTGGGATCAGCGGGTTGCAAGTTTGAGCCCCGTAGCAGCAACAACAGTGGTGAGAGACTAAATGATGGTAATAATGACAATACTTTCCTGCATCCTCACCCATGGCAGAGGTACCCTGAGACAAGACATATAACCCCACAGTGTTCCAGCGGGATTTTCCCTCCCTGTAGACCAGTGGTTCCCAACCTTTTTTGACTTTCGTACCCCCTAAGCATCTTAGTTGTGCCGTGAGTACCCCATAATTCATGTTCTATATCGCTTTCTCTGTCCTGATATGACTGCTACATACATTTTTTATAATAATTACATTTTTCCACGTACCCCCTGCAGTGTGCTCGCGTACCCCTAGTGGTACACATACCCCTGGTTGTGAAACACTGCTGTAGACTTCTGTAACAGTGGGTAACACTCTTGATAAGCACCAGCTGAGTTTAATGCAATGTGGGTTGAGCCAGCTACGTGTTATCAGACATGCTTTTGAATGCAACAGATATTTGGCTTCCTTATAAAGGACCACAAATTCCAGTTGTGGCTGATGGAAGACAACGCTTTGATCACGAGAGACTTTGTGAAGTATTTATTTACATTCCAGCATCAGGGCAAGAGTCTCTGGTGGATGGAGCGAGAATTCATCAATCCGTCTGGAGAAGACTTGTGATGTGGGGGAAAGAGGCAACATCAAATGTGGTTATGGCGGAGATCAACAGACAACAACAACCTTACTCCAGATATAGAACCACGTTTCGTGGAAAAGCACGTCATGCCTTGACGATTGTGAATAGCGAGACAGAAGGCCTTTTCAGCCAGCCAACCCAGAACAGAAAAACAGCCAGCCCCGTATGACCGACTGCGTCTGTGACCGTGTGTGTGTCCTGCTGAAGGCTGTGCACCTTTGTAACCTGCTATTCTATTCTGTCCACAGATGTCAGAGGTGCAAGTAGAAGTGAAAAAATAACCCTGCCACAATTTCCCTCCAACAAAGGTAACTTCACTGATCAGCTGATTCTGTGGTGGTTTTATCACATAAAAATCTCGCAAAGACATTATGACATCATAATGAGAACTCAAAATTTGGGCAAAATTCTAATCACATATTTGTGATGGTACTCCTCAAAGGGTTAAAAAAAGTTACAACACAGTCCATCAACCACATTAGGTACACTGGAAAATAGTCACTTGGGCGTCCCACAGAGAGAGTCCAATTTTTTTTAAACATAATAGTATCATTTAACCCATTAAGACACAGCATTATAACTTCGCTGTTACTAGAATGTCAATGACCAAGTCATAGTGCATTACTAAAGGCCCTGTGCACTGTCATAGTAGTTTAGCACTATGGTTGCTAACTTTTCAATGACTATTACAGCGTACCACTGGAGTTACTGCGTGCATTAAGACACAGAGTTATATATTTGTTGTTACCAGAATGGCAATGACCAAGTCGTAATGCATTACCCAAGGCCCTATGTTATGCCATAGTATTGTAGTACTATGGTACTTATAGTACAATGGCTATTACAGCGTTCCACTGGAGGTACAGCAAAGGGGCTACGTGTTTGAATTAACAACATCAGTACCACCACCACCACCACCACCACCACCGCTGCCATCACAGGCCCCCCTGAAGCCCTCCTGATCGGACGGACGGCCACATCTAATCGGATTTGCCAAAATCATCCACACAAGCTGTTTTTCACCATTGGCCAGCTGGACACAATTAGGAGTCATCACCTGACATTCCCTCCCTGACCGAGGAGAAGCACACTGCTGCCGCCCTGGATAGGTATCTCTCTCTCTCTCCCTCTCTCTCTCTCCCTTTCTCATTCTCTTGCTCTCTCTCTTTCTTGCTATGTCTTTCTGTCCGTCTGTCTCGTTCTCTGTCTCTCTCTTTCTTTCTATGTCTGTCTGTCTGTCCATCTCTCTCTCTCTCTCTGTATGTGTCTCTCTCTTTCTCTCTCTCTCTGTCTCTCTCTCTTTCTCATGCACTCATTCTCAAGGGTCTCTCATGACGTTGCGTCACACAAACAAACAACGTGTGTGTGCGTGTGTGTGTGTGTGTGTGTGACAGAGAGAGAGAGAGAGCGAGAGAGAGAGAGAGAGAGAGAGAGAGAGAGAGAGAGAGAGAGGGAAAGAAATAAAACGTGTGTGCGTGCGTGTAAGTGTGCGTGTCTCTCTCAGGGATATGTATGTAAGTAGGTCTGATTTAGATCCAGAGATAAACTAAAGGGGATCTTCCGGTACAATTCTGCTCTGTCATGGAAGCAGTGAATGAGTGGCACCGGAGAGAGAGAGTGTGTGTGTGTGTGTGTGTGTGTGTGTGTGTGTGTGTGTCTGTGTGTGTGTGTGTGTGTGTGTGTGTGTGTGTGTGTGTGTGTGTGTGTGTGTGTGTGTGTGTGTGTGTGTGTGTGTGTGTGTGTGTGTGTACACGTGCGCGTGTGTGTGCGTTCGTGCATGTACCAGCAGCAGCAGGGCAACACAATGTAGTGCGTAGAGTGCTAGCGCTGGAGCCGCTCTCTCTCTCTCTCTCTCTCTCCCTCTCGCTCTCCCTCTCCCTCTCTCTCTCTCTCTCTCTCTCTCTCGCTCTGTGTTCCAGTGAAGCTAGGCATGCTGGGCCCCAGCTGGGGGCAGTAGAGGTGTAAAATCAGACAGGCTCGGCCGTCACATACACAACAAGAATTTCTCAGCGCCTTGTCAGATGGAGAAGCCGCTAAAACCCTCCCCCCTACTCTCTACCTCAACCCCCCTGTGACTGACTAGCACAATCGCATCGGAACAGAACAGAACAGAACAGAACAGAAGAGACGAGACGACTACTTGCTCTACAATCTACAGCAAAGTCAAAATATTCATTCGTTTTGCACACTTAAGCAGTCGGATTTTATATTCTTCACCTTGGTCCTACTCACTGTGTCGAGTCTCTTTGTTGAACTGACGTTGTAAAATCTACTGTGTGGCTGGACAGACAAGGGGCCTTAAATGTCCCAAGAGTACAACAGCAACAGACACAGGAAAAGCCAGAACTGCACACATACACACCTGTACTAAACACTCTCTTATGAAAAAAAAAGATTAAAAACACGGATTGAAAACACACTTTGTTGGACTGAGAACACGTATGGGTCTACTTTCACAATGTTGAGTAAACACTGTAATCACTTTACAACCAAGAAGACACAGAAGTCAGATCGGTACACATTAACAATTGTACTGGATAATCCATTAAGAAAGTGTTTCAAAGCACTGATAAACCAAAAAGCTGAAACGTCCATTTTGTATCTATGTAAATGTGAGGTATTTACCGGATATATAAATATGGCTTGGAGGCCTTTGCTTTGTGTATATTCTTTTAAGTCTTCAAAGTGTTCACTGACATGGTTTAAGCTAAAGTGTTTTGCTTATTAATTTACAATATCATGCACCAATGTCTCAGGCTCACAAGCCATAACATATGCTATGTTTTCTGGTACAGCTACTTCTCTTTATTGTTATCACTTCTTTGCAGTTCCACAAGAACAATGTGCTTGATATTATTGGTTTTCAAAACCTCACCAATCGACATACATACAGAATATATGAAGAATTCAGATGCAAAACACTCTAAGTGCATTTGTGACGTGTTTACAAAAAGTGTATTTCTATAAATGGAGTCAATTTCAAAGAACAGCCCATCTAATTTTGCTTGAGCTTGACATGCTGTACTTGATAACATTTAACTGGCTTTTCGACTGTGATTACTTGGTGAAAATGCTATTTTGAAACAAAACATTGCAGATTTTTGTAACAGCTTTTAGACGGTTCTACACCTAGACTCTTCATCTATACCAGACGGGAACGCACAAGGGTTTTATTTAAATTCCCCCTACACCACCCCCAAAATTAATTTGAGTTTTCTCCTTCCTCCATGAATTAGCGGATTGATGAATTAGCTTCCTCCATGAATCTATATCTCTCTCTTTCTCTCTCTCTCTCTCTCTCTCTCTCTCTCTCTCTCTCTCTCTCTCTCTCTCTCTCTCTCTCTCTCTCTCTCTCAGAGGAGCACACCACACAGCGCTTGCCTTGTTGTAATTAAGTAGCGGGAAATATTTTCTCAGGGTGGCCCTCTCAGGGTAGCTCTGAGCAGAGGAGAGGAGCAGACCTTCTCCCTTCTCCCTCTCTCCTCCCATTCTCTCCCTCTCTCCTTCTCCCTCTCTCCTCCCATTCTCTCTCTCTCTCTCCCTTCTTCTCTCTCTGTAGCTTCTCTCTCTCTCTCTCTTTACCTTCTCCTTCTGTCTCTCTCTATTTCTCTCTGTCCCTTCTTCTCCCTCTCTCTCTCTACCTTCCCCTCTCTCCCTTTCTCCCTACCCCATCTCTCTCTCTCTCTCTCCATTTCCCTATCCTTCCTTCTCTCCCCCACCCCTCTCCTCTCTCTCTCTCTACCTCTCTCTCTCTCTCTCTCCCTCTCTTCTTCTCCCGCTTCACTTCGCTCAGGAGGGCCTCAGTTGCTGGTGTGTCGGAGTGAAATTTCAAGATGTGGAATTTGGCCGGGGCACAGGGGTCAGCGGCCCTACGCCTCGCCCGCCCGCCCTCGCTCCCTCACAGGAGTGAATCTTAACCACCAACAAAGAACACAACACACAAGCAGGAGAGCCCCTCTCTCTCTCTCACTCACTTTTCCTTGCTCATTCTCTCTTTATTTCTCTTTTCTCTCTTTCTAACAGCATCACAACACCACCCCTCACCTCTAAACACACACACACACACACACACACACACACACACACACACACACACACACACACACACACACACACACACACACACACACACACACACACACACACACACACACACACACACAAAGAGTCCACCACTTCACCACCATTTCCCCAAAAAACATGAGTGTGTGCGCACACACATTACACACCAACACAACAGTTCCATCCTCTCTTCCTCTGCGAGGCAGGGAATCTAAAATGACATCTTCAACACTAGTGCCTGAGCAATCCTTTGTTACCCCTGCAGCAGCATCCTGGGCTTTGTGCGACAGGAGATTGGGAGCTGCGCTCCTGAGCCCTCAACGATTCAGTGATTTAGGAGGAATGTCTCTCAACTCCAGGACCCCAGAAGAAGCAATAAAGTAATAATTCATCTATACTATAACATAAACATCCCCTTTATTTGTTATATAGGCTATATATGTAACTTTCCCACTGTGATGTATACAATCCCTTT
The DNA here is from genome assembly GCF_034702125.1 of Engraulis encrasicolus. NCBI lineage: Eukaryota > Metazoa > Chordata > Actinopteri > Clupeiformes > Engraulidae > Engraulis > Engraulis encrasicolus. The sequence continues at coordinate 27,443,917 of NC_085859.1, read as the reverse complement.
AATGCCTGCACTGAACTGAGTGCTTTCAATCTCAATGTGTATGGTTATTTTTATAATGTAAATTGTACATGCGAATAGTGACGGTTAAAGACATTCCAGTCTGATGACATATAAAAACAGCACATCCAAGTGTCTGTATGCCTGTGTACTTGCACAACAGCCTTTTCAAGCGATGTTTGTTTTGAGAGAGCATGTTATCATTGATTCCAGGAGAAGATCTTAATAAAGTGATAAATAAACAACACATTCAGGTGTCTTTTCTTTACGACGGTGTACTTGCACAACAGTTGTTTTTTGAAGTGCTGGTTTTAAGCAAGCATCTCATGATGGATTCCAGGAAAAATGTCTTAATAATAGCAATATTGAGTAATAATAATGACAAATAATAACACATCCAGGTGTCTTTACGACTGTGTACCTACACAGCAGTTGTTTTTTAAGTGTTGCTTGATTTTTAGAGAGCATATCGTCATTGATTCCAGCAGGAGAACATCTTGGAAAGCTTTGATGCGTAAGAATTTCTTCATGGGCAATTACAGGGTCAGCAGTTAAAGGAGGTGGACATGCATGCAACCCCCCAAAAGGTCACAGGTTCGAATCTCCACACCATACCGAACGGGACGACCCGACAGGTGGGCAGGGTAGAGAGGGGGTGAGAGAGTGAATAGCCAGGACTCTGGTGCTATACTACTTATCCCCCCATGTGGCAGAGGTCAGGTACCCTAGGCCTAGTGCTACCCTCACATGTGCACAATACTCCCTGCTTGGTCATCTTTGTAATGCTTGCCCCCCACCTCTGCTCTACTCCCTACTCCACTCCCTGCTGTTAGGTTAAATGCAGAGGTTGAGTTTTGTTGTTGCGGTTTTGTGCTGTCTGATGGCAGATGACAAATGGGAATGGCTTTCTTCACCAAGTAGACAAAAGCATTACAAAACGTTTTACAGATGTGGCAGAATAGTAAAATGGGGTCTCTCCTCATTTGATCGTTTTGAATTTGATAGAGACGCCAGAAAATAATTTCAACTGCTCTTTCAGTTTTCAGACAACGTTCTAGATAACAAAACCAATGCGTTACGAAGTAGACACATGGTACTTTGTACATGCATGTGCTGTCTTCTGGGTTGTGTGCAGCTGTCCAAATGACATAAAAGCAACAGTTGTCCTAACAAGTGGAGGTAAAGGAGGGAAGCCCTCTTTTAAAAAAACTAAACAAAAGCGGCAAACAGACCTCAACACATGCGCATTCACATGGGGTGAAAGCGCAAATTGCTTGGAGTCTCTTTAAAAAAAAATCTACGCCATGTTTTGTCCTGTAGCCTATATATGTCTGCCTTTGAGTCACTGCCTGGTCTTGGTGGCTTAAAGCCGTATCATGTCCATCTGTCCGTGGTCCATGTTAAATGAATTATAAAGGTGTGACTGCTGAATGGTTACCCAGCGGCATACCATCTCACCATTCATTTGTGATGGCTGCGAACACGGGCAACGGTCAGGACACCCGAAGTGGAACCGCTGTCACCGAGCCAAGAGAAAACAGGCCATTGAACGTGTGGGCTTGCATTGACGGTATCTTATGCTCGGGTCAGGGACGGAACTGCCGGGTTAGGATAGCTGAGAAACACTTGCACAAAATAAACCGCTCTCTTCTATGCAACACGGATGAGTGACACGGCATTCAGCATGAGCAGTAAGAAATCTAAAGGGCGTGGACTGACTTCGGTGTCATATTGAGCATTAATAACGCCAAATGTAATGACAATAACAAGTTGTTATTACTAATTAAAAGCCTGTACATATAATATACACCATGTAAAGTAACGTATGGCAAGTGATTCAATTAAAACGAAATAGTCACCAGTCAACGTGACTTCCACATGTTTTCTACATTATAACAATGCAGCGTCCTACTGACGAAGTCCATTTGCCAAACAAACTTACAATGGAGAGGAATCTTGTGTTGGTTTAGTTACTTTTGTCTCCGGCTACTGTACACAGAACATGTGTCACGAAAGCGACATTGGAACTTTTTTTTAGCAAACGATTGTCACTGCTTGGCGCATGGGACTGAGAAGGGCGCATCCGCCAAACAGTGTAAAACAGAGTTGCAATTTCAATTTTCCAAACAACGAGAAAGCGAAGATCGGAACTTCCCAATGTGTCTTCCGACTGCCTTGATTCAACTACTAGCTTCTAATAGCCAGGCACCACAGCCTGATACGCGGAGATCCTTAATGGAACAAACAGCGAGCTCGGGAGCACGGCGAGGAATCCGAGCGAACGTGAACTAGGAAGGGGTAGTTTTACGACCCCAAACTCCCTCAAAGTTCAGTCTAGCTCATGTAAACATGATTTGCGGTTTCAATAAAGCATATCTCTGGCAATAAGGCAGACAATTGGCGTTCAAAGCGAGCGTCAGAAGATAACAGGCAGCGCTCAACAACACAAGGAGTGTCGTGTTATCACTGACATGTCAGAGGGCAAAAAACACTGGAGCAGGCAGGCAGGGAGAAAGAAAGCGACGAGGAAATATCTCTTACCTGTGTGGACTACGGTGGAGAAAGTGAGCAAGATCAGCAGGAGACACGACGACGCGTAGATGAGGCGCTCAGCCTCGGGGTAACAATATCCTGTTTTCCCCATGCCCATCCATCCAGGTCGCGGTGGTGAGACTCACGTAGCCTACTCCACGGGAGAAACAGAGGTGGACTTGTGGGCGATGCGGAGAAATCGGGCCTCTGTTCCGTGTCTGCTCTCCTGTTTTCTACTTAAGTCCCGGCTTCCCGTGCTCCGAAATTGCATTAGACTCAGAATCTCGTGCGTCCCCGCGCGTAAATGCAAAGCGAAGGCAAAAGAAATAGCCTACGTAATTGTATACTATAAAGAGCCGTTAAAGAAAACACACTTGAATTTTAGTTTGAAAACTCGAAGTTGGTGTGCCATCCATGTGGACAATTCCGCTCAACTGAAAATCGTCTGCTTGATTCGTCCGGAACGCTGCAATCTTGCATATACACGTACGCTGCACATCACATTTCTCTGCCACAGTTAGAAATCTACCCCCGTCTTTTCCAACTAATCGATTGCAAATCAACCAAACCCTCCGTTTAGCGGAAACCACGCCCATGGAGAGCACAAGCACCGCCCATTGAGTTATAGCTTTCTCGGGAGCAGAGCTTGTGGAAAGCCGTTAAGGTTTAGTCTGCACTTACCACTTCACCTAAGAAATGTTGCACAGCAGAATTCTGAAAATCACAGAATTGTCTGATATATTGAGTTATGTTTTTCATATGTAGGACATGTAAACAAGGAGTATGCCTATTCTTCAACCGCATTCTTGGTCTTGTTCAATGCAATTTTTAATCTTAATGACAATTTATTGACTGTGAAAAACAAATTCTACATTTAAATCCTCATTATCATGCAATAAGCCTACATAGTGTGATATAGCTCCATATTTAGGCCAGGAATGAATGAAACATATTTGGATTGGAAAACTAGGCTAATTTGTAGATTGTAGACCTATCTTGGCTATCCAAGTCCAAAGTCTTATAAAACTACATTATGATACTTTCTAGTTGTAGTCTAGTTGTAAATTCCAGTTGTAGTCTACAGTAGCCTATAGGCCTACATACTTTTGGCATAGGCGGCCTATAGCTCGAATAGGCCTAGATAGGTTACAGCCTATAGGGATATGTCAATAATGTAGGCCTATGTGGTTGGACAGTCACTTGGGCAGCAGCACTGTAGGCTATCTAAGAAATGATGATGTAGATTACAGAATTCAATGAAATGAGGTGTAAGGTCTATGCCATACCAATGGAGCAAAAACAACATCGTTGTTTTCATTGAAACGGCTTGCCACAGAGCTCCATGGGACACCATCTCTTCACTGATGTGGTTCGATGCGCAGCGACGAAGGAAACTCTGACTAGACTTCAGAGCGCATTTGAACCGCGCTTGCAGATGATTAACAAAATTATGATTAAATTGCAGCAGTGAGAGGACAGCAATAGTTGGGTAAATGTTATGACCGACTGTTGTTTCTTTTTAGCCTACCCTTTAGAGCGGTGTTTTGTTTGCATGTCTTGTGATGATAGCCAACTAGTAAAACACATGGACCAGTGTTGTGTTTTGTGGAATGTTGTTTGCCCTCAGACAATTCATGTTTTATTTGGATGTGTGGAGCTCTGATTTTCATTTCCGTTCTTAGGCTTCATAATCTTTCATTTCAATTTCATGGTAACGTTAGGCTACCTAGGCCTATATGCAAAAGCATAGACAAATTATATGCCTAGCTCCATATTATACAAAATAAAAAAAATAAGTAGGCCTATAATTTGAAAATGACACTCGCTGTCGTTGAATGGTAATAGTAGCACAATAACAATATTACAACAGCATACCAACCAGCATGGCATTTTGTTCAAGCTATTCGTAAATCAAACGCTTGACATGTGTCAATTTAATCTCCATGTCATTCACCTCCGCATCTCGTCGCGCTCCACAGAGATAACCAAACTGTCCAACTGACGCGAACAAATGATAATGTGTTTTGCTGCCTCACAAAAGCGTATGAGCGAAAATACAGACACTCAAAGAATTTACAAGCCACTCCTATTCCCGTTTCCTGTGTGGGACGACAACTGCAGCAAGGAGCAGGAGGGGTATTTATAGGCCCGGGGCCTTGCGAGCTCTTTAGCGGCGGCAGCACTTTCACTGCCCGGTGGGGGAGTCGGAGAGTTACAAATCTCCTCTCTCACACAGTCAGATAGGCTTCAGATAGGCTTTGTACTGTCTGTAGGCTGCTCCGTTTCAAGCTGCATGATTCCCCCCCACTACACACACACACACACACACACACACACACACACACACACACACACACACACACACACACACACACACACACACACACACACACACACACACACTAATGGTACAGAGAGAGTGCGCTATTACGTGCGTGTAACATTCATTTCACAGTGTTTGTGGGAGTGAAATCTTTCAGTGTGGCTTTTATTGACACCAGACCTCCATGAAAGCCACCAAACATCTGTACATTATACATGTGTGTGTGTGTGTGTGTGTGTGTGTGTGTGTGTGTGTGTGTGTGTGTGTGTGTGTGTGTGTGTGTGTGTGTGTGTGTGTGTGTGTGTGCGCGCGCGCGCGTGTGTGCGCGTGCGACTGCGCGCGCGTGTGTGTTTATACATAATATGTGTATAAACACTTTGGCATCACATTTGTTTTAGTTCCACTCACTCACACACATACAAAAAAAACATTTTCCATTTTTCTTAATGTAGACACATGGTCCGTATTACACCAGGCTATACGGCGCTTTATACATGCCCTGGCAGTGTGAATAGCATGGAAAAGCCATTTGCCTAATGTAAATGGCGGTACGCTGTGGTGTGGTGCAGTGCGGTGCGGTGCATTGCAAGTGCGGCCTGGCGGTGATTGTGCGGAAGCAGGCTAAGGAAGGCGATGGAGGGAAAGGGTGATGGAGGTGTTGGGGAATGCAGACGGCTTACAATGAATCAGCAGGTGCACAGCGCAAGGCGTAAAGCAGCAGGCAGCAGTGGAGGAACAATCGCACACAGAGGCCCAAGGGCAAAAACACCAATAGCCCCCCCCCGCCCCATTGCCCACCCCTACAGTCATGCCAAGCTCACAATAGGGCCCCTGGCTGCTACCTACCACCAATGCGGGCAGGGCCCTCATGGGCCCAG
>NC_085859.1:27423187-27433187 GCF_034702125.1 Engraulis encrasicolus | reverse complement strand
AAACATGTAAATCCAGATAGCGTATTTCCAACACAGAGAAGAGTAGAAATAAATTAAAAAAAATTGGAGTGGGACCAAATCTGAATCGGTGTTATCTGAAATGGGGTTAATTTCAACTATATACCGTATTAGCCCGAATATAAGACGATCCTGATTATAAGACGACCCCCCATTTTCAGGCTCATGTTTTGGGGAAAAAAGTTTTTTGAAGACTTAATTTTGTTTCACATTGGAAACTTTTCTCAAAATGCAGTTTTTAATTTGTTGGACAATCTGAGGCTTTTTACAAAGAACAAATTTCACAATATAATTTTCATGGAATTTCCATGATATAAGACCACAGATGGCTACTCATATCCTTTTCCTTTCTTTACTCACTTCACCTGTCAAGCGCCAATAGGCACCTAGCCTACAGGCTACAGCCGGCTGGGCCCGCCTGTTTAAAGTGCGACACAACATAGCCTACACTCAGAGCAGCCAGCCAGGCAACCAGTCCAGTAGAGATAGGCTGGCTACCTATTGTGCAATGCACAGATTTTGCAAAATGCTTAGTTGACAGCAATATCTAACCAGCAGCCGTCTCGCCAAATCGCCGATCATTTTATGCATCCAAAGTTTCCCGTTGGACTGTAGAAACCGAAAGTGACCAAAGGCAGATTGACGCATTGCACTTGAAACCCATGCGCTGCCTATCAGGACCACGTTGACATTAGAAATCCGATTGATATTCATTTCGTACCAAGGGTAAAACTCCTAGTGATTTTATATGAACAAGACAATCTCTTGCCCTAACCATTATTCTGTGTTGTTACATCGTTGCGAGGCATATCGTCAAAGGCACTGCTTGTCAGAGGCGCCGCTTTCTCGCGCACACACAGATGACCATTGATTGGCTGATGACAGCATCCAAAACTTAGCCTACAGGTTGTTCGTCAAATCACCCTTCATTTCTTTAGTTTCTAGTGGTGTTGTCGGCTGACCAGAGAGAACGACCAAAGCTTTCCTGATGAGACTGTAAAAACAAACACAAATAAAAGCAGAGCAACGAGTCGCGATTGACTTGTGTTTTTCCCCTTGCACTGTCGTCCGCATCGCGTTGACATTGACAGTTGATAGACGTGCGGTGCAACAGTCATAACGAAACAAGCATCTGCAAATTTGATATGGACAAAACAATCTCTTAACCCATCCATTATTGAGTTTTGTGGCATTGTTGTGAAGCATAGGCTAATGGCCGCATTCAGGTTAAGTTAAAAAAAAAAAAAAAAAAAATCTCTAGCGCGCGGAAATAAGACAACCCCCCTTTTTAGAGTACTATTTTTGTAACAAAAACCACGTCTTATATTCGGGCCAATACGGTACATGGGTTCACCCTGTTTGTAAACACAATATTGTGAGGAGGGGTTACTGGCAGCCAACCATGTGAGCTAATTGTTTGACCGACAGTGGTTTCCAACAATCAGAGGATGATTTGTGCGCAGTTAGTTTCGCGCAGTCAGGGGAAAACAAAAATGTAGAACCCATAGAACCCATGTCTATAACAACCATGGGTTTTGTTAAGGGGGAAAGATGTTACAGATTCCAAGGGCCCAAACACTGACAGCACGGACAGGGGCCCTTAAAGGGGCCCAAAATTCGAATCTTTCATGGGGCCCAAAATTTCTGGCGGCGCCCCTGTTATCACTGGTATTTTTACTGTGTAGTGTTCATACAAATAATTATTGCATGTCGCAGTGTTACACTGCATCTAATCAATGTTGCTACAATATAATCTAACCAAATGTATTGATCTTTATAGATCCTTGTTCCACTCCAATGAGCAGTAAATCCGACTGGTCTAACAGAAAGCCCCATATCATTATATGGCAATGCACATCATTCATGCTTGTTTAAAAATGTGACTCTTGCCACCGTCCACGATCAGCATGGCTAATTAATTATTGCATTCTATTGCTTGCAGCTGCTAGTTCTCATTTCTACAGATGTAATGAACACATCCGTGGTAATTGCTGGAAGAATTAGTGCAGCATGTTTGATTATACGACACCGTAATGATTATTTATATATACCATTTGGCTTAAATAATGCAACGGTCTTCTTCGCATAAATGGAAAATGTCTGAAGTACAGCATGCCGCGCGTCGTATGACTGGAATGCCATGCCTTAAGGAAATACAGTAATTAGCAAATGTGTGTAATGAAATCCAGCCAGTGATATCCGCCGTGTTCTGTGTAGTATCTCCAAATATGAACATGCTATTTTAATGTGTGCTGGTGTACAGTATGGGCATTCATCTGTTCCATGTGTGCTGCTACATATACGTATGTATGTATGTACAGACACCTCAGTTTCCTTCAGGAATGCATCTCCTTTCCACTCCACTTTAATCAGATTATGGACACATTATGGACACATTATGGACACATTATGGACACATTGTGGACATGTTTTTAAATGTTTGCATGGAATAGCTCGCTACCTCTTCTTCACATGTACATCGACCTCCCATGAAATAGCCTACTTGGTCTCACTGGAACGTTTAGCCTGTACATTTAATGTGAAAGACCAATGGTTTACCAGAATAGGTCTCCACTGGGGAAAAAGACCACTTTTGTCTGTCTATCCATTCACCACATTTAACAAGGAAAAAAAAAACCATGCACATCCGTCTCAAAAAGTTGTGGTGCAGGACTAGCCATGTCACATGAAAAATTAAGTCCACACACCAAGCTCCCGTTTGACTTATTTTAACATAGTGATGTTTCGAATAGCATGCACCATAACTGAAAAACAAAGTCTGCACACCAAGCTCCTGTTTCTCTTATTTTAATATAGTGACACATGCATGCTGCCCGAAACGTTTCTAAATTAAAATAAGAGAAACGGGAGCTTTGTGTTCAGACTTTATTTTTCAGTTATCAGTTCACCACCACCCTGCTGCCACCCTCTACCAGCCCCTACGTGAACAAAACAGGTAACACAGACAGCCCAGATTTTGTTTTGCCTGCTTTCCTTCCCAATGTCCGGTGCTAGTGTGCATTGTGTTCGCGCAGGGTGGTTCCGTCGTCCCCTTGCACTGCGCCCTCAGAGCTCAGAGTGAGTATGGAGTACCTCCCTCCACCCACCCACCTTGAAGAAAGGAGTGGAGGCTGGCCACCCGTAACCCTGAAGGCCATTCAACCCAGCACAGGTGCCTGGAGGGCCTGGAGAGAGAGGGTGACAGGGGCCATGGTGAAAAGGAGACAAGGGTGGAAAGGCTAGAGAGACAGGGAGAGGGACAGGGATAGGGGCTTGAGAGAGCGAGACAAGGAGAGAGATGGACAGGGATAATGATGAGATAGGAAGAGAGAAAAACAGGGGCCATGGTGAGAGACAGACACGGTAGGTAGAGAGGGACTGGAGTAGGGGCTGAGGCCAGGGAGAGTGAGGCAAACATATAGGGGCTAGTGGGAAGAGAGAGACAGGGGCAAGGGTAAGGGGTAAGGGGTGAGGCCTGTGCCCATGTCTGACAAAGACCCGACTATCCCTCTGCACTGCTGGTGTGCAGTCGAGATGGGCTATCTCGTCGAGATGAGCTGCCAATAGGCTGTTAACACAGCCGAAATGAATAATGCTAAGCGCTAGGCTACATATAGTGCATTAATGGTTTTGTAGCCCAACTCGACAGATAGCCCATATCGACACAACACAGGGACCAGCCTCTGTGTAGGAACATCAAGGAGGGCTATAGGGTGTGAGAGTGGGAGTAAGGTCCCCAGACCCCGGGCCCCGGGCCCTGAGTCCACTCCCCCTGTGTCAGTCACTATGGAACTCTGCCCCTCCAAAGGCCACGACGAGCTAGCTCACTGAGCATGACATATCCATTTACTAAGCAGACATACAAACCAAGCATTATTCTCTCTGCAAGGAATGCATGTTGCTGGGCTTTTGAATGAAAAAGTAACCATGACATTTGAAAGCAACCATTAGATGTGCGTTGAGTAGGATGTGCATTGGCTTGTATAAAACTAACTACAAACCTGACAATTCAGGGTGAATTTTATGACCTACTGTATGTAAGAAGCTATAGCAATAATATTTTATTACCTTAGTTTGGTTGCAACTGATGGACATAAACAGCACACGTTGTAACTGTGTCACTCCATAATCAGACAGTCTCATTTTGGACAATAAGTCATACTACACATCACGAAAAAAAGCTGTGTCAATTCAACAACAAGTATAGGGCCAAATACTTTAGAAGATGTTAAATTGACTCACCAGGTGTTGAATTAACACTGCATTTTTTACTGATTTAGGAGGGCCTGAAGTGTCACATCCGGGCGGTATCTGTATTACATGACAGCTTGAGTCCAAGTGGTGATAGGGTGAGTGCCCAACCTGTATATTGTCTCTGTTAGTCACTGATAAAGAGAGAAAGCCTGTTGGTCTACGCTACACACACATCCACTCCCTTAAGCCAACACGTTTAGTATGTAGCTGTTCACACCTACACATCAGTCAGGCAGTCTCATAAAGAAATAAAAAAAAATGCTGAAATATTTCTGCCTTTTTTTGAATTGATCGCCAATAGTAAATATGTGCTTTACGTATTAGCGAGGTCAGAGTGTGTGCCAAGTGCAAACATCGGGTCTGCTATTTACTCAACATGCGTGGCTTTAGCCATTAAGCTGACAGTCATTGTCGAGCCACAGACAAACTGTTGAGATCTTTTCAGTCCACATACACACACAAAAGACCTTTGAGAAGATTAGAACAAAAACCTGTAGGCAACGAGACACACAAAAAACCCGAGTTAAATCATATCATATGACAGTATGTTTTGGCTTTCTGAAGCTAAAGAGTGTAGCTTAGGCAAATAAAGAGATTTGTATCTATCATATCCAATGACTTCTCCACTCTGCAATCTTATCTTTTAGCCATTAAATACACCCTCAAAAACCTAAATCAGCCAGATAAAGATAGGCCTACACACACAACAGTGGCAATGGAAAGCGGCCAGCAATCCCTCAACTGTTGGCCCCACATGTCAACGCTGACATGTGTTAGATGAAGATATGAAGCATGTTGAACAGGACTGTGTCATTGTCAGAGGGGAGTGAGTAAGTTGTACAGCCACACTAGCAGGGAGAGGCCAGGACAGAGCAAAGCAGAGAGAGAGAGAGAGAGAGAGAGAGAGAGAGAGAGAGAGAGAGAGAGAGAGAGAGGCAGAGGCAGAGAGAGAGAGAGAGAGAGAGAGACAGACAGACAGACAGACAGACAGACAGACAGACAGACAGACAGACAGACAGACAGAGAGGGAGAGGGAGAGGGAGAGAGAGATGGAGAAAGAAAGAGGGAGATAGAGAGAGAGAGACAGGCAGACAGACAGATAGACAGAGGGAGAGGGAGAAAGAAAGAGGGAGATATATATATATATATATATATATAGAGAGAGAGAGAGAGAGAGAGAGAGAGAGAGAGAGAGAGAGAGAGAGAGAGAGAGAGAGAGAGAGAGGGGCCTGGGAGTCCCCCTTTCCACAACTTACGTCTTGCTTATCAGCCCTCGATGTACTACTAGATTCAAGCCATTCAGAAAAGCTACAACGGCCTTGTTATCATTGGTACACAGGTTATCTGTGATTGGTCTTACGCCGGAATAGAGTGACACAGTGGCCTCTTTCATTCCGAAAAAAGGGGCTGATACAAACAACCTCCTTTCTCTTCATATAAACCCCCTTCATACACACACACAGGCACGCAAACACACACACACACACACACACACACACACACACACACACACACACACACACACTCACACTCACACTCACACATGCACGCACATGCACACAAACACACACAAATACGCACATGCACATGCACACTCACGCACACACACACACACACACACACACACACACACACACACACACACACACACACACACACACACACAGATCCAACCCAATCCAACCCCACCCCTCCACCACTCCCCCCTTCCCTTCTCCTCCTCAACCACCTTCAAGTGAAAACAAGAGAGCTCCTATTCTGAACCATCCGTTTTAATTAAAAAAGGAGAGGCAAACATCAGATGATGCTGTAGTAGCGTAGCGTATCAAATGCTGAACAGGGGAAGAGAACAGGGGTGCAGAGTGAGAGAGAACAAGAGGCAGCAGAGAGAGAGAGAGAGAGAGAGAGAGAGAGAGAGAGAGAGAGAGAGAGAGAGAGAGAGAGCGTGAGAGGGAGAGAGAGAGAGAGAGAGAGAGAGAGAGAGAGAGAGAGAGAGAGAGAGAAAGTGTGTGTGTGTGCGTGTGTGTGCGTGTGTGTGTGTGTGTGTGTGTGTGTGTGTGTGTGTGTGTGTGTGTGTGTGTGTGTGTGTGTGTGTGTGTGTGTGTGTGTGTGTGTGTGAGAGAGAGAGACACACACACACACACACACTAACAGAATGGTTGAGTGAGCAAGAGAGAAAGAAAGAGAGAGAGAAAGTTAGAGGGTAAGAGCAAATAAGACAGAGAGAGAAAGAGAGAGAGAGAGAGAGACAGAGCGAGAAGAAGAGAGATGAAGAGAGAGAGAGAGAGAGAGGAAGAGAAAATGAAAGAGACTAGTGCTAGACTGTGCTCCCCCTGACCTGACCTCTGTTTTCCCCATCCCCGACCATGTGTTTGCCTGCTGTCAAGAGCCTCTCTGCCCCGCCTTGCATCCCTTTATGTCTGCTCTCCACTATGCTTAGGGGACATTCAATCTTGTGTCCCATACACGCTGTGCCATGACACGTTGGAACAACTGGCCCTTTGTCCCCCTGACTGCCCCCCCCCACCACACACCAGCAACTGTACTGTTAAATCCAGACTGTAGATCCAGAGAAGTCCGACAGGGGAGAACTTCACTGTACTTTCATATGCATGTGAGTTTGTTTGCGCACAGATACAGACGCACTCACGGACACACATACGCAAACACCTGCGCACAAACACACACGTGCGCACACACACGCACTCCCGCGCACACACACGCACACACACACACACACACATACTGACACACACAGTCTTTTTAATCAATGGACAGTTATAAGAAAACACACCAAGCATACAACATGGACAGGTGAGCCATCACCACATTCCTCACTGGCATTCCAGCAATTGACAGTAATTGAGAGAGAAAAAAAGACAGAGAACATCTTATGATGCATTTTTTGGTAACACTTAATTTTAGGGATACATCTGTAAGCACTAATACATACAATGTTAATGCCTGCATAAGTACCTTGTAAGGGATATACTAAGCAAACGCTAAGGCCTACTAGGTCTACTAGGTTAAATTGGTAATAAATCCCTTATTGTGCATGAACAAGACATTTGCGAATACATACCTAACAAATGTTTGATTTTGCTTCGTACATGCCTTACAAGTTACTTATACAGGAACATTGTATGTATTAGTGCTAATAGATGTATCCCTAAAATAAAGTGTTACCCAATTTTTGTTGGCAAGATATGTTACTGCTGCCGCCCTCTTTCACTGTACAGCGGATGTGTAAGTCTACTAGGCCTTTCAAAAGATTACATTACACTATGTTACAATGTAAGGACGACCAAAAACTTCTCTTATAAAGAAATGGATCGTTCTGGGGAAACAAAATGAATGGGCACATTTTGTGTGTGTGTGTGTGTGTGTGTGTGTGTGTGTGTGTGTGTGTGTGTGTGTGTGTGTGTGTGTGTGTGTGTGTGTGTGTGTGTGTGTGTGTGTGTGTGTGTGTGTGTGTGTGTGTGTGTGTGTGGGTGTGTGTGGTTGTGTGTGTGTGTGTGTGTATGTGTGTGCGTGTGTGTGTGTGTGTCTGTGTGTGTGTGTGTGTGTGTGTGTGTGTGTGTGTGTGTGTGTGTGTGTGTGTGTGTGTGTGTGTGTGTGTGTGTGTGTGTGTGTGTGTGTGTGTGTGTGTGTGTGTATGCGCGTGTGCGTGTGCGTGTGCGTGTGCATCTGTCCGTCTGTCCGTCCATCCATGTGTGCGTGCATGCGTCCATGCATGTGGGCGCGTGTGTCTGTGTGCATGTCTATGACTAGGGTCGTGGTGTCTGGGAAGCATACTTTAGAGTTGTACGGCTGACAGGTTTTGGAAAAATGCTCAAAGAAAAGGAACATTCCTTTACACCTAAACGTCTTGCCTGCCATCACATTGCTGCATGCTCTTAGCCGAACTGGACTTCTTTCAATGACGTTACAACCACACACCAATAAAGTTTCTTCCTTCACAGCACAAAATCACTATTTGAAATTATTCTTCATGCACATCCCTAGAAATAATCAGCATAAATAGTCATACTGGTGTGTGGCCTTACTCTGGCTCTAATGATAGTAGGGCACTGGGCTGCCATGCTGTTTTTTCCAGGATTCGAGTCCCACCTGGGTCATTCGCCAATCCTTCCCCATCTTAGTCTCCCCAATTGTTTCCTATATCTCCTCCACTGTCCTGCCATAAACAAAGTCTTAAAAGACCAAAAAAACCTGAAAAAAGTAATGATTGTGTGTCAGTAGAGCAGTAGAGAGCGCTGGCAGGAAATAGAAGGTTACATTTGTTAAATATATATAACGTGACAATTGTGCATGTGATGTGTTCATGCACTACACGCCACTTCACCGTGATTTAAAATAAATCCATTCCCTCAAACATCTGACAAGTGGGAAAAAAACATGAATGAAAGCTGGACAGAATTTACAGATATAAGCAGTACCTTTGAGATAAATATAGAACTACTACTGTTCGCAGAGAGAGAGTGAGATCTTATAGACCATGAAAGGGCTTTTGTTCAGTAAAGCCACATCAAAACCAGAGTACAGTATGAACGGTGACTAAAAGAGACATGGAAACACATGGTTGCATGGTGCATGGTGATTGCAATCCCAATAGACATTTATTGTGTACAGTTCCGAGAAGAAGAATTTGCATTTTTATAGAAGTTAATGTTTGCTAAAGTTGGTATGGAAGGCATGTTTTGCATGTTAGTTATCTGTCTGCCTGTACATCAGTCTGTATGTCTGCAAAAGGGTATAAAGAGTCAAGAATGTGTTGAGTTGTTGACAGAGAGAAAGAGAGAGAGAGAGAGAGAGAGAGAGAGAGAGAGAGAGAGAGAGAGAGAGAGAGAGAGAGAGAGAGAGAGAGAGAGAGAGAGAGAGAGAGAGAGAGAGAGAGAACTGGAGGGCTGGAGGGAGGGAGAGAGAGACATAGAGCAGCAGACAGAGAGATATAGAAACAAAGACAGGTAGAGAGGGATGGCGAGAAGGAGACAGTGAGAGGTACATGTCTATGTGTGTATGAGAGAGAGAGAGAGAGGGGGGGGTGTATGAGAGAGAGAGAGAGAGAGAGAGAGAGAGAGAGAGAGAGAGAGAGAGAGAGAGAGAGAGAGAGAGAGAGAGAGAGAGAGAGAGAGAGGGAGAGTGTGTACAAGAGAGAGAGAGAGGGAGAGCGAGAGAGAGAGAGAATGGAGGTCCAGTTGGCCAGAGAAACAATTGTGACCAGATGAGAGCTTGGGCTGTCCCTGCATGCCAACTGTAGTCGCTGTGAAGTGTGGCTGTGTGAGTAGCCCTGTATACCCGACAGATATTAATTACAGCCATACAAATCCATGAGGCATTTATTTATACGCATGATAAGTTTTGCATGTGTTGCATTTATCCATCTGCAAAATGACAGAAAAGGTCATTATTGTGATATGTGTGTGTGTGCGTGTGTGTGTGCGTGCGTGCGTGCGTGTGTGTGTGTGTGTGTGTGTGTGTGTGTGTGTGTGTGTGTGTGTGTGTGTGTGTGAGAGAGAGTGAGAGAGAGAGAAAGAGAGGGAGAGAGAGAGAGAGAGAGAGAGAGGGAGAGAGGGAGGGAGGGAGGGAGGGAGAGAGAGAGAGAGAGAGAGAGAGAGAGAGAGAAAGAGGGGAAGGGATAGGGAGAGGGAGAGGGAGAGGGAGAGGGAGAGGGAGAGAGAATGGGGTGGGGTGAGGTTGGGGGAAGCCCAGTTGGCCAAAGCAGCAA
>NC_085859.1:27393187-27415687 GCF_034702125.1 Engraulis encrasicolus | reverse complement strand
ATGGACAGCGCACCACAACCTGTTAGTCAAGTTCAGTTTCAGTCCGACGGAAAACTTGGATGCAGAAAATGAACAGCGATTTGACGAGACAGCTGCAGGTTAGATAGGCTATTGACGTCAGTCACCAAATCATTTTGGATAATCCTCGCACACGGCACAGCCTATGTTTAATACCAGACTGACGCGGACTACCAATAAGCTCTGTGAGTGTGACCCTATGGAATTGCGTCCTAGGCTACACAGGCGGCTAACCACACGGGGTAGGCGCAAAGAAAGGAAAATTGTCTCTATGTTGAGTAGCTATCTGCGCTATTTTAATTAAGAATTCATGGAAATGATATTGGGAAATCTGTCTTATTTGAATATGGAAAAACAAAAGCCTCAGCTTTTCCGACCATAATGCTTTATGTCTTTCAGAATGATTATTTGCCCCCTCTGAAGATTCTTAACAATTCAAATTAGGCCTATATAAATCTATGTGTTGGATTCATGCCCTTCATGCCCCCCTTTCCTCCCCCGAATAACAATAGTAATAATTTAAAAAGAAAAAAAAAGAGGGGGGGGTAGGCCCAAAATTAGAATCTTTCATAGGGCCCAAAATTCCTGGCGGCGCCCCTGTGTGCGTCTGTAGGGATTTTTTGTTTGTTCTATTTATGACTTCCTCTGTGGAAACTACATGGAGAGGCCTTCTTCTAATGAGCTTCTTGAGACAGTGAGCTGGTTAGGATTAGTATTTCTTCCCATATTGCAATGGGAACCAAGTCATTGTGCAAGATGAAATAGAAATAAGTATTGCGCAGACAGAAGATTGGCGTGAAGTTTGTGTAAAACAGCATCCAGTACAATGGAATGTATGGAAACCATGTGATTGGGCAGGTTGACAAGGTAATTGACAGTACCAGTCACACATATGTAAGTGTATACGGAAACACTTTGGGGGAAAACGTGGGACAGTTTGTTGTTTACTGTAAAACAGTCTCCAGTACAATTGGCATGCGCCATCTATGTTTTCCACAACAATTTCATCATCTTCATCAACAATAACAACACAAAGATCAACAATGGTTGCTGTGGCAACATGGAACAGGAAGTAGAATTACTAATCCGACTCCACAGCTACAGCAGCAGCACACCTCTTGCTACAGACATACGGATGCGTCGGGGCTTTATAACTTCCTCCTTATGCCCAACCCTACCTGCCCCCTGCCCAGTGGCGCTGTCTGTTTCATCATGGTGGTAAGTGGAGAACAGAGAAGAGAAGAGAAGAGAAGAGAAGAGAAGAGAAGAGAAGAGAAGAGAAGAGAAGAGAAGAGAAGAGAAGAGAAGAGAAGAGAAGAGAAGAGAAGAGAAGAGAAGAGAAGAGAAGAGAAGAGAAAAGAAGAGGAGAGAAGAGAAGAGAAGAGAAGAGAAGAGAAGAGAAGAGAAGAGAAGAGAAGAGAAGAGAAGTCATGTGTGTTGCATCATGGTGGTAAGTGGAGGTGGAGAAAAGAGAAGAGAAGAGAAGAGAAGAGAAGAGAAGAGAAGAGAAGAGAAGAGAAGAGAAGAGAAGAGAAGAGGAGAGGAGAGGAGAGAAGAGAAGAGAAGAGAAGAGAAGAGAAGAGAAGAGAAGTCATGTGTGTTGCATCATGGTGGTAAGTGGAGGTGGAGAAAAGAGAAGAGAAGAGAAGAGAAGAGAAGAGAAGAGAAGAGAAGAGAAGAGAAGAGAAGAGAAGAGAAGAGAAGAGAAGTCATGTGTGTTGCATCATGGTGGTATACATAAGTGGAGGTGGAGGACAGGAGAGGAGGAGAGAGGAGAGGATAGAGAAGAGGAGAGGAGAGAGGCGAGGAGTGGAGAGCAAGTGGAGAGGAGAGGAGAGCAGAGGAGGAGAGAGCAGAGGCGAGGTGAGAAGAGGAGAGGAGAGGAGAACAAGATAGAAGCAAGATGGGAAGAGAGGAGAGGAGGGGAGACAAGAGGAGGAGAGAGGAGAGGAGAGTGAGGGTAGGCGAGGAGTGTGGGAGGAGAGGAGAGGAGAGCGATATGGGGGGAAAGTGAGGGAGAGGAGCAGAACGGAGAGTAGAGGAGAGGAAAGGAGAGCAAGATGGAGGCGAGATGGGAAGAGAGGAGGAGAGGAGAGGAGGGGAGGGCAAGAACTCCTGCTGTGCTGAGACCTCCCTGCTGGCTCTCCTGCTCCCTCTCTGGAGGCAAACAGCTGAGGCAATAAGGGGGCCGGGAGTGGGGAGCCAGCAAGTGGGAGGTGGGAGGTGGGATGGGGCGGGGAGACAAGTGTTCCTGCCATCTGTGCTGCTGAGGGATACCTTTGGAGTGTGGAGGGTTGTGTGTGTGTGTGTGTGTGTGTGTGTGTGTGTGTGTGTGTGTGTGTGTGTGTGTGTGTGTGTGTGTGTGTGTGTGTGTGTGTGTGTGTGTGTGTGTGTGTGTGTGTGTGTGTGTGTGTGTGTGTGCCTAGGTGCGTGTGTGAGTGTTTGTGTGCCTATGTGAGTGTGTGCGCCTATGTGCGTGTATGAGTGTGTGTGTGCCTAGTGAGTGTGTGTGCGCCTATGTGTGTGTGTGTGCGCCTGTGTGTGTGTGCATGTGTGTGGGTGTGTGTGTGTGTGTGTGTGTGTGCGTGTGCCTGTGTGCGTGTGTGTGTGTCTATGTGAGTGTGTGTGCGCCTGTGTGTGTGTGTGCATGTGTGTGGGTGTGTGTGTGTGTGTGCGGGCCTGTGTGTGAGAGAGTGGTGGGCGTGAGGCAAGAATGTGTGGGGTGTGAGTGTGGTGAAAGAAAGCTATGGAGCAGGATGGTAGGTGTGTACAGCAAGATCTGAGTGCTGTGTGTGTGTGTGTGTGTGTGTGTGTGTGTGCGTGCGTGCGTGCGTGTGTGTGTGTGAGTGTGCTTGGATCCACGCATCCGTGTGTGTGTGCCTGTGTGTGTCCGTGCGTGTGCGTGTGTGTCTGTGTGACAGAACGGCCCTCCCACCTTTCAGCACTTGCCACACTGTCTGTCTGTCAGGAGTCCAATAAAATGAACAGGAGAGAAGAGACAAGAGGGGGAGCCAGTGTTGACAAACAGTGTGTGTGTGTGTGTGTGTGTCTGTGTGTGTGTGTGTGTGTGTGTGTGTGTGTGCATTTGTATGTATGTGTGTGTGTGGGGTGGGCGTGTGTGTGTGTGTGTGTGTGTGTGTGTGTGTGTGTGTGTGTGTGTGTGTGTGTGTGTGTGTGTGTGTGTGTGTGTGTGTGTGTGTGTGTGAGTGGATGGGCGTCTGTGTGTGGGTGGACGCGTGTGTTCATGGCTGCTGCTTAATGGCACGTAAAGCTGTGATTTTCTCTTTAACCTTGTGGCTCCGTCTCCCACGTCGATCTGCCACATTCATCCCGTGTTGTGCTGATGACAAAAAGGTAAACAATTCCAGGGGGACGTTACTGTAATGTTTTTTTACGCATGATCTGCCGGCCGGCCAAAATGACAACAACAACAAAAAAACAAAAGCATTACAAAACAAAAATAATAAAGAAAACATAACATTATTTGCACTTCAACATAGATAACCCATTGTGTGCAACATTGTATAGTAAAAAAAAAGTGTTAATCCAACAGTCTATTAAGAATACTGAATTGTTCCGTTCAATTTTACTGTTAAATGCAACTCTTTGAGTGTTGCATGTACACACTGCAAAACCATGTAGCGTTAATAATTCAGAATTAAATAGTTCTGTCAAGTTTACTTTGATCTTTCCTTTCATTCCGAATTAAGAGGTGTTTACATGGCGTTTTCAAAGCTTTATTTAGAATTAAAGTGAGTTCATTCCAAATGAAATGTCTCATGTAAACGTAGAACAGTTGCATTTGAGCAGAATAACCAGCATGCACCTGACAAACATATGTCCAACATATTGACAGGAGCAAAAAAACCCAACAAAAAACAGCAACATGGAAACTGAGGGTGGGGGGTGGAAATACATTTTTTTCCTGCAGTTAAGCAAAACAAACAGACTTTATCTGGTTTTATTGTTGACATATCATCATCCTGTCCAGATGTTTGGCATCTGTTGTCCAGCTGGCCTCGTGGAGGCCTCCGAGACAGCAACAAAGGGCCATGGAAGGGTCTCTGTCCGCCGCCGACGAACAAAATGTTCAGTTTGTTGACTACACTGTGTAGTTAGAGGATGTTACATTTGCTTTTTTCCCCTATATTGTGTACAGTATTGCTCTAGTCAGCAGATGGCAACAGAAGGATTTTGTGCGCTAGTTACAATACAATAAAATACAATATCTTTATATAGCACAGCATGAATTTGATTTAAAACACTTTCAAATACACACACATTCACATACGCATTCCCATATTCACACACCAGCTCTGGAGGCTGCCATCCGTCGGCAATTGTCTGAGGTTCACGTGAGAATGTGCAAAGTAGAAATCATAATAAAAAAAAGAATTACTCTGGTAGCGATTGTAACATAGTTGAAATTCATAACATCAAGACCCAGCCTGTTAGTGCAGGAAGAGGGATCTTGTACGCCGACACAGCTTCAACTTGAGGTCGCATTGTCCGTTTCTCCCGTAGACCAACAGTAGGCCTAACTCATCCCTTTCGTGAGGTCTTTACGAGAAAAACAGAAAAAATCAACTTTAAGCCTCGAGGTGCCTTTACGAATAGCCTCGTCTCTCGTGGTTGGACGAAAGGGGGAACTGACAATTGGGGTAGTTTGGTTCTGGGGGGAAGAATAATGCGAATGGACGTCAAAAATAAAGCGCTAGTGAAGGCTAGCTGGAAACGACGGTAATCAAACATTTCAAACAACTGATTTACGGTTAAGTTTAGGGTTAAGGTTAGGGTTAGGGTTAAGGTTAGGGTTAGGGTTAGGGTTAGGTTTAGGGTTAAGGTTAGGGATAATGTTGGAGGAAGGGAGACATGGCATGAAGCTGACACAACGACAGCGCTCCCCTCCCGGAATGCACGCTTCCAGGGATTAAAGCAAAAAAAAGTCATCTGACTGAACTTTTTTACCGGTTAGTCACCCGATTGAGTATCACTCCGTAACCCAACGAAAACCAATGTAGCCAGGCTCTGCCCTCATAACGAAACATACCAGTGTTTTATGCAAGGAATGGTGCCAGAGCCAGCACTAGGCATAGGCAGACAGGGTAGTCGCCTAGAGCAGAATAGGCCTATGTCTTGAGGGCGCCAGTAATACCAAAAAGTGCCACAAAATCAGAACTTCAACCAACATAACACTTTACACTTCACATTAACAAACATAACCTCCTTGGCGGAGGTAATGAATATTCATTATACACTCAGTAGGCCTATATACACACTCAGTATGAATGTACCTGTAGGTACTAGATCAGATGCTATGCTATGTTTACAGATGCCAATTTCTAAATACAAAAAAGGAAAGAGGGAAAGGGGGCAGGCCTAGGCCACCAGATTGACTAGAACTGGCCGAGAATGGAGGGATAATGGATACTATATCAGACTGCAAACATTGAACTGCAATTTGGGGCATGTTTTGGTTATTTCCTCTTATTTCTACCCATTGTTTATGAATTGTTCACAACATTATGCAGAATGGATTCACATTGAGTGTTGCTTCAAAATGGTCTAGCTGATATCACAGAATTATTGACTTGGAATTGCAATGCGTTGATACAGTGATCCCATTATGTTTTTTTTGTTGTAGTAGTAGGCTATATTTTGTCTTTCCCATCAGAATGGGCAAACACTGTTCTGGTGAAAGCACTGGTGCGCATTGCTTGCAGTTGTATTTCTGACATTTAAACTAGTTGGTTATTTTGTATGTTTTTCACTATTCGTCCTGTTACAAATAACTTGTTGATGTTTACAAACAGGGTGCGGTAGTCTACCTCTTGTATTCTACCGTTTTGAAAACCTATGGCTACCGGTACTTTTTTGCTTCTCGATGTGCGGTGCCAGGCACACGCTTACCATTGATTTAAAAAACGTCCCCGATTCCTACACGCACTCATGTTCTATCCTACAAGCTGACACGACGCAAGCAGACACGACACAGACACAAAAGTAGCACACTTTCCCAAGCTTGTCGCGCAACTTTCCACTCGAATCAAGACAAATCACCCACCTATCAGTCCTGAGTGCGCAGTGCGCAAATAACTGAACTCAAACGAAGCGTATAGTCCGAGAAGATGGGCACAGACGTTGAGCCACTCAAAAACGAGCACACACAACTGTTGCTGCACACTATTCCAGTTAGCAAAAATAGCATCACAGAGTAGCCTACAACAAGCATTGAAAGTGAAACAAACACCGAAACGGCAATTATTGACCACCCATGACAACACTGCTTCCCAGAACCAAGACGTGGCATAAAATATTGGCTCTGCCAGGGATAGCCTCCGTGACCCCTGTAAAATGCAACCCATTTTCAACTTATTTCTTAAATATATCGGCAACAACAAAGTTAATATGCTATGATTACAGGTGAGACTGTAAATTATCCGTTGTCAGAAAGACAACTACAGCTAGTTCTACACGTAGCCAGTCAAACGCGCTAAACTTTGAGGATGAAACGCATGTTATTACGCATGGTATATTCTAGCTAGCTGCCAATGATAGCCGTCCCATTGGGGCTATGAATAATGTTAGTAAAAGTCACAATGCTTAAAAGAAAAACCCTTCATGAAAAGGACATCATGCGCAGTCGAAGTAAACTATTCTTTTTTTTTCTAACTATCCGCCACGGCAGGTGCAATGATAATGGAAACATACGTGTCCTACCTTCTTCCAGCTATGCATTCCATGCGCATTATTAGCCCATATTGGAATATCAGTCCAACCCGTTTAATGATTGTCATTGCACTTTAAAGACATAGTATTACACTTATTTTCTTTTCTGCCATCAGCAACAATGTTGGCTATTTGATTTTTTTATCTCTCGCGCTGCGCCGCAACCGAATTGTTGACCGCTGGTGTACTTTTTTTTTTGGAACACGGAAGACCAGGGGATGGCTCAAAACTACTGAGTGAATCTGTTGTATGACACAACCGGTGCTGGAGTGTAAAACTAAATCCGTGCACCAAACACACCTCTCGTCCCCTTCTCATGGCCAGGAGTGCTCTCGATTTGAGTTCATTTGGAAAGTAAAAATTGTAAATTAATTGACATGAATTATAAGGACGGAAATCCGTCCAAACGAAAATCCAGTTGACGGAAATCCGTCATAGCGACGGAAAACTTTAATCCCTGCGCTTCTCTCTCTCACTCGCTCTCTCTCACCCCCTCTCTCTCACCCACTCTCGATGACAGCGCGCGTTGCCCAACTACGAAAAATGAGGCTATATCGTAGCAGCACCACGAAGCTTGTAGTTGATTTTTCACGAGAATGGGCTTCGTAGACAGTTGTATTCTCGGCTACCTCTCCTATATTGCCTATTTAACTCGTTAAGTAGGCAATATTGGTGGTGAAAATCTAGGTTGGTCATGGACCGCTAAGAGCGTCTTCCTTGAACAGTGTAGCATGTACTTGAACTGGTGTTTTTCAAAACTTTCATTTTCAGCGGAAAACCTCCCTTTGTATCTATGAAAAGCACAAATTTCAAGCATCTTGCATTCAAGCTGTCTGTCACTCTTGGGCTCCGCTCAGTTCATGACGGAGGGTGAAACTTGAGGATTTTTGCTTATCCAGGTCATTGTCAGTCAAGAAAATTACTTTTTATACAACTGCACTTCTTTATTGAGGCTTGAAGATGGTTCACCATTGATGTAAAAAGCTGCTCTGGGGTCTGTTGCACCAACAGTCTTAACAGAAATCAGCCGTAACGCAACATTCTAAGTCCAACTAGATATTTACGTGCCCGTTGCACCAGCGGGACTTAAATCTTATAGCTAAGACCGGGCGTAAAATGTATGCCAAGTTGGGCGGTAGGCGTAAATGTTAAGACCTGGGCTTATACAGTATAGGCTGTCCTCCTTTTGACCTTTCCTTCAACATTCCCACCTTGCATTATTAATGGAAATCAATCTTAAAATATTTACATTTATACAATAGTTAGATCCGGTCAATTTATTTTGCGATATCTGATTGGATGAGACACGTACTGGCACTCTATGGTAAGGAGGATGATGTCTAGGTGGACATCATCCCTGGAGACTCATCACACCTAATAATCACTCTGCGTTGGATAGAATGTAACCAGGGCCTCACATTTTGAACTTGCCATCATTATAAGGCCCTGTGAGTTGCCTTGTTTCCCTCCCTAGGTGCTATTTAGAAAAATGGCTGATCTTTTCAACTCCAGCAGCAGTCTCTTCTGGTGTCTTGAGCCTCACTCTCCTCTAGTGCTCCTGGTGTGTGAAGGCTGAAGCTTGGCCTGCCAGTGATCCTACCACTAACATATCCACCTTGAATTATTCATGGGCAAAAATATTCCCCAGGTCACCTTATAGTAGAGTAAGTTGCGTTTTCTAATCTGCATACAGAATATTTAGTAAACATGTATGACTGAGCATCAGCCTCTTTTGAATTGAGCATCAGTCTTCTCCAACATTGTCCATTCAGTGACTTTCTGTTCTATTCTGAGTGAGGCTGAAACAGGTAGCCTACGGCCTCCTGGTGACCTTGCATCCTTCCCACCCTACATCATTATAGGGCTCAATCCTAAATATTCACTTGTGCACCGTACTATAATGCACTAGGGTGTGAATCATGGTTTTCTTCCTGACCAAGTATTTTATTTACAATGTGTATATGTGAACTGAGCATCAGTCTTTTTTTGATTGAAAAAAAAAAACGGTGTCTTCTAGCAACTTCTCTCCATTCAGTGTGTTCCTGTCCTGCTCCACTCATTCTTCCCTGAGGAGGAGACTGGCCTACTAGTGCCTCTTTTGCACTGCCGTTTTTCTGGTAGGCCTAAAGCTCGACACAGTGTAACTCGGCTGCCACCTTTTGCTTTTCGAATAGGCACGGCACAGCTCAACCGTAAAGCAAAAAGTTGCGGCCGAGTCCCGCTGTAGGCCTACCAGAAAAACGACAGTGGAAAAGAGGCACTAGTGACCTTGCCAACATCACTCCCACCTTCCATAATCTATTGGAGTCAATCCAAAACATTCAGTTTTAGAATATTTAGTAAACATGTATGACTGAGCATCAGCCTCTTTTGAATTGAGCATCAGTCTTCTCCAACATTGTCCATTCAGTGACTTTCTCTTCTATTCTGAGTGAGGCTGAAACAGGTAGCCTACGGCCTCACGGTGACCTTGCATCCTTCCCACCCTACATCATTATAGGGCTCAATCCTAAATATTCACTTGTGCACCGTACTATAATGCACTAGGGTGTGAATCATGGTTTTCTTCCTGACCAAGTATTTTATTTACAATGTGTATATGTGAACTGAGCATCAGTCTTTTTTTGATTGAACTTCTCTCAACTTCTCGCAACTTCTCTCCATTCAGTGTGTTCCTGTCCTGCTCTGCTCATTCTGCCCTGAGGAGGAGACTGGCCTACTAGTGCCTCTTTTGCACTGCCGTTTTTCTGGTAGGCCTAAAGCTCGACACAGTGTGACTCGGCTGCCACCTTTTGCTTTTCGAATAGGCACGGCACAGCTCAACCGTAAAGCAAAAAGTTGCGGCCGAGTCCCGCTGTAGGCCTACCAGAAAAACGACAGTGGAAAAGAGGCACTAGTGACCTTGCCAACATCACTCCCACCTTCCATAATCTATTGGAGTCAATCCAAAACATTCACTTTCAGACTATAGTGCATTACATAGGGTGCCAGTAGCATTGTTTTGCATTGGCAAAACAGTGCACTAGTAGGCAGTGAACAAGAGAGCACTAGTCTCTGTGGGTCTCTTCTGGCGTCTTCTGTCCCTTCTCTGCTTGTCTACTGGATGGCAGGCCGAAGATTCTAGACTGCTCTACCCTGCTAGTGACCTTGCCTGCGCTGTTCCCACCTTGAATAATTTATGAGAGTCAGTGCAAAATATTCACTCGTGGTGCACTACATACAGTAGGGTGCCAGTTGCATTGTTTTCCTCCTACGCTAGTACATGCAGTATGTACAACATGTACATGTGAACACGTGGACTCAGCACCAGTCTCTGGCGGATTGGGAAAGAAAACATTGCGAGTGCATTCCAATATGCAACTTTGTGTCCTCCACTTGTGCTTGTGGCCTCATATTTTGTTGATGCCCTGCCTCCGTGGAGAAAACAAGTTTCCCCACTGTCATCCTTGCCAAAACAATTTTTGGGGGACTATTCTTCATTCACCATCCAGTTTGCAAATGAGAAAATGACTTTACAATTGAGCTTTTGCGAGATGTTGAAATATAATGCTGTTGTCAGTGATGTCATCATGACGTATTACTTCCGGGTACGAGGCCACAATCACAAGTGGAGGACACAAGGTGGCATATTGGAACGCACCCCTTGTCTTCCAGCCTCTTCTGCTCCATCCAGTGTGTTCCTAAGTGTGTCCCTGCTCATCTGCTGAGAGGCTGGTTGAGGCTGAGGCTGAGGCTGAGGCTGAGGCTGGCCTACTGGTGACCTTGTCTGGATGGCTCCCACCTTGCATAATTTATGGGAGTCAATCTGAAATATTCACTTGTAGACTAACAGTGCACTGACTACATAGGCTACAGTGTTGCCAGATTGGGCCGCTTAGGATGGCCGTCTGCAGATAAAAATGGGCATTTCGCTGGGTTTTTCTAGATTTTTGGCCGTAGAAATCAATACAGTTTGGTTCAAATTGGGCGGAATTTAGTGCCTCCATGTGTTTTTTGAGCATATTGTGGGTGGCTGAAATTATAACACATCTGGCAACCCTGACTACATAGGGTGGTAGTTGCATTGTTGTCTTCACAACACAGTGCAGCACTAGCATGCAGTGAACAAGAGGACTGAGGAGGATCCGTCTCTTTTGGATCGAGCCTCAAGTCTTGTGGAGCATCCTCTGCTCTGTGTCTGTCTTCCTGTGCTGCTGTGTTCATCTGCTGTGAGTAAGACTGAGGCTGAGGCTGCCTATGGCCTGCTACTGACCTTGCCTGGCTGCATCTTTCCCATCCTGCATTATTTATGGAGCTGCCGTCCCTAGTGGAGGACATGTTTGCCACACAGTCTGGCCTGAGGATGGGGATGGGGATGGCAATGGGGATGGGGATGGGGATAGGGATAGGGATGGGAATGGAAACGGGGATGGGGATGGGGATGGGAATGGGAATGGGAATGGGGATGGGAATGGGGATGGGGATGGGGATGGGGATGGGAATGGGGGATCTCCCTACATGCCTCTGTCTTTCAAGAACGAGAGAGAGACCCAATCTGCTTGCCACGTCCCTACATTGCATCAATGAATTATTGTGATGGAAAAGACTAAATGTTGTGAGTTGGTTTATTATTATCAGTATTATTATTACTATTATTATCATTATTGGCATCATCATCATCTTCATCATTGTAGGAAAACGTCTGCTGAAGAGTTAAAGAGTAAAGACAGAATAGAATAGAACAGAACAGAACAGAATAGAATAGAATAGAATAGAATAGAATAGAATAGAATAGAATAGAACGTTTGGAAGGCTATTTACACTGTACATATTCTAAACCTACCCCTAACCCATTGGTATAGTAAGTACAACATACAGTATGCTGACTAGCAAATCAATGCAAGAGGGACCTTAAACTCTATTATTTTCATTTTCCATTCTTCAATTCTATGCAGTACTGTTGAATGGAAAATGTAAAAGTGACAACAAAAAAAGCCCACTTAGTAGGCTATACAAGAGACGATTAGGCTGAAGGGTGAAATCCATGAAGCGAAGGGAATAATTCAATTAACAGCTTATGACAAGATGACATCTTCGCTTCCCTAGGCATCACACATCACACTAAGATAACACGATTAAAAATGTATATAGACTGAATGATTTATAAGCTTGTCATATCTAATCAACAGTGAAAAACATAAAAGGATAAACATGGTGGCACCCTGACGAGGGTAAGTACAGTATTTACCCTCTGCACAGCTGAGATAGGAAGCTCCTAGCTGTCTATAATGCATCAAAAAAGACACTTTGTATAGACACTTTATATATTTGACATTGTCTATATAAGGCGAATGCTGTTGCCAATACTGCTGGTGACACTTTTTTAAGATACGATAAATATGAGATGACCTGAGTTATAAACATTGAAAACATGCCATTATTTAGGTTTATGACTCATTGTCATTCAGGTTTTTTGTGTGGGATGCAGACAAATCAGTGGCATGTAATGACATGAATCTTTACAGAATCTTTAATGATTAATTGCCATGATAGGGGACGCAACATACCTTGAAGAAAAGTGAAATCAAACTCTTACATTTTCTTGTTGGAGTATGTTATTCACAAAGAATTTTGGAAAGTGATGGTCATTTCATTCCCATGTAGGCTATTCTAGTGCGTGTTGCTAAGCATTGTTGCTTCATAGTGTAATCATATTTTTACATTCCGTATCTTAATACATCAGATATAAAATGATACACTTGGATATTATTCCATAAAAAAATAGATATTTTGGGGACTGACTTATGTATTTACATTGAGCTCTGTAGGAATTCCACTCTGTACGACTCATGCATTCCTGTTTAAAAATCTTGAATGTCAGAATATTAGAGTAGCCTAACCTTTGAAAGGTTAGTACACACGTCAAACAGAGAGACAGACAAAAGCACATACACACAGACAGCCAGAATGACAGACCAACATACTGTACTGCCAGATAGACGGACATGTCCAAGTTCAAGTTGATGTACAACGCGAATTGACTTTGACTCCCATCCAATTATGTTCTTGGGAAACAATAGACCAGTGATCGGGTTCAGATATCTCTTCTTTGACAATGATCTTTGTTGGGGTTTTTTTCTTCCTCAGACCACTTCAAACTAAACCGACCGCAATCTCGAAAGTAAGAACTCCTTGAACTTTTCACCAGCGCGCAAAGTCCTCTTTGTTGTGAACATGTGCTTATCGTCACTTGTTGGCAACGGCAACGGCTTAGAGCCAAGGCCTCAGCTGTCATTACGACTGTTCGGCACTTTGTGGGGAAGGAGAGAGAGAGAGAGAGAGAGAGAGAGAGATGGGGTAGAGAGAGAGGGAGATAGAGGGGTGACAGAGAGGGGTGGAGATGGGAGAGATATAGTATGAAGGGGAGAGAGAGCGAGATAGAGAGAGAGAGAGAGAGGGCGCGACAGATAGACTGAGAGAGAGAGAGAGAGAGAGAGAGAGAGAGAGAGAGAGAGGGAGAGAGAGAGAGAGAGGCCACTTTCACCGTCTGGAACCTTTCTGATCTCCATGAGGGCACCATTTAGCGAGGACGCAGAAGCACAGTAGCCCTACAGCACACCACACAGCAATATCTTCCCTTACGGTACACTCTAAGGCATGAAAAAAGCTGATCATTATGTCTCAAGGCATTTCTTTATCCAGGAACTGTGACTCTGAATGATGATAAAGGCCTGCAAACTCCATTTCATTTATTTTATATTGATAAGAGTTTCATGCTGTTTTTGTGAGCTGTGAACAATTACATCCAGATTTTGGAATTACAGTAAACAACAAAAATAGACAGTGACAGTAACATTCAAAGTTTTTTTTCCAACATGATTTTACCACTTCCATACCATTCAGAGCCCCCCCCCCCCCCCCCCTTTTTACATGGGAGGCAAGTTGAACAAGGCAAGAAAACAGTCTGCCTAAACCAAAACAGCATTTGACAGACATAAACATCACCAAAATATGACAGCATAAGAAAATAGCTTTCACTCTTTCATGTATGTATCTGTGGTTGGTATTTGTCATCGTATCTGACAGTAACGCAGTTATCCAAAGGTTAAATCAATAAAAAAAAAAATCCATCCTTGAAGGTTTCCTCACAAAACAGGTTTATACGGTTGCATTGTTGTGATATTCCCTTTGACATCACAGCTGTACAGAGTGGATGGGTTGATAGATGGGTCAAGGCCGTGTCACATGCTGTGATTGGGGAATTCAGTCCGAACCGCAGCACGGGTGGATGAAGAGAGAATGCTGAAATGTCAGATACAGCCTCAAGATTAAGATCTGTCAAAGAGGGATGGATGGATGGATGGATGGATGGATGGATGGATGGATGGATGGATGGATGGATGGATGGATGGATGGATGGATGGATGGATGGATGGATGGATGGATGGATGGAGAGTAGGAATAGATAGAGACATGAAGGGGGTGGGAAAGGAAAGAGGAGCAAGAGATGAGAAATAGATGACAGGAGACTAGAAGACACGTTGGTCAACAGATTAACAGTCGCAAAAGACGAATCTAGCTTTACGTATATGTGCATGTATTTCATACCCTGAACAAGGTGGGTTTTTAGACAACGCTAAAGGAAGGTGCATAGCAGGGGGTGAGGGGCTGCTTCAGCAAGTAACTGTTGTGTGGGCTTCAGTCACAGTAAAACACAGCTCTTCGCTGTCACATCAGCTTCTTGGTAACAAGCACCACGTTTCAGCTGACACCTTTCCTAGAGCAATGGATAGAGATGAGTGGAAAGCAAAGGGAGACATTGACCAAGACACTGAATAACTAGCTTTATTTGTTTGTATGTTTATCCCACATGTTCAAAAATCAAGGTGAAATGTTGCAGAAAAAGAGACAAACAGGATGTTGTGGTGAGGTGGGGGTGATATGCAGGTGACTGTTGTGCAAACTTGAGTCACACCAAAAGGAAAGACTTTCGGCCCTGCCATGGCCATCCGGTAGGGCACTCGCCTGCCATGCGGCTGACCCGCGTTCTATTCCTGGCCCGAGTCCTTTGCCGAGCCCTCCCCGTCTCTCTCCCCATTCGCTTCCTGTCTAACTCTCATACTGTCCTGTCCATAATACCGGTAACGTCTAAAAAGACCAAAAAAATATCTGAAGAAAAAAGGAAGGACTTTCTGCCCCTCTGCCTCATCAGGCTCTTGGCAACAAGCGTTGCATGTTCCCATATGCGCGGACACCTGTATCCAAACTAGCCGTCCGTGATCCTAACCACAATAGCCCCAGAGCGGGTGCTGCGGGGAGAAGCACGGGAAGGTAAAAAGGTTCAATTACGCAGCACTGCACTGCACTGCACTGCACTGGCGGATGAAAAGCCACCACACCACCACAACAACAGCTGCATGTCGGTCTTCCTCTCTTTTCTTTCTTTCTTTCTTTCTTTCTTTCTTTCTTTCTTTCTTTCTTTCTTTCTTTCTTTCTTTCTTTCTGTCTTTTGTCTGCTCGTCCTCCCCTGGAACCTGCTTGATGTGTGCATCGCCTCACTCGGTTTAAGGCCAAGGGCTTGTCAATACAAACAGTGGATTGGCAGGCAGGCAGGAACACATGGCGGTGAAGCCTTCACTCTAGCTGTCCATCCCTCCCTACAAACGTCAGGAATCTGACTGGCTCCACCCTGAAAAACAGTGCTGGAGAGATGGTGAATGGTGTAAGGTGAGTCCTCTGGTCTACCATAGGCTTTGGACACTGGGCCTCAACATATAGGTGAATTCAGGTAAATTGACCCACTTTTTTGCATATAAGCAAATGGCCCTAAGTGGCCAAATTGACCTGAATTCACCGTATATACATACATACACACCCAAAAAAGCTGCAGCATCTACCGGTACTATTGTATAGCACCAGACAGCAGGGCTTGACACTGGCACCTGCCAACCGGCCAAATGCTGGTAAAACTTGGCTGTGGCTAGTAATACTTTCAGTGTCACTAGCCACTTTGGCTAGCAGCTTATTCCTTGGTATGACGCATCATCATAGCCTATATTCTGTTGATTGCCCCTTGTGTATCAATTGTTTATTTAAGTTCAAGAAAAAGCTCAGTAACTCAGATTCTATTTGACTTACAGTATTTCTTCCATGTAGAAAGCTAGACACTCATTTTGCTTTAGCACCTCATATTCTGAGGTCAGACGCAGACCATCATGATAAGGAAAAAACAATATAGAATATGTGGCTAGTGGAATACCTGAATGGCTAGTGACATGACAAAACCACTAGCCACAGTGGCCGGTGGGATAAAAAGTTAATGTCAAGCCCATGCCAGACAGGGCTCGGTCTTCTTTAGCCTTGAGAGATGCTACTGCAAACTCTCAGTCTATGTTTCAGCGTGCTTTCAATGTCCCCAAGCTTCCTGTACAGTAGAGTGGGGTTACAAGATATGCAACTCAATTGAGTTTGTAATTATGAATTCCTGAGAAAAGACAAAGATTTATGGCAGAGCTGTCCCTCTACCATGAATGTTACTCTCAGTGTCTGTCGACATAAAACTGAACTCAATTGACTTACATGGGTGATATATACTCCAATTGAGTTCAGTTTCCCTTTTAGTTTTTCATTCCTGCAAGAAAAAGAAGATATTGAATATTTTTACGGCAGTCAAGGAGCATGACACTACTGGCACACAGAGTTAAAAACAGATAGTCCTCTAAAGTAAGAAGAGAAAGACAGAGAGAAAAAAATCTTGCACAGTCTAATGCAGTGCTATTCAGACTCAGACTTTTTAGACACATTGGGAGGTAGAGTGCGGTACTATTATACCCTGCATAAAAGTTGAAATGGTAATAAAATGAAATCACCAGTAATGTGTGCAGAACAGTGTTTACTGCCATACATAAAATAAACTTTATAAATGCGTGTCATATTTTTGTGTTTGTATAATGTGGTATTAATTCATGTGGTGGCGATAACTCATAGGTGCCCCTGTGGCGATACTGAGACCTAATGTATTACCCCGGCTTAAATTCATACCGTATACCGAGATATAATTTCATATAAATCACTGCCTATGAAGAGAAATAGTCTATTTTGGTGTGCTCATCTTTTTTAAGCACATAAAACCTTTATTACCAATGCGGCCAGAAAAGGGTGCCATCTTTTACAATAATACGTAATGTGCTACCACTTTATGAAATGGCAGAAAGTTGTTTAAAAAAAAACCTTTTGGAGGACATTGGTGCATGAATGGAGAAATTGGTTGCGGGTTCGTTTATAGGAGGGACCCTAACCGACTAGTGAAAATTCACGATTCACCACAGTTTCATGTAATTACCGGGAATGGGCTATTCATCTTGGTTGTCCTCCTGTGGTTTTCCCGATGACAGAAGATAAAGCGTTCTCTTCTCCCCCCCTCATCCACCCCTAATCGAGAGAGATGTTGGGAGTCTTATTATACAATAATTGCAGTCATTATGCTAAAGATTCACTTGTGTGCAGGCCGGGCCTTGGAGAAGGGCAATTAAGGGACGAAAACGGCTGCAGAGGAAAAGACAGAAGCAGCAGCGATAGCTTTGGCGGGCCCAGGGGCAAAATCATTTGAATAGCCCCCCACTCACCGAATACACATAATGCAACGAGCCCCCAATTCTGGGCCCATCCTCTCCCTGTGCCCGGGATAACTGACCCGTTTGCCTCCCCCCCCGGTTGCTTCCCTGGCAGCAGTGGCAGCGATGATAGCAGAGGCTCGGCCAAATTCATCATTTTCTTTTTCTTTTTCTTTCTCTCGGTGAAAGTCCTGGAGCGCCATTATGCCAGGGAAGGCGCCCGGTCCTCCTCTGGCTGGTGTAGCCATATTATGCCAAATGAATGCTGCAGCACGCCTGTCGCCCTGTGTCTGGTGTTGTCTGTGTGCCATGTCAGCATGTGGCGGCTACACTCATTATCCTGGCCACCCACACACCACCACCGGCACAGCACGGCGCGCTGCCAGCGAATCAATATTTTTTGGTTAAATATTTTTGGCACATGATGTCCTTGTCCTCAATTGCAGGACTGAAAAAGAGAGAGAGAAAAAAAACAGGGGCCTCAGCTCTGCTCATCCAGTATGCGCTCGCTCGGTTATTCTCGGCTATTTCGGCAGCTGCATTTAAAGAAAGCAATTTCACGCTTATTTATTCGGTTTATTTTAGCTTTTATTTTTGCAGGGTAAATGCAAATGGAAGCAAGCAAACTTCAGCTGGGACATTTTTGCATGACAGTAAGAGACTGGCGGGTTTGGCATAGTCCACCATTTTCCTTCTTTTAAAGGTAATGAATGTCCGAAACTAAATTTATCACACAAGACATTCGTTTTCACTTTGCCAGGATCACACTGTGGTGCCAGTGAAAGTGGCCAATATTTAATCTTCAACAAACAGTTTGTCAATGAGTCATGCACAGGAGTTTTTTTGTTTGTTTTTTTTCTCATTTCACTGCCGTGCATGTGCAAAGGCAAATGTATCTCCAGCAAGTTTGACATTTGTGTGTTGGTGTCAGACTCAAGAGTGTTTGCTTATCTGTCTCACTGTCTGTCAGTCTGTCTGTTTTGCCGGCCTATTTCTTTGGAGCATTCTGCAGGATGCTGTCTCTTCATTCATCCCATGACCCTTGACGGAGAAGAAGACATCTGTCTGATTGTTTTCCCTCACTATTCTGTTGCCATGGCGAATTGAAGAACTTTATTAGGCTGCCATGATGTGTGTATACACCTGGGCAGGATCATCCCCTGGTGATAGAGTTGGAGTACAGCCCTGACTTCACATCAACACATATGTGTGTGTGTGTCGAGAGAGCCTCTCTCTCTCTCTCTCTCTCTCTCTCTCTCTCTCTCTCTCTCTCTCTCTCTCTCTCTCTCTCTCTCTCTCTCTCTCTCTGGCCTCTACCGATGACTCCCTATACACACAGCCTGCCACGAAAAAAACACCAGGGGCTTTTAGCCCAGAGAGAGAGGGTGGATGAGGCATTCTCATCAGCAGATATAGACCAGTGTGTGTCTATGTCCACAGAGAGTGTGTGTGTGTATGTGTATGTGTGTGTGTGTGCGTGTGTGTGTGTGTGTGCGTGCGTGCATGCATGCATGTGTGTGTATGTGCCTGTGTGCGTGTGTGTGAGTGCGTGCGTGCTTGTGTGTGTGTGTGTGTGTGTGTGTGTGTGTGTGTGTCTGTCTGTCTGTGTGTGTCTGTCTGTGTCTGTCTGTGTGTGTGTTGTGCTGTGCTATGCTATATGTAGGAGGAGGAGAGTGCCTTTCCACCACCGCCACCTTTACCCGTTGACAGACGTGCCGACAGCAACACGCCTCCCCTATAGCCCCTATCCAGCACCCACATAGTGCAGAGGAGATAAATCACCTCGCGGGCCAAGGTTGGGGTGCCGGTTTACAGAAACTTCCAGAGGAGCGTATACCGCCGCACTCCCAAAGTGCTCCGCAGCGCAGCCGTAAACACCGCTGTCAGCCCCCATGTCATAACTGAAGAAGAAGACGAAGTGGGGGTGTGCAGGGTCCCAGGTTAGTGGGTGCAGAGGAGGTCTGATTGAAACCCCCCCCCCCCTCAATATGGGTGTCTTACACACGCACGCACAAACACACACACACACACACACACACACACACACACAAGCACACAGGCATGCAAGCATGCACACTCGCAAGCACACACACACACACATACACATGCACGCACAAATACGCACACAGACGTGTGCACACAGAAAGAGGGAGAGAGAGAGAGAGAGAGAGAGAGAGAGAGAGACACACACACACACACACACACACACACACACACACACACACACACACACACACACACACACACACACCTTGTCGTTAAGGGCCTGTTTTAAAACCACAGGGTTTATTTATCAGAGATTATCCCCACGCTCACCAATGACAGATTCCCTGCTCTGCGACGCCAAGTCGCCATCTTTTTTTCTTTTTCTTTTCTTTTCTTTTTTCTTTTCTTTTTTTTCTTTTCGCAAAAGCCCATTCTTGAGGTGTTAGGGCTACCCAAATATTTACTCTTCTTGAACCGCGCTGCACATCTTAGCGTTTCTTACTTCCTTGGCCAAACAGCACTCAGGGCCCCTTGGGTTTAAAAAGCGAGGCCTCTCACTCTGTTTATAATAGAGCTGCATGTGGAGGAGAAGAACAAGGGGGAGGACGAGAAGGAGGTTAGGGAGAGAGGGGATGAGGACAGGGAGAAAGGAGGAGGAGGAGGACGAGGAGGAGGAGGAGGACGAGGAGAATAAAGGGAGAATGAGGATGAGGAGGAGGAAGGGGAGGATGATGAGGTGGAGAAGAAGAGGAATAAGGGGAGGATGAGGAAAAAAGAAATAAATGGAGGATAAGGGGAGAGGGAGGAAGGGGAGGATGATGAGATGGAGAGGTTGAAGAATAAGGGGAGGAAGAGGAGGAGGAGGAAGAGAACAAGAAGGTGAGGATGAAGAGGAGGAAGAGTAACAGGAGGAGGATGAGAGGTCGGGAACGAATGCATGGACGAACGAAGGACGAGGAGTGGGGACATCCCAGCGGCTCATCTGAGTCATGCACTCATCACTGACATAATAAAGGGCAAAACATTACATCCAGAGATTTAAAGCAGGCCACTGGGATGTGACTGTTCTCTGTAAAGTAAGTCTGCAACGATCGCTGCTGTGTCTGTGACAGTGTCTGCTGCTACTTGAGTTACCCCTGAAGATATCAACTGACGAGCTCAGCTCACACAGACAAGGAGTGAAGAAAAATTGTGAACGCATCATGCACACTTTTTGGTTACCCCAGATGACACAAACTGCCGAGTTCACAGGGAAGAGAAGTGTGTGTGTGTGGGGGGTGATGATGCATGCATGCATAACGTTATGACTCACTTCAAAGATGAGAAAATAGCGCTTTGTAGTTCTTCCTCCTGGCTGGAGGTATTTAAATGTTTGTCTACTAGTGTTTTAGTTGAGAGTGGAGAGAGTGCACTAGAACATTCTAGAACTAGTCATTATCATCTCATTAACATGATGTAGGCCAGCACTTCCCAAACTTTTTCACCAGGGATCCCTTTTGGACTTCCGAATATTTATATTAGCGGACAAACTGTTCATGGAAAATCTAGCAATATTAATGGACAAAAAAATAGCGTAGAGGTCGTTTTTGTCCATTAATATGGCTAGACTTTCCATGAATAGTTTGTCCGCCAATACTGCTTGAAATCCACAGGACAGCAAATACATCTAGGTCTATTAATAACCATACAAATGAATACAAGTCCCTTTTGTCCGTGACCCCCCTTCAGTGCCTCTGCGACCCCCTTCGGAAAGCCTGTCCCCAGTTTGTGAGCCGCTGATGTAGGATATTTGCATTTAGACGTTTGGATTGAAATGATTTCCAAACTTGGGAAGACTTGCAAGTGTAACGGATGCCAACTTGCGAGTTTGGCGGTAAAGGAGTAAACCTCCTTCCCCAAAGCGGCCCTCATGCATATGCGATAGCAGCTAGCAGCTGAACTATCATACCAGACCTTTCACTCAGTGGTTTTGCATCTTACCATGACAGAGGGTTGCTGTGAGCAGGGACGCTGACAGCTTTGGCTGGGCCCAGGACAAAGACATCTGAAAGGGCTCCAAACCCAATCAATACAATGTAACGAGGATCCAATTCTGGGCCCCCTCTCTCCCTGGGGCCTGGGACAAGACACCCCATTGTCCCCCTCTGTAGGGTTCATTGGCTGTGCGCTTGCGATTTCCAGTCTCAAGTAGAGGACTTTGCTGGACGACCTTTGTAAGAAGTTATATTGAAATAAAGAAATATTGGCACAAATCCAGAGCCCCAGTAATTCAATGCACAATTAAAAAAAACCCTTTGATGTGATGGATTCGCCTTCGAGCTTCGAGTCAGATGAAGTTTATATCAATATTAATTTCCGATGGTAATTTTCTGAACAGCAGCGAATTCATTATGAACACATTTGACTGAACACAGATAATAGAAAAAAAAATCAGTCCTGCAAAGAGTTAGTGTAGGAGAGTGTCCCCTCAATGGCCCTTCTGTTGTTATTGACTTTTACTCGGTGAAGCATGTGTGCACTACAGCACCGCTTTGTTGCTTTTTCATTACACTTCCAAAAAATGAATTGCAGCACTGTGATCCCTGAATCTCTTCTTCCTCTTCTCTCCTCACACACACACACACACACGCACACGCACACGCACACGCACACGCACACGCACACACACGCGCACCCCCCCCCCCCCCACACACACACACAGTCTCATTTGAAATGCCCATCTGAGCACCCTGTGGCTATTCCCATCGAGTGAGATTGAGTCCTGGGGCCCTGCACCTGGGTGCCACTGGAGAGGAGAGGAGAGGAGAGGAGAGGAGAGGAGAGGAGAGGAGAGGAGAGGAGAGGAGAGGAGAGGAGAGGAGAGGAGGAGAGAGGAGAGGAGAGGAGAGGAGAGGAGAGGAGAGGAGGGAGAGGAGAGGAGAGGAGGAGAGGAGAGGAGAGGAGAGGAGAGGAGGAGAGAGGAGAGGAGAGGAGAGGAGAGGAGAGGAGAGGAGATGAGAGGAGAGGGTAGAGGAGGAGAGGAGAGGAGAGGAGAGGAGAGGAGAGGAGAGAGGAGAGGAGGGATAGGAGAGAGGACAGGAGAGGGGAGAAGAGAGAGGAGAGGAAGGGAGAGGGGAGGAGAGGAGAGAGGAGAGGAGAGGAGAAGAGAGGAGTGAGGAGAGGAGAGGAGAGGAGA
>NC_085859.1:27388187-27390687 GCF_034702125.1 Engraulis encrasicolus | reverse complement strand
GTGTGTGTGTGTGTGTGTGTGTGTGTGCGCGCGTGCGTGCGTGCGTGCGTGTGTGTGTGTGTGCATGTGTTCGTGCATATGTTCATGTGTGCATGCGAAGACGCACTGATGTCTGATCCACACAGCCTTC
The DNA here is from genome assembly GCF_034702125.1 of Engraulis encrasicolus. Taxonomy (NCBI): domain Eukaryota; kingdom Metazoa; phylum Chordata; class Actinopteri; order Clupeiformes; family Engraulidae; genus Engraulis; species Engraulis encrasicolus. The sequence continues at coordinate 27,390,557 of NC_085859.1, read as the reverse complement.
ACCACACATAGCCTACATAGGCTACATGTGTTCTTGTCAGGTGCTGAAATAATAATAGGCCTATATAATAATATATTTTATCAACACGGAGTGCCCTTTTCATCTTATGACCTCCAAGGGTCGTAGGTAAAATAAAAAATCTAGAAGGAGAAAAAGAGGAACTATACTGAAGCCAGAACGTCCATCTGCATGAAGGAATCAAAGGTTTTGTGAAAAGAAAGTGTCTTGTGAACCTTTTTTCCCGTAATAGTCAGTGAATGATTGCTCCTGCACGGTGTGAGGAAGGGCACTGCCCAGTTGTGGAGCAGCAAGACTCCTCAGCCTGGTCCTCAACATGGTTCTGTACAGCAATATTTCCCAACCTTTCTTGTCTTCCGTACCCCCTAAGCCGTTTTGTCATGCCATGAGTACCCCCCCCCCCCCCACTCATGCTCTATGTCTCTTCCTCTATCCCAATGTGTCTATATTCCATACATTTCTTATACATTTGTTATAACTACACTTTTCCCATGTAGCCCCTAGGGATGTAAATAAAGTCGGAATGTATCGACGTATCGGTCGGCGATTTAATCGAATCGCATCGTATCGTGGGGCATTCTTAAGAATCGAAAAGAATCGAATCGCTGGCCCCTGTGCAATGCCCTAGCTCCATAACACAATAGTAGTGGAAAAGTAATTGGAAAAAATCGAATCGAACCGAATCGCATCGTATCGTGGGGAATTCTTAAGTATCGAAAAAAAATCGTATCGCCATGAAGGCTGTGATTTACACCCCAGTAGCCCCATGGTCTTGTGTATCCCTAGTAGTATAGATTGAGTACCCCTGGTTGGGAACCACTGTACAGCAGGCCTATGTGGAGAAGGTTTGATTGAGTGTAGCAGAGGGAGTTGTGTTGGGGGGGGGGGGGGGGCAGTTGGCAGGGCATGTCTACGGTATGTGATGGTGTGGGAGCACGTCAATGCTGTGTTAGCCACATTGGTGTATGAGAAGAGAAACATTATATTCAATCTTGATAAAAATGTATGAATATAATTAAATATACGATGGAAATTATGTAGGATGTCATACATAGAACAAATGAAACAGAACAACTGTGCGCAAAAATAATGGAAAATAATAAGGGGAGGTACACTAGGTGTGTAGTGAAGCCAGTCTCTGGTATGGTTGGTTCCTTCTGCTCAGTGCCTACAAACACTATATAACAGTCATTGGATCAGATATTGGATCAGTTTCACAAGATGAAATTGCCATTGGATCCATTTTATTAGACAGAATCTTGGGGCTGATTCCATAGCTGTTGCTATGGACACACACTCCCCATTGCAAGAGACACTGGCCAAGGGATCGACAGTTCTGGCCTGCAATGCGGCTGATAGTATATGACACTATTATAAAAAAAGTGGGATGGACTGAAAACAAATAATAAATACTAACTAATAAAATGATATTCCTGGCAGATGCAACTGCCCTGCTGCCATCTCCAGTAACGGCTGAAGTCACAGTTGGGCTGGAACATAAAGGCCATGTTCTTTACAACCGGCTATAAACTCAGAGCTGCATAACAGAAGTAAATATAATATCAGCTACTGTGCCAGCTGTAGTCTCAAGGCTAGCCTATATAAGTTTTGCTTTACAAACATTAAATTAAGTCCTTACAAATTCACCAAATTAAACCAACAAGAAGGACTTACTCACTCACACGCACAGTAAAGTTGTACAAACCTAGGAACTTACAAAGCCAGCAGGTTATATATTCAACAATGCCAAATAAGAGCTAGCACACAGACAAGCCAAAATACAACAGGCCTACTTGTGGCTCTTAGGGTATATAGCCTATAGATGCATCTAAAAGACTGTATAATTTACCGCTTTTCCAATACCCTGAATAAATGGTGTCTCGTTTTTTTCCTCCTTCTTCTTCTTCTTCAAATCACCCCTGAAGCATAACATGCAAAAGATCATCTCTGCGCCTCAAACTGCGTGAGAGAGTGTGGTATTGATTGAAGTTTATGGTGGAAGGTCAAGAGGAAGTAGGGATGAGGGGATGGAGGTGGAGGTGGAAGAGGAGGTGAGGGATGGTGGTGGGTGGAGGGGTGGAGGGGCTGAGGCGCTGCTCTGCTCTTCTCTGGGCCCCTGGAAGCTCCTTTGGTTGAGCGGGAGAGGTGGGGGGTGGGAATGGGGGAGGAGGATGGGAGGTGGGGGGTGGGGGTGGAGGTGCAGGCAAGGCTGGGGGGGGGGACGCTTTGCTCCGCTTGAGGCCTCTGGAAGTCCCTTTGGGGCCCCATAAATCAAAACGGGGCAATAACTCAGGACAGTCAGATTTTGTGTGTGTGTGTGTGTGTGTTGTTGCTGGGGCCAGCTAGGAAGAC
>NC_085859.1:27373187-27383187 GCF_034702125.1 Engraulis encrasicolus | reverse complement strand
AGCCAGGGGACAATAGACAACACAATTGTCTTGTTATAGTGCTGTGTCCATGTGAGCTACCTGTCAAACTGAGCTACCAGGCCCACTACAGTACGTACCCATAGGGAATAGCATTAGGTTTTGGTTTTCTTGACGAAGTAGCTCATCTATCGAGCACTGGTGGCTAATGCTAGCAATGACGTCTACAGTATGCCCACAAGGGCAATGACAATGTCACTATATGAGGACCCTCTCGAAAAGGCGATTTTTCATCTCAAGAGGCTATCCTCTAATAAAGAATTTGAAAAATATGGTTTTAAAGGCATCACATGTACAGACATTCAGAGTGGATTCTGCCTTCATTAAGATACAACCCCATTGTCTCGCTGCTGCAGATGATTGCCGTAAGGTACCGTGCCACAGTCACATTTATGCCCTTGGGGACAATAACAAAATGTGTCACCAAGGGGTTGTAAAGCTGTCACGTGTACAGATATTGAGAGTGGATGCAGGTTTTATTAGGGACGCTAGATAACAACACCATTGTCTTGTCTTGTTTATGCAGCTGACTGCTGTAAAGCTCAGTGCTGCGGTGACGTGTATGCCCAGAAGGACAATAACATTGTCACCATCATTTTTTTTAAAGGTGTCACGTGTATAGTCATGCACAGCAATAAGCCTAAAAAAATGCTGTTGCACTTGAGGTTGAGGTAACATCCGCAGAGGAAATAGTTTCACAGACAAAAGAAGAACCGGTAGTATGTTGTTAACCATTTAAAACTTAATTCAAATCCAATAAATTCAGTGTTGTTTTTTTTGCCATTTCCCTACTGAGCTGAGGACACACTTCAGAGAGGATTCTTCATTCATTCGACTGCAAGCAATTTTTATTCACAATCCTGCATCGAGAACGTTTTAGTTTTATTAGTATTGTAAGACAGAAACTGAACTTCTGTTTCAGTAAGAATAAATGAAAAGGGAAAAAATCCTTCCCAAGTCCTCCTCAAGCTCAAGTCTTTCCACACTCTCACATGTGCAAATGAGATGAGCAAGTGAAGTGGCCAGGGCTGGTCTGGCCATCTGGCATACCAGGCATTTCCCGGTGAGCCCTGCACCCTCGTGGGCCCCTATTTTCAGAAATGCAAAAATATAAAATATATATTTTTTTTTTCAACATTTCTGAAAATAGGGGCCCACAAGGGTACAGGGCCCACCGGTGAGTCAGTTCTGCGCCGTTAATTATGAGGGGGCCTCTTTAAGTCAAAAGTGCCCGGGCCCTATTCCTCCCCCGGACCAACCCTGGATGTGGCATATGAGAAGTAGAGCTTGTAGCTGGAGCGGAGACCTCACAGTCAGACACACCTTTTGAAGCCATCAGAGGTGTCTGCAGCACAGTCACACAGTAGCATGACTTCATCAGCCCCATCTGTGGAGTAGATCATCATTACTGGCCCAAATCCTGTAGCCTACGACCAGGGCCACTGACAGCTTTGGCTGGGCCCGGGACAATGTCATCTGAGAGGGTCCCCTCACCCAATACATGGAATGTAATGAGGACCCAATTCTGGGCCCCCATCCTCCTTGGGCCCGGGACAACTGACCCCTTTGTCCCTCCTGTCAGCTTCCCTACCTATGCCCACACACTCCAGTCAGTCTACACAGGACATCATCATCATCCTTGGTCAACAGATATACTGAGGCAGTGACGACATTTTGTGGGGCAGGTGCTGAGGATGGGGAGTGTTAGGGGCATGTAGTATTTCTGGCTGCTTAGGCCAGTGTTTCCCAACCAGGGGTACGTGTACCACTAGGGGTACGCGAGCACACCTCAGGGGGTACGCGGGAAAATGTGATAATGACAATTGAATGGAGTATAGTCATACTGGGATAAAGGAATATACATAGAGAGCATGGGATAGGGGGTACTCATGGTACAACAAAAAGGCTTAGGGGGTACGCAAGTCAAAAAAGGTTGGGAAACACTGGCTTAGGCTATAGTGGCTATATATTATATAAGGACATTATGATATGCTTTTGATCGTGAAGCATTTCTACTGTAGATCATCATGTTAACAAGGACCACAGTACATTGTGACGAAATAAATCCTAAAAAGATTTTTTTTGTCCTATAGGGCAAAGGGGCAGGTGCTTTAGCACCACGTGGTCCCTATCTGTGCACACCTATGTACTAAAGCCTACTACAAGACAGTGCTCTGCATACAGTATCATCATCCCTGGGCAATATACTGTACCTACTACCATGCACTCTACTCCAGGTGTCACCAACGTGGTGCCCGCGGGCGCCAGGTAGCCCTCCAGGAGCTTCTGAGGTGCCCACCAAGGATGTAATTGAACAGTGACGACTATCAGATTTTAGTCACAGTTAATGCAAATTATCATTTAATAATACCGGTAGTGTGATTTGAGAATGATGCCAAGACATTAGTAGAGGATTTTGAACAAAAGTAGCCCTCGGGTAGCCCTCAGTAGCCCGTGGGTAGCCGTTGGTAGCCCTCAGACCCATAAAGATTGGGGACCCCTGCTCTACTCTAGAGCAGGTCATCATTCCTCAACGTTATACTGGATGATGACATACTGCATACTACTGTGGTATAGTACACTACATCAAAGAAATGTTTAATTTTCAGAAAGTGGGGTAACCATATCCCCGCTGCTGTCCACCTCCAAAATGATTGCCCATGTTACCACACCACACACTCTGCTCTGCTTTGATATCAAGAGAGAAAATCCAGAAGGACCAGAAGTCTGTGCTCCTCCAAAAAGCCTAAAACAATGAGTGTATCTGTCAGGTCTGATCAGGGTGAGTGTGTGAGAGCCTGAGCATGTTGCTTTAGCAAGTGGCTGCGTAATGTGTCTGGATGGGAAATGGATGGCTGTGCCGCTACTACTGATGTTCGATGTTTTAGGAGATGGTCCAGGTCAGGGTCGTAGCACCAAACCTGGCCCTATGGACCCAGCTCCAATGGACACCCCCTCCCCCAACACACATCCCATACAGTATATACGCAATGTTAATTCAACACTTAGAGTATCCGCTGGGACGACACACACTGTGGAATGTGTTAAATCGACTCTAAATGTTGAATTAACACAGCAAATGTAATATGTTAAAAAAAAGAATCTGACCCCCTGTGGGCCCCCCTGATACGTGGAGCCCTGGTGACTCACCAGGTGAGACACCACCCCTCACCCCCACTTTGACGTCCCTGCTCCAGATCTACCCCCCAACCTAACACAACAACCCAACCCACAACAACCCAACCCACAACATCCCAACCTAACACAACAACCCAACCCACAACAACCCACCCCAAGAAGCCCACCAGCCATGGTTTACCAGCCAGCGTCCCAACATCAAAACTCTCTCTCTCTAACTCTATCTCTCTCTCTCTCTCTCTCTCTCTCTCTCTCTCTCTCTCTCTCTCTCTCTCTTTCTCTCTCTGCGCGAAACAAGATTATCCTGAAATCCAACATGATGCACACACACTACATGCCCTACACTTAAGCATCAGTGTCAAACGGCAAAACAAGATTATCGCATCCAAAAGGAGACTAGAGAAGTTTAACTTTTCCCATATCCCAGGCAGAGTTTAAAGCATTAAAACGTGTAAAAGGGGGATTTAAAAGTCAACTATGCGCCAACGAGGTCATGGGCCCCCTTGGCAGTTGGGATGTATTTGCATACGTAAGCCCCTCTGTGAAGAAGTGTGTGTGTGTGTGTGTGTGTGTGTGTGTGTGTGTGTGTGTGTGTGTGTGTGTGTGTGTGTGTGTGTGTGTGTGTGTGTGTGTGTGTGTGTGTGTGTGTGTGTGTGTGTGTGTGTGTGTGTGTGTGTGTGTGTGTGTGCTTAAGCTGAGGAAGAGGAGGGCATCTCACACATGGGGATCAACCCCAAATTCCCCACAATGATAATTCCATATCATCCCCTCTGAGTTTTTGAAAGTCGAGTTCCGTTCTCCAACCCATCACCCTCCATCCCATCCCAATGACATTTTGCCCACCAACTGTAACAACCCAAATCGCACCCCTCCTCCCATCCCCCGCACCCACACTACACAACATCCCAGACACACTCGTTTCTGGGCTTATAACCACCATCCAACTGCATATGATCCAACTATAACCAACCACCATGGCTTAACCCCACACTCCCCATCATAATCCCCCACCCACCACCATCCAGGCTCAGACACACTGTTTTGGGGCTGGCCTTACCAGTAATCCCAATTCTCTACTACACCATAGCCAAACCCTATCCTCCCATTACTCCAGACACACTTGTTTTGCATCCATCCCCATCCCATTTCCTCCAACTGTAACCACCATCCAACCTCCCCCTACCCCTCCCCTCCCACCCAAACTACCCCACCGCAGGCACTTGTTTTTGGGGTTTGCATCAGCGCTGTCTTCCCCTGGTGCACACTGCACAGCCGGGCAAATTGCCCTAGTCAGCTTCACCAACCAACCAACACACACACACACAACACCTGGGCGGGCCGTCTTGCGCTCACACTAATTGGTCCTTGGAGGATTCTGTAAGTCGTCCCCTGAACCTTTCCCGAAGCCCACCCGCTGACACTCAACAGCCAATCAGGTGTCTTCTCCTGTAGGGCAATTTCATGTGGAATGGATGGCATAGATAGCCCATATTTCTTTTTTATACCTCACACTCTTGGCTCCATTGGTGCCAATTAACTGTAACAAGATCCTCTATTTAGCTGGAAGCAGTCATATAATAACATGAGTATTAAACCCACTGAACGCTCCACTAATCAAGCGAAATTAATATTTTAATAAGTCAGTTGAAAAAAAAGATATTTATCCTTGTGAACACACCTTGAAGATTTATGGTATTAACATAGGCCTACTATATGTAGTGATAATTATAATAAAAAAAATATGCTCTTCAAAGAAAAAAACTCTTCCAATGGCTTACTCAGAATTAGTGAGCGGGCGAAATAAGACGCTGTAGGATTTGATTTAAGCCGTGTTGATGAACAAGAGTGTGAGAAACTCATTTCTGAGGAAGGATTTAAGATTCATCATGTACCACATGTGGTGGAAACCCCACTGTAAATCTTCAGCCTGTAGAGCGTGTTAGGCATAAAAAAAACGCCTCTCTGGTGTGAATGCACAATGATTTCTCACACTGAGGAAACATTTGGATGCATGCGTTTCAAACACAAAAGTCTCAACAGATCCTCTCGCCTCGCCTCTCAGCACACACTACGCATACAAACAGTATGACACACTACACACATGCACACTCTCTCATGCACTCCCTTGCACTCTCATGCTCTCATGCTCGCTGTCCCTGTGTCTCGGTCTTTGTCTCTGTCTCTCTGTCTTTCTCTCTCTCTCTCTCTCTCTCTCTCTCTCTCTCTCTCTATTTCTCTCTCTCTATTTATCTCTCTCTCTCTATCTCTCTTTCTCTCTCTCTATTTATCTCTCTCTCTCTATCTCTCTTTCTCTCTCTCTCTCTGCCTGGTCGAAAGGGCTCCAGACGAAGAACTGAAATGAAAATATTTACTGAGGCTGTTTGGCCAGGGAGTCTGATCAGCACATTTTGGACATTTTTTTTTGGTAAAGCACTGTGCCTGAGAACACAGAACGAGCGAGCGAGCAAGCGAACGAGTGCTCAGCTTGCTCAAATGGGGGGGGTGGGAGCGAGAGATGAGGGAGGGAGATGGAGGGGTTTGAGTGAGGTTAGGGGGGTGAGGGAGTTATTGGCAATGGTAGCAGCCCCATCTGCGCTCAGTGATAACCCTCTCCAAGATTCCTGACAAGGCGAAGACATTCTCCCTCCACGCACGCACAAACACATGCACACACGCACGCACGCACACATTCTTGTGTAACACCAACAATTCCAGCAAAACCGAAATTGACAAGTATTTATCTCAGCCCTAACTGAGGAAGGACGAGTGGGTGGCTGTATTTTGTTGCTGTTGGATTTATGGCTAGACAGTTGACACACATTTGGACAAACAGGCTATCATGGACACTTCTGCACTCAGGGATATGATAACCTTCTCCAAGATTACTAACAAGGCACACATATTTTGTTACAGCTATCGTTGAAACAATGTTTAAGGAGGGAGTATCACTGATGGCAGCCTCACTTGATACCCGACCTCAAGGTCCTCAAACACTGACACGCACGCACACACTCACGCACGTACGCTCGCACGCACAGACACGCACGCACACACCACCACAACACCAAATGACCAGCATATCACTCGACTTTCACTCAGGAGAGTGCGTGGGTGGCCAAATTTTGTTGAGTTGCTGCTACGGCTACAGAATTGAAGCAAAGTATCTAGAGTACGGACAGGAGGTATTTGTGCCAAGTGATAACCCTCTACAGGATTCCTGACAAGGCAAAGGCATCGGCAAGGCAAGGCAACACACACACACACACACACACACACACACACACACACACACACACACACACACACACACACACACACACACACACACACACACACACACACACACACACACACACACACACACACACACACACACAGACAGACCACCACCGTTCCCAATCTAATAGGAGAGTGAGTGGGTGGTCATGTTTTAAGTTGCTGTTACAGTTTAGCTGTTGAAACCGTTGTGCATCAATCAAGAGACATCTGTGCCCAGTGATAACCTTCTACTGTTGCAAATTCCTGTCAAGATGAAGATATAGTATACTCGGTGGGGGGGCAAAGGGCTCATTTGTCCCAGGCCCAGGGAGAGTGGGGACCCAGAGCTGAATCCTCACTACATTGAACGTATTGGGTTAGGGCCCCTTCAGATGACATTTTCCTGGGTCGGCCAAAGCTGTCAGCGGCCCTGCTTCATCCCCCTCAAATGCAACACAACCAACACAACCACTAAAATCTCCAAAACCACCACCACTATTTTCATGCTATCCTAACTGATGGAGTGAGGAGGTCGCCATATATTTTGTTAGAGTTCCTTTTTACGGCTACAGAGTTGGAGGTTGGGGGAGTTGGAAGAGTATGAGAACGAGACATCTACTACGCATGATCTGTGATAACTTTCTATAAGATTTGTGACAAGAATAAGACAACCAGACCTCCAACCAGACACACACATACAAACACACACGCACGCACGCATGCATGCATGCATGCACGCACGCGCGAATGCAAACACGCACGCACGCACGCACGCACGGACGGATGGACGGACGCACGCACGCACAGACACACACACCACTTCCAACACAACCACTAAACCACCACCCCTATTTCCATCCTATCCTAAATGATGGAGTGGGTGGGTGGCCATATTTTGTAGTTGCTTCTTTTTTTTGTGCAGCAGCTGAGTTGAAGGTTGGAGAAGTTGGAGGAGTGGAACACTTACGAGGCATCTATGCACATTGATAACCTTCTCCAAGATTCTTGATAAGACAAAGACACACCGCCGCAACTCACCACCACAACCACAAACTCACATACAGTGCCATACTACCACCACCACAACCACAAAAACAACCACGGTTTCATACAGACCTGAGCCAAGGGAGATTGAGTGGGTGGTTGCTGGTTGCTCGCTGTTATGACTGCTTCATTTGAAGCAGTTGAAGGGAGGGATGGTGTATCAGCACTAGCCTTGTGTGATAACATTCTCCAATATTCCTGATAAGGGCAAAGACGTACCACCTGTGATGTCTAGCCATTGAGTGTGTGCCTGGGAATTGTGGGATGATAAAAGGGGAGCTATGCGCGGCGGGAGTGGGGTCAGTGTATAGGCAACGCATGTTTGTGAGCAGGCCATGCACTTTTGTCTGTGTGAACAAATAAACTATGCCAGACCTACACGGCTAAAGACTGAAAATGACTCGAGCCTTGGATATTACACCGCCCACTTCTCTCCAAAAACAACACCACCAATTCACCACCACAATCACTAAAACCCCCATCTATTTCATCCTAACCTAAGGATAGTATGATAGAGTATGGCTACAAGGCTTCTGTCCTCCGGACATCCCGCCCACTCTTCCCTGCACCACCACAACCAATAAAAATCACCAAATATTTCGCGGAAAGAGTGCGGGTGGGTGGCCAAATAGTGTTGCAGTTACAACTACATTTGAAAGACAGAGTATGGCTGGGAGGCTTCTAGAATGCTCAGTGCAGCGACAATGCTCACCAAGATTTTTTGACAAGGCGAAGAATTACCCATCCACTTCTCCCAAAACCAAAACCGCAAAGCCAAGGACTTATTACCCCGACATGTAGCCAAAACACCAACACACCACCACAACCACAAAAAAGACCTTCATGACTTCACCCGTACTAAACTTAAGGAGAGTAGGTGGGTGGTCATATTTTTGCAAGTATTCATGAAAAAGGTAACATTTGAGAATGGGCAGCATGAATTCCGGAAAGAAACGGCTAGAAATATTACACAGTGCACCTTTAAAGCCAGTTGTAAGGAAGGTGGATCATCAACACACATCTGTACCCATAACGTATAAACTTCTACAAGACTCTCATACCTCTCCTCTCCACATAACCACACCACTAACGCATGTCAGTTATGGCAGTTGAAACTCAGAGGGAAGTAGGGATGGATTCAACCTCTGACTAGGAAGCATATCCTATTCCACGATTCTACAAAAAAACACTCCAACCCCTCCCCCATTCCCATCTAAGCACCTGCCACCACACATGTTCAAAAACCAAAATCCCCCACCTATATGGGTGGTTGTATGTTTTGGCGGTAATTGGAACAGTTGGAGGAAGAGTGGAAAGGGTATCACCAGGAGGCCAGTGCAAAATGTATGAGTCACTGGTTGAGAGAGAGAGAGAGAGAGAGAGAGAGAGAGAGAGAGAGAGAGAGAGAGAGAGAGAGAGAGAGGGCAGGTGGTATTGTTTCAGCTGGTGTGAGGCTCAGCAGACCAGCAGCCTCTACTCTGGTGAGGGTTCACCTGAATAAACAGGTGCATAAACTAGTGTGTGGCCACTGCACTGAGCTTCATGGAGATTCGGCCTTCGTCTGGTCAGTTGTTGTTGCTGTCTGGGTCAATTGCTTTATGCTTAGGTTCTCTTCCTCTCTCACAGACACACACACACACGAGAGAGAGAGAGAGAGAGAGAGAGAGAGAGAGAGAGAGAGAGAGAGAGAGAGAGAGAGAGAGAGAGAGAGAGAGAGAGAGAGAGAGCTGGTGGGTGGGTGGCCACTACTCTGGCTGAGGCCTGACTGTACAAACAGCAAGTGCATGTGTAATGGATGCCAGCTAGCACAGTTGGCATAAAACACTACCGGACCTCCCTTAAAGATGTATATAATAGATGGTGGTTTATCGCCAGAATTTTTCCAATTTTTTCTGAATTTTTCCGAATTTTTCATTCATTTCATTTCATTTCATTGATTTCAATTTACCTTTTTCGTGAATGTGCTCAATCAATCATCCATTTCTAAGTTTTCATTACAACAAAAGATCTTACGCTGCAAAACCTACTGTATCAGACTATCATCATACTATCAGACCAGCTAAGTCTGTTCACGCTCTGAAATTTGGATTAAGCATGTATGCATACATCTTTGTTCTCGCTGGAGAACAGACATCTCATGGTAGCGCCACTCTCGCAGAAGAGTGGCTGTCCACGCGGTGGACTGATCATCAAAGTGCTTCACGGGGTCCGCAGCGACCACTGCACTCAAGAAGCGGAGATAGATTAAATGGTGTATTGGGGAAGATCGCTGGCCGTGGTTCTGAAGTACTGCCACAGCCGAGAAATGTCTATGCAGCAAACATTCTCGAGCTTGGGAGTACGGGGCGCCACAGAGAGCTCGGGCAGTAACTGCACCCATAGATATGTGCGAACTCTGAGCGGACACCCCCCGGCAGATGATGGTTGGAGAGCAATGGAGCGAGGTGAACTGGAAGGAAGCTCGGGCAAGACACCTGAGGACTTGATCGAACAGTCGCGGAAGGGAGGCGAAAAGGGAGGTGGTGGGTGCGAACGAGAAAGA
>NC_085859.1:27365687-27368187 GCF_034702125.1 Engraulis encrasicolus | reverse complement strand
CATCATCTTGCCTGGGCGGCTGGATAACACACACACGTGTACGCATGCACGCACGCACGCACGCACGCACGCACACACGCACGCACACATTCTGCTGCAGCTCCCATCATCCTCTTCTTGCACTCCTCAGGCCCTTTTCTATTTTTTTATTCATTTAACCTTTATTTAACCAGGAAGGTCCCATTGAGGTGTAAAACCTTCCAGGGAGCCCTGGCCAAGACGGCATAACAGACAAACAGAGGAGGCACATTCACAAGACTTACAGATAAACAAGAAAAGCACATGCACAAGACTAACCTAAGCGTATGGCTTATGCATGTGCTTTTTTGTTGATCTGTATCAGACATGGGTGCAAGCAGATAGATAATATAGACAAAAGCTAGCAAACAAGGCAGGCAAGCACCAAGCAGTGAGAAAGTGAAAAAGAAAAAAAAAGCACACAGTATACAAGAATCCAGTGGAGCACCAAACTGCCATAGAATGAAATAGAAAAAACAAACACAGTAAACGTGAAATTAAAAACAGTGACACTCCTCTACTAAAGTTTCAAGACATTTTTAAAAGCATCTATGATGGGCACAGACTCCAAGTTTAAAATGTTTTGGAGGTTATTCCAAGCATGTGGGGCAGATGAACTAAAATAAGTCTTGCCTAGTGCCTTGGCCTTATCTAACATCTCTCCACATCTATCATCTAGCCCTTATCTATCTCTTATCTATCTAATGCCAGACACCCGTCCGTCTTCCTGAGCAGATCCTGCACTCCCAGCTGGAAGAAGGTCAGCGTGAAAGTACACTTGTTACGCTATTCCAAGAGGGAACAGGCTGTTCCAGAAGCATACCTGTAGGAGATGTTTGTGGTTACAAGAAATTAAACATAGCCTACAGACTGGACTGAGGACGCCATCAGGAATGTCCATGTCTGTGGCGCCCACTTCATATCTGAATTTATTGTGACCATCCATTTTTTATTTAAGAAAAAAAAACGCCTGGCTAGTTTCTTTGCAAGTGTGCGGAACATGGTGGATTCGGCTCCAACATGCCAGCGTGCCTGGCCCGATGACATCACACCTGTCAGTAAAGGGGTCTATACCCATCACTACTGTTCTATACTGCACCAAAATATATGTTTGATCAAGGATTGGTCTCTGCAGTCACCTGAAATGCCACAAATAGAAAATCATACTGAAAGGACAGCCATACTCGTTTGCAGGGATGTCATATAGGGTGATATAGTGTGACTGAGTCACCATGGCTCCGTATCATTGACAGTAAATAGAATGGACGCCAAATCAACGCTATTTGCCATTCAACGCTTTGAAGCCAGATTTGGGAACATTCCAACTTACATTCCACCTTAGCAACGCCAAACGCAGGTGCTGATTGGACAACAACAAGACTTCTAACGGTCAATCAAACCATGTTCTGATGCTCATTGGTCAATTTAACTTTTAATATCTCTCTAAAATAAAACATCACCACAAAAAATCACCACCCTGGTAAGTTGGAGAGCAAGGGGACCTACTAGTTGAGCGAAAAATGATCCCCCTGGAGTGGCATTTAAGGGAGATACAGGGTTTTATGTCTCTCATAGGAATGAATGGGATTTGGCCATTTTTTGGTCTTTTTGGGTCCAACCTTGGCTCCAACTTGGCTTCAACAATGAAATAGAATTTTGGCCTCCATTCTATTTACTCTCAATGCTCCGTATGTATAGGGGGCCCACAAAGTGTCTGATTTCAAGTCAAGTCAAGTCAAGTTGGTTTTATTGTCAATTTCTTTACATGCACTGGTCATACAAATAATTTGAAATTACGTTTCTTGCTTTCCCATGCAGACATAGACTAATCTAGGTAAGGACATAGACAGTATAGACATAGACAGTACTCATACATTAACATAAGACAGTATGGACATAGACAGTACTCATACAGACATGTAAAGTGCAAGACTGGACAACAGAAGACTTGTAGAGAACATACATTAAGAGGAGGTATTTATTTAGATTTATGTAGATATATGGCGGTATGGCGGGGGGGGGGAGGTCATTGGAGCTGATTGTACATAGGGCCCACAATTTGCTGCTACGCCCTCGTTGTCAGTAACAGCTGCTGCTGCTGATGATGATGGTGGTGTGCCAGTGTGTGTTGGTGCTTGTGATGGGTAATAGATGGAGGCTCAATCAGCGTATTTATTCTCTCCCGTAGCAAAGAAGTGTGCTGGCTCCAAGACCCATGGTGTGTGTGTGTGTGTGTGCGTGTGTGCATGTGTGTGTGTGTGCGTGCTTGTGTGTGTGTGTGTGTGTGTGTGTGTGCGTGCGTGCTTGTGTGTGTGTGTGTGTGTGTGTGCGTGTGTGTGTGTGTGTGTGTGTGTGTGTGTGATCCAGCCGCCCGGGAAAGATGATGGGATGTGTTTGCCTATGAAGTGGAGAGTAAAACATGCACCGTCAGGGTGAGTGCTCAGCGGCGGCCTAATCTGTTTGTCCTGCTATTTTCTGACCA
>NC_085859.1:27350687-27360687 GCF_034702125.1 Engraulis encrasicolus | reverse complement strand
AGCAGCAGCAATTGCCATGGCATGGCGAGCGCATCACCAGGAATCTATGAAATATGAAGCAGCAAAAGAATAATGGAAATGAACTTGTGTTGAATTGTGCTGTGTTGGCATACTGCATCTTGGCTTCTGTAAACCCATTCTTAGAAAGAAGATGGTTAATGCTGAATAATCTTAATGAGGGAGAATTTTCCCCAATAGGTTTTTCCAAATTATTACAATATTTCTGATGAATTCCAAAGTGTCTACTAGTCTATCTCTATATCTTTCCCTGACTAAAGTGTCAAACCTGAACAAGAACAAAGTCTCTCAAAGGTTCTTTAACCCTTTGTAGTGTGCGGGCAGCATTCCAGAGATCCATATGAAATTGAATTTCCCCCAATCAGTGTCTGTGCAGATTTACTTAATGTCTGTCGCGATACCCACAATGAACCAGAATAGAAGTCTATGATCCTGGCATCAAATTCACACTGTATTTTCCCCTTCAAATAACCTAATAAGGCAGCAGGAAACGCCTTGGCATGATGAAGGCAACATCAGGCAACTCCAAGAATCTATAAAATGTCACACGGCAAAGGAATAATTGAAACGAGCTTGTGTAAAATTGTGACATATCTTGGCTTCTCTAGATGGAAAAGCACTCTTAAAATGGGGATTGGTTAGAAAATACCATTTAGTTGGCTGATATGCTGTATCTCAAGGTTTAATGCCCTCAATTAGGGAGTTTTTCCTCAATAGTTATTTCCTCTCTATTACAATATCCGTGAGGATTTCCACTGTGTCTACTCTCTAGTGTCAAACCTGAACAAGAACAAAGTTTCTGAAGAGTTATGACTCTTTAACCCTTTGTAGTGTGTGGCCAGCATTCCAGAGATCCATATGAAATTGAATTTCCCCCAATCAGTGTCTGAGTAGATTTCCCCAGTGTCTGTCGCGATACCCACAATGAATCCAAACAGGAGTCAATGATCCTGGCATCAAATTAACACTGTATTTTCCCCTTCAAATAACCTAATAAGGCAGTGGCGAATGCCTTCACATTATGAAGACAAGCACTCATAGACAGGGGATGGGTAAAATAATACCATTCAGTTGGCTGATGTGCTGTATCTCAAGGCTCAATGCCCTCAGGAAGGGAGTTTTTGACCCAAACGGTCTTCTCCTTGTTGCTAGTCAAAGCCGTGCTCA
Organism: Engraulis encrasicolus; assembly: GCF_034702125.1. Lineage (NCBI taxonomy): Eukaryota > Metazoa > Chordata > Actinopteri > Clupeiformes > Engraulidae > Engraulis > Engraulis encrasicolus. Next base: position 27,359,502 of record NC_085859.1, on the reverse strand, counting down.
GTCCTTTACAAAAATGAAAAAAAAGGCTTTTCTCTCAATAGTTATTTCCACTCTATTACAATATCCGTGAGGATTTCCACAGTGTCTACAGTCTACTCTCTAGTGTCAAACCTGAACAAGAACAAAGTCTCAGACCAGCAGGAGTTATGGCTCTTTAACCCTTTGTAGTACGTGGGCAGCATTCCAGAGATCCATATGAAATTGAATTTCCCCCAATCAGTGTCTGAGTAGATTTCCCCAGTGTCTGTTGCGATACCCACAATGAATCCAAACAGGAGTCAATGATCCTGGCATCAAATTCACACTGTATTTTCCCCTTCAAATAACCTAATAAGGCAGTGGCGAATGCCTTGACATGATGAGGACAACATCACCAGGAATCTATAAAATGTGACACAACAAAAGAATGATTGAAATGAGCTTGTGTAAAATTGTGACATATCTTGGCTTCTCTGGATGGAAAAGCACTCATAGACAGGGGATGGGTAAATGAATACCATTCAGTTGGCTGATGTGCTGTATCTCAAGGCTCAATGCCCTCAGGAAGGGAGTTTTTGACCCAATCGGTCTTCTCCCTGTTGCTAGTCAAAGACGCGCTCAGTCCTTTACAAAAATGAAAAAAAAAGGCTTTTCCCTCAATAGTTATTTCCACTCTATTACAATATCCGTGAGGATTTCCACAGTGTCTACTCTCTAGTGTCAAACCTGAACAAGAACAAAGTCTCAGAGCAGCAAGAGTTATGGTTCTTTAACCCTTTGTAGTGTGTGGTCAGCATTCCAGAGATCCATATGAAATTGAATTTCTCCCAATCAGTGTCTGAGTAGATTTCCCCAGTGTCTGTCGCGATACCCATGAACCAGAATAGAAGTCTATGATCATGGCATCAAATTCACATTGTATTTTCCCCTTCAAATAAACTAATAAGGCAGCAGGAAACGCCTTGACATGATGAAGGCAACATCAGGCAACTCCAAGAATCTATAAAATGTCACACGGCAAAAGAATAATTGAAATTAGCTTGTGTAAAATTGTGACATATCTTGGCTTCTGTATGGAAAAGCACTCTTAGAGAGGGGATGGATAAAAGGATGCCATTTAGTTGGCTCAGTGCCCTCAGTAAGGGAGTTTTTGGTCCAATAGGTCTTTTCACTGTTGCTAGTCAGAGGCGTGCTCAGTCCATTTAGAAATATGGGGGAAAAAGGCTTTTCCCTCTCTATTACAATATCCGTGAGGATTTCCTCAGTGTCTACAGTCTACTCTCTAGTGTCAAATCTGAACAAGAACAAAGTCTTAGACCAGCAAGAGTTATGGCTCTTTAACCCTTTGTAGTACGTGGGCAGCATTCCAGAGATCCATATGAAATTGAATTTCACCCAATCAGTGTCTGAGTAGATTTCCCCAGTGTCTGTTGCGATACCCATGAACCAGAACAGGAGTCTATGATGTTCATGTCAAGAGCTACGGTCGTTCGGTACGGTCGTCTCCTTGCAGAATTTCATCAGATTCATTTCCCCCCTTCCTTCCTTCAAATAACCTAATTAGGCAATTGAGTGGAAATACCACAGCTGCCAGTGGCCTGACGTGACGAGTGCAACATCATCAGGAATCCATGAAATGTCGAGGCGAGGCGAGGCAGAGACGAGACGAGAGCAGCTCAGCGTTTCAATGCCACTGCTTCTGGTGACAGCCATGAGGTGTCAGCGACTCGGTGTGTGGGTGTGTGTGTGTGTGCGTGTACGAAAATGTGCATGTATATGTGCGTATAGCACCAAGTATGTGCACCTGTGTGTGCACGTGTGTATGTCTGTGTGTGTCAGTGTGTATGAATGTGTGTGTGTGTGTATGTGTGTGTGTGTGTGTGTGCACGTGTGTATGTCTGTGTGTGTCAGTGTGTGTGCTTGTGTGTGTGTGTGTATGTGTGCTCGTGTGTGCATATGTGTACACGTGTGTATGAATGTGTGTGTGTGTGTCTTTGATGGCAGCCCAAGGATGTCAGCGCCATTCATTGGCGATATTCGGCGATGTTGGTGACGGTGGCGTAGTCATTGTCATCGTCCTCTGGCCCTAGAGGGATGAATGTCCCGGGCCGTCACAACACCCAGGGCCACTGTGCTGACAGCTTTAGCTGGGCCCATGACAAAGTCATCTGCAAGGCCCCCCCCCCTGACCCAATACATACAATGTAATTAAGACAACGCAATTCTGGGCCCCCTTTGTTCCTGGGCCCTTTGCCCCCAACTCCCCGTCGTCTTCCTTGACACCGCCACCATGTCAGCACAGGGTCAGGACAACCATTTAAACAGGTTAAGAATGATCCACGGGAGCTAATTAGGGGACTCCGGTTCAGCTACATTGCCTGTGACCTTCCAATTAGAGTAGGGAACAAGATGGAGGTGAGGCGAGGGGGATTTGGATGATGGAGGGCTGTGTGTGTGTGTGTGTGTGTGTGTGTGTGTGTGTGTGTGTGTGTGTGTGTGTGTGTGTGTGTGTGTGTGTGTGTGTGTGTGTGTGTGTGTGTGTGTGTACGTGTGTGCGTGTGTGTGTGTGTGTGTGTGTGTGTCTGTGTGTGTCTGTGTGTGTGTGCGTCTGCGTGTGTGTTGTGCGGAGATCTATGAGGGCAGTTGGCTGGATCAAGCAAATTGGTTGGCTGGTGCAGTGGGAACGGGTTTCATTCACTTCATATGAGGGATGTGCGTACAGTATCTGGGCACATGGGAGACCTTGTTTCCGAATATATCAGTGACTCCCCACCACCACCATCGATACCACCTCCACCACCACCGCCCCCCATCACCACCAATACCCCCACCACCCATCAGCACCATCGATACCACCTCCACCACCACCACCACCGCCCCCCATCACCACCAATACCCCCACCAATACCCCCACCACCATCGATACCACCTCCACCACCACCGCTCCCCATCACCTCACCACCAATACCCCCACCAATACCCCCACCACCATCGATACCACCTCCACCACCACCGCTCCCCCATCAACGCCAATGCCCCCACCACCATCGATACCACCTCCACCACCGCTCTTCAAGAATCCAAATTCCCACCACCCTCCCATCTTATTTTCAAATGTACCAGTAGATTACACCTCCCACCAATTCCAATATACAGTACCCTCAGTATCAATCTGAGACCCAGAACAGATAGCCAATCTCACGAGGGAGATGAGACAAGCTGCTGCTACTGGGAGGTCATATTTGAAAAAGAGAAAAGATCATGTAAAAATATGAGCGGACAGGGGAGGCACTGGTGTGTGTGTGTGTGTGTGTGTGTGTGTGTGTGTGTGTGTGTGTGTGTGTGTGTGTGTGTGTGTGTGTGTGTGTGTGTGTGTGTGTGTGTGTGTGTGTGTGTGTGTGTGTGTGTGTGTGTGTGTGTGTGTGTGTGTGTGTGTGTGTGTGTGGGGGGGGGGGTTGATAGGAAGATTCCAGAACTCCAAGAGGGCCCATGAATCACAGTGTATGTGTGTGTGCATGCGTGCGTTGTATGTGTGCACTGGTGTGTTGTGTGCGTTGTGTGTGTGCATGCGTATGTTGTGTGTGTGTTTTTTTTTCAGTCAAATGTCAAACATTTTTATTTATTTCCTTGTGAAGCCTACATGTGTTTTTTTTTTTAGACTCCATGTTTATGTGTCATGTGTCTTGTGGTTCTGATGTAAGGACAGCCATCTTCTCTTTTATACTGCAAACCCAGTTTACCTTCGGGTACCAATAAAGTTGAACTGAACTGAACTGAACTGTGTGTGCGTTGTGTGTGCGCATGCATGCCTGTGTGCGTGTGTGCTGTCTGATGGAGGGTTGAAGGCTCGGCTGATGGCACCTCCACACACACACATACGGTGCTCATAATGGCGACCTCACCTCAGTCATTCTTCATCTGTGACATCATAATGGAGGCCCTCCATGATCACCATAGATACGATGCGCTCTACTGTTCCGCACTATCACACAGACGGCTAGGGAAGCGTACAATACACCGCATGGGGCTCGGCCATAATAGCCCTGTCATATTCTCCACGGCCTTCCTGCTGTACGCATTAGAGATGAGACATACTTGGACACAGAGCAAAATGACATTTAAATGTTTGCCATGAGATGCGCCCTTTACATTTTCAAGGGTTCCTAAAATGAATATGGCAGTCTTAATGTTGCAGCCATCTCCCTGGTATGTGTTCGAGATGAAACACACAGAGCTATGACATTTAAATGTCTGCCCTGAAATGTGTGTTTCACAATGCTCCTAGCGTCCTATAGCTCGAATGCTCCTCTTCCTTGATCCACTATTTCGCCAGACAGAATGGATTGCTGCTACAGGGTCATTGCAAATCACTTGATGGTTATTTGAGAAGCATGGAGGTTATGGCTCGGGCGTATATCAGGAAAGATTTATCTGATCTCCGCGTCGGCCGTAAATTACAGCGAGGAGGGAATGCCTGCCAGCTGGAGACCTGCTGCATGGATGACACACTCACAGTGTTAATTCAACACTTAGGAGGCAGGAACTACACTACACGAAGAGCTTCTTGTATAAGGGTTGAATCCCACTGTGTCCATTTTCAATGAATATAAGTCAAGAGCTTCTTTGCAAAAATGACGTAGGCCTATATCCATTTTGGAACGCTTCGGAAAATTGACATTTTTGTTTTGGGCATTGCATTGCATTGCATTGCACTACAAAATGCATTTTATATAGCTTCAAAAATGTGTTATCAAAATATGGGATTGATTGAATGGTAAGAACTCACACATAGATGTTAGGACGTCTGAAATAGTAATTTCCAATAATAAAATGCAAAAGTAAAAAAAATGGTATTTACGTCCTTTTGCCACAAAATCCCACTGTCAGCGTTAAAATGAACACTGTAAATGAATTGTTTGCATGTCAGAGTTGTATTAACACTGCAAAATGTACTTTGTGCACCGATGACACATTTGAAGTGTTAATTCAACACCTAGATATTATATAGGCATGTAGAGGTATTTCACTCTCTAAGCGTTTTATTAACACTGACAAATTTACTGTGTGCATGGATATCACATTTGCATTGCACCAGTCTGGGTCAGTGTTAATTTGGTCAACCACGACGATGACGAAAATATTTCGTCAACGCCCCTTTTTCCCTTGACGATGACGAGACCATGACGCACTAAAAATGGCCTCAAGCAAATCAAAATATGACGAAAATAAAAAAATATTTTTGTCAAGGAGACTAAGACGAGACGAAATTTACAAGCCATGGACGAATGGACATTAAAAATATATAATTATTTATAATTAATTTGTAATTTGTAATTGTAATATAGGCCTAAGTGTCTTGAACTTCATAGGTGATTGCGCGCTCACGCTGTGTTGCCTCGCTTGTATCTGCTGGCAGCCAATGCATGGCGCGGCTCAGTCAGTAGTTCTGTAGCCTAGTAGTTCAGTGAGTCCATTTAAGTTGAGTTTAGGTCCTAAAACATTCCCAGAGAAAGAGAAAAAATAGCCGACGTTGAGGGAAGTGTTCATTTTGAAACATGTTCAACAACCCTCTTATCCATGACGAAGACATGTGTTTCTGCAGTAGATAATGACAGTCGCGGCAATCCTCTGATACTGTCATTCTAAACCTCCTCGAGCTTCCACTATTCTCCTTTTCACTTAGGCTGTCTTAGCCCGGCGTTCGTTGTCTGTTCTTTTTTTGTAATGTTTGCTATATTTGTTGTTTAACCATATGAGTAGGCAGCAAGCAAATCATGAAGGTCGGATTTGTGAATGTATTTAAATCAGTCACCGCGGGAGCGCGCGCCAGCAGGGGGAAAGTTGGCCTGTCTAAAGTAACAGAGGCACGGCTACTGTAGCCTAGTTTTGAAAAGAATCAATGGATGGGCGATCGCTAAGGAGTTTTAAACTGTTGAGATTTGAAACTTGTTCTCGTCGAGAGCAACGCTAAAAGACCCAAGGAAGTCGACAGCATTTCCGTGCGTCTTCAGCGTCTTCCTAAGTTCCAAAAACTCTTTCCAGGTCATGCTTATGATTTGCTCTATGATGTTGAAATTACTGATTTGGGTTTTGGTGGAAAATGACCAAGTAACAAGGTGAATATTTGCTGCAATAGGCAATATTAGTAATACTTTGTGGAATAACAATAGCCATTGTAGGTTATTTATTTTACACAATATTGACTAAAATGACTAAAATGACTAAAATTTGAAATGTTGACTAAAATGACTAAAATGACTAAAATTTGACTATGACTAAAATTGATTTTCATCATTTTGACTAAGACTAAGACTAAATTGGGAAGGCAATGACTAAAATATGACTAAGACTAAAATTGATTTTCGTCATTGTGACTAAGACTAAGACTAAATAAAAAAAAGCTGACGAAATTAACACTGGTCTGGGTATTGAAGACTGATCGCGGGTACTAACTGACCTCCCGGGAGAAATTGTGTGTGTGTGTGTGTGTGTGTGTGTGTGTGTGTGTGTGTGTGTGTGTGTGTGTGTGTGTGTGTGTGTGTGTGTGTGTGTTCGTTTGCATGCATGCGTGCGTGTGTGTGTGGCTTAGAAAAAAGGGGGATTGAGTCTGTACAGACCATAGTGTGTATAATTGCGTAGGGGGGTGGGAGGACAGAACGTGCATTTGAAGAAAAAAAAACGGAACATTAACCTTTCAATGTCAATTGTACTTTTTATTCCCCTGAAATCGACAAATAGTGTATATGTGTCGAAATGGGAGGGGTGTGGGGGGTGTTGGGGGAGGGGGGCTGAACACTGAGCTGATCGAAGAAAAAAAAAACTGGAAAAAAAACACAACCACCCATCTGATTGAGCCAAATGCCAAACTGAAAGGTGCGCAAACAAAAGAGGGCCATCCCTCTGAGGGCCCTTTGACCAGACGAGTGCATAAATTGCCCGGAGGTTATCTGACCTCTCCAAGTCCCCGTGGCCTCTCTCTCTTTGCTCCTTTTCTCCTTATCTGTCAGGGCACACACACACACACACACACACACACACACACACACACACACACACACACACACACACACACACACACACACACACACACACACACACAGGCGCGCGCACACACAGGCACACACAGGGGCACACACAGGGGCACACACACACACACACACACACACACACACACACACACACACACACACACACACACACACAGACACACACATGCGTGCACACCGACACGCACAGGCAAACACACACACATACACACACACACACACACACACACACACACCTACCTCCCCCCCCCCACCATCCATCCTCCAGTGAGATCCCATCCACCACCCACCACCTCCCCGTTTTCATCCTGTGGATCACAGATCAATACAACTCAGCTGCAATAAAAATGCTTTTCCTACTGATGAGAGGATCAGTGTCTGTGTGTTTGTGTGTGTGCGTGTGTGCGTGCCTCGGTGTGTGTGTGTGTCTGCTGTGTGTCTGCTGTGTGTCAGTGTGTTAATGAGCAGGCCTCAGGTATATGACCATGTGCTCATGGTGCCTTTGTTGTTGGCAAAAGCCCACAAGCATGTGTGTGTGTGCGTGTGTGTATGTGTGTGTGTGTGTATGTCTATGTGTGTATGGCTATATCTGTGTGTATGTGTGATATGTGTGTGCGAGTCTGTATGTGTGCATCTGTGTCTGTGTGTGTTTCTGTATCTTTCTGACTGTGTGTGTCTGACTCACCTACTTACAAAACAACCCCCCCCCACACACACACACATGTGCTGTACTGTATTGCAGGACACATGGCTGTCAGAGCCCTACGAGCTCAATTAAAATCTCCTGCAGGAGTTATTCGCAATGCGCGACCTTGGCCGCGTCCTTCATAGCACCACCCCCCCCCACCCCCCCTCATTAACACCCTCTCCCATGCAAAGAGTGTCTTGCCCAATACATCGCTGTTTTCCCGTCCGTCGCTGCCTGGAAGGCTATTGTGTGGCTTTTGTGTGAACAAAGGGCCCGAATCTAAAACCGCAAAAAGGTGAGTAAATACCAAGAGCTGATTAGCATGGAGCGAATCTGTTGACCCTAACCTCGGAGCTCGGAGTGAAAAAAAATCTGTGGCCAGGGCCGGCGCTAGTTTTTTGGCAGACAAGGTGGTTAATTGGGGCACCACATGTGTTGGGGTTGCCCTCCATAACACCCAACAGTCCCACAGAATGAAGCGAAATAAAACATTAAAGGTGGGCTGTGTAGGATGGTGGCCACAGTAGGTATTGCAACTATGAAACTGTACATATGCATATGTATAAAAATGGCTATTTCTGGACATTCAAAATGCCGGACATGTACGAAAACTGTCATTTTCCCTATCATAATGAATACTTGTGGTGGTGGTAAGTACTCATGAAAAAGGTAACATTTGTGAATGGGCAGCATGAATTCAGGCAATAAACAAATAAAACATTACACAGTGCACCTTTATACTTTACATTGTCAATGGTTACTCATGGGCCCTCAGAATGTATGTAGCTAGTAGGTTCTTGGTCATATGTATGACACTATGTTTACAGATCTTCTAAATGCACAAAAAGGACAGGGGATGCTTGCCCTAGGGCACCAAACTGACTAGAACCGGCCCTGTATGTGGCTATGCACTGCGTTGTGGAAATAAGAGATTATCACTGGCCTATGTATGTGGAGGATGATTGTTTGAGTTGGAACATTGTGCTCTGATGCCGGTGGCGGGTGTGATTTTAATGCGCTGTGGCAACAAAAGAACACACAGTCTCCGGTCTGAATGAAAAGAGACATTCACCTTTGTCACAAAAAATGACATTGTGATTAT
>NC_085859.1:27333187-27340687 GCF_034702125.1 Engraulis encrasicolus | reverse complement strand
AAGACTGGTGCAATGTTTAAAACAATTTTAGCTGCCATATCTCCTTCCATCCACATGAATTACCTGCTTGTTGTAAGCTTAAAAAAACATTAATTTCCAGACCAGAATGACATAGCCTACATTAATCATGTAACAGAACCATGCACAGCAGACAAGTGAGGCTATTTACTATATTTTGTATAGGCCTATTATGAAATTCAATAGCGTGACAGCTCTTCTCCCTTTCTCTCACCCTGTCCCTCCAAACACATAGATAGCCCCCTTCTCATTCTCCTACACACAAATGCACCACTATTTCCAGTCCAGAAATGAAATTGGTTTGGAAGACAGCACAAATGTGTAGCTTATTAAAATTGTTATGCTGCCATGCTTTGTGATGCTGTAGATAGTGTAGGCCTAGATCAATGCAGACCTCCTTGGTAGGCTTATTGTCTACACATGCATTTTACATGCAAATGTACTGTATCACTCTCCTGGCATTTCAATTTCACGTTACAATTCAAACACATTGATAACCTCCCTCTCATCTGGGGTTGGGGGCCCCACCACCATCACATCCAACACACCACACAGTGAAGCTACTTTCATGCGACTCAATCTGATGTGTTGGTCGCCTGTCAAAAAGAACCACAAATCCATTTGATGAAAAACGGTTATTGTTCTTGATGCTATTTAGTTAAGCTTACTAAGGATATTAGTCTTGTGTTCTGTGAGGTATAAGAAAGATTTTTTTTTTTTTCAAAGGGGGGGGGGGGGGGGGAGGCAGAAATCAAACTCGCCTAGGGCACCAAATAAGCCAGAACCGGCCCTGCGTCCAAGGCTAGCGGAAATGGGGGGAAAACAAAGACAGCACACACACAGCTGTGTGGGTAGGTGTGTGCGTGTGTGTGCGTGTGTGTGCGTGTGTGTGCGCGTGTGCTTGCGTGCGTGCGTGCGGGTGTGCGTGCGGGCGTGTGTGCGCGCGTGCGCGCGTGTGTGTGTGTGTGCATTTGTGCGTGTGCGTGTGCGTGCATTTGTGTGTGTGTGTGTGTGCATGTGCGTGTGTGTGCATGTGCGTGTGTGTGTGTGTGTGTGCGTGTGCGTGTGCGTGTGCGTGTGCGTGTGCGTGTGCGTGTGCGCGTTTGTGTGTGTGTATGGAGGGGATGTAGGGAACAGCTGGGCTGGGTGGGTGTGAGGGGGCTGAGGCAGTTTGAAGGTGGTCAGATGGTGCGGGGGTCTCCACTTGACATCCCAGGGCAGCGGAAATGAGGTGCACAATGACAGCACAGCTGTCTGAGGAGGGGGCGGTGTGCGTGTGTGTGTGTGTGTGTGTGTGTGTGTGTGTGTGTGTGTGTGTGTGTGTGTGTGTGTGTGTGTGCATGTCTGTGTGTGTGTGTGTGTGTGTGTGTGTGTGTGTGTGTGTATGTGTATGTCTGTGTGTATGTGTATGTCTGTGTGTGAGTGTGTGTGTCTTTTGGCTTTTTGTATGAGGGTAGTCCTGTTCCATTCACATTCACACTGCCAAAACACTATACAGTATTCAGAAAACTGTCTGTACTAACATGCCATGCACATGTTGGGCAACGATGTGGCTGTGTTAAGGATGCCAACTAGTGGAGTTTGGCAGTAGAACATTCAGTGGTATCGTAGCTCAGATTTATCGTACCTGTGCTCCTATGCTCCTGTGCTCGAACTGTTGCTGTCACTGACTGGGAGGTTGCGAGTTCAAGCCCCGAGTGGCTGACTGCATAAAAATGACCTCGCTTACACCTGTATGCATTTTAGGTCCATACCTAAAGATCCAGTGGCTACGATTTCCTTTCCATTCTTCAAAATCGACAGGGACATCAAGGTTTCAAAAACAGACTTTGGTATGAACTTACATTTTTGGTAATAAACACGTACAGTAGTGTTAGTGTTACACATAGTGGTGCGCTGGACCCTAACATAACCTATTTTCTAAAAGTGAATAAACACCACACCCTGAATACTGTTCCTTTTATTCTTTCTTATATCTTTGAGCAGAGTATTCCGTATTCCGTGTGAAGTGCTTTCTGAACTTTTAGTATTGATCAAGTTTTCCTGCATCTGAAGTTTTCCTGCAAGTGAAGGGTTGTGCATAAGGACTTCCATGTACTTTGATAAGCTTATATTTTGTAGTATTGTCCGGGCCCTGCAAAAATATACCTGGAGGGCAGATTGCCCAGTTAATCCGTATGGAATCCTGACTAGCTCTGACATGTCACAGTCTTAAAGTTAAGTTTGATGCAATCTGAATCCATCAGAGTAGCAAAAGGTGAAGAGAGTCATTAGGGTTTTCCACCAGAGAGAGAGAGAGAGAGAGAGAGAGAGAGAGAGAGAGAGAGAGAGAGAGAGAGAGAGAGAGAGAGAGAGAGAGAGAGAGAGAGAATAGGAATACAGTAGGCCAGCAAGTGAAGTGAAGAATGTTGTCCAGTCTTGCACTTTAAATGTCTATGAGCACTGTCTATGTCCATACTGTCTCATGTCCATGCATACTGTCTATGTCTATACTGTCTATGTCCTATTAGTCTATGTCTGCATGGGAAAGCAAGAAATGTAATTTCAAATTCTTTGTATGACCAGTGCATGTAAAGAAATTGACAATAAAACCTACTTGACTTGACTTGACTTGACATGAGCAAGGGAAGGTAGAGCTGGATAGAGAAGGAAAGAGAGGAGAGGGAGGTAGCAGAGGAAGGGATTAAAAAGGGGGTTTAAAAAAGAAAATGGAAGAGAGGGATGAAAAGCAGACACAGACATCACGGCTGGTAATGAACAGCTCCATGAGTGCAGGAAAGGAGGGAAGTGAGGGGTGACAATAAGGACAGAAAGAACAAGAGGAGACAGACGATTCCACTGCACATGCCACCAATGTCCTCCTTCCTTTTCCTAATTTCTTTTTACCGGGAGGGAAAGAAGGAGAAGGTAGTGGAGGAAGAGAAGGAGGAGGAAGAGGGGGTAGGAGGAGGAAGAGAGGATGTCAGTAGGTGCGATCGAGATGTGTTAACGCATGCATGCGCATTTAGACAGCAATGCACCCTGGATGGAAAATGCTGCATGACGGTTAGATTTCCTGTCAAACTTCGAAATTTCGTCGACGTTGCGTTGACGAGGTGACATGTCACATGGTGTAAAACTATCGCGGGATGAATGCGGCTGCAGTCAGATCTTGCAACCTCTGCAGTTGCTTATCCCCTTCAACGCTCGTCGGCGGACTGCCTCCGGGGTCACGCGCCCATGAACTGGTTGGTCAACAACTCACTCACGTGTGTATATGGGTCTTGTCTCACACCTCTACACAAGTTTGCGCAGGTCCCCACTTCAGCTCCTCCTCACTGCCTGTCCCCCCACTCCTCACACGTGGTGTGTTAGTAGAGCAAACCGGTGCGAGCTCATCGTCTCGTTCATATTTGTGGCCGACTGCAAATGCGCTGTATTTAATAACACCCACATCGTGACAACAAGTTCTCGCTGACGTTCCTTGCGCAACGTTGACGCTCGCAATGAACTCGTATGCGCTTAGTGTCAACATTGATGGCTGATGACTGATCAAAGGAACGCCCCCTGTGGCAGTGCACCTGACAATGGTCTTCCACTTCTCAACCCCCCGCACATCTACCCCTCCACCCCTATACTATAACCGTCTCCCACAGATGCCTCCCTCATCTCATTCTGAACCCCCCAAAATCCCCTCTACCCAACTCTCTCTCTCCAACATGGCATCATAAAAGTAAGTAAGTAAGATAACACAGAGACTTGAACTGTCGTCTATCCCATTTGTGTACGATGCCTTTGCATGTTGACTCGTGTTTCACAACGCCCTGTAACAGGTTAGGTTCAGGGATGGTTTTGGTCTGGGAACAATTTCGCAACAAATTCTCCCATTTCTCTTGCTTGTTTCGCTGTTCTTGGCAAAAGTAAAGCAACAGAAATATTTCTTTACTGACAGGTTAGCGTTCTTAAGCCAGGCTAAAACTACACAACTTTAAAATCGTGTTCGATTTTGACGTCGGGTTGCGCTGCACACATAAAGAGAATCGTAACTATCAATTCAATCCTTGCTCGTAAACACAGAGGCAATGCCCGACGTTCTATTTCGAGTCGTAAATATGAAGTGTTTTTCAAGTGATATCTACGATTTGGCGACTCTTTGAACCAGAAAAAATCCATCATAGAACCTAGAACATGACGAGGAAATCTTGTCCCACAATCGGATGCAATGGTCCTGGGGGGTAATGTTCCACCGATTGTCATCAGGGGGGTTTTCAGGCGAGAATCAGGCCCATAGTCGTGTAGTTTGATCCTGGCTTTCCCCAATACACAGTAAAATTTGCAGTGTTACTGTAATTCAAGACTTTGAGTGTGCTCTGGGTCCAAATGCACTCAAGAAGGAGTCAAATCTAAGACTCTCTAAGTGTTGAATTAACACTGTTTTTACTGTGTAGAAAGTATCTTCCCCCTCGCCTCTGCCGTAACCCTTTCCCTCAGATGCCTTCCCCTTTCTGACTGCCCCCCACTACCCCTGCTGCAAATCCACCCACAGTATTCCATCTAATCATACACTTCACGCCACTCCACTGCTCTCTTACACAGCTCTACTTGTGAGGTACAGTACAGTCCTCTTTCAACTCTCCCTGCACCCCTTCCACCCTCACCCAATGCCCTTACCCCAGTCCACCTCCATTCCACCCCTCCTCACTCCAGCATCAGCCATGATGCACTTCTCTGTTCACTTCCACAGAGATACACTCAGTGCTTAATTTGTCAAGTGAGAGTTCTCGGAGCGCAGAGGATGGGTGGCTCCCCCCCGAGGGGGTGTCTGTGATGTCTTTCCCTGAGGTTCCATCCAAGGTTCCGGAGCTCTCGTCTGAGGTTCCGGAGCTAGCTCCCCCTTGCTCCCCCTCAAATTAAGCACTGGATACACTCCTATTTCAACTCTCCATGTACTTCTACCACCCTCACCCAATGCCCCTTCTCCACTCCGCTCCACTCCACCTCACCCCCACCACCTACTCCAGCATCAGCCATGAGGCATTCCTCTGCTCACCTCCACCATCATCCCACTGCGCTCCATGCAACCCACATTCACCCGTATCCCACCCCAGCCACTCTCTATCCACCTCTCCGAAAGCCCCCACTCCACTCTACCACCCGCTACCCCCATCCTACCACCACCCAAGAGGTATCCTTCTTTTCATCTACAACACCAACACCCCTACATCCACCCAACCAGTGCCCCAACCCCCCCTACATCCACCCAACCACTGCCCTTAAAGGACCAGTTCAGTCAATTTCAATATGCTGTTGTATTGCTCACGCTACCCTTGACTTGTCAGTGCCAGGTGATGCCACATTTTTTCGGCTCAGCCCTTTCCGAAAAATTAACATAGGCCTACTCCAAATATTTTCCCAAAAGGCACCGCTGTTTGCTAGTTGTCTGCTGATGTTGTATAACCTTTTGGATGTTTTTGGGAATAAATAAAAATGTTTTTTGAAATGTAAACAAAGCGCTGCCCCCATTACAATGACCAGGATCTCAGAAAAGGCTGAAGAAGAAAAAAAAAATCTCAGGTACTGACAAGTCCAAGGTAGTGTGAGCATTACAACTGCATGCTGAAATTGACTGAACTGGTCCTTTAACACCCTACATTCACCCTACTAACAGCCCCCTCATCCAACCCTCCTGGAGACACCTGACTCAGCTGCCAGATCAGACAGCCCTAACACACCTTAACACTCACTCACACTCACACCCATGAGGTTAGCTGAGTACGCATGTTTCTGTACAGCAGGGATCAAAGGAAGGAAATAAATCTTTTTTTTAAAAAGCCAAAGCAGGACAAGGGCATGTTTGTCAGGATCCTACAGTCAAATGCTACTCAGACTTCAGGTGAGCCGAGTATACATGTTGCTGTAGAGCGCTGATGAGACATGACAAAGAAATTAAGCTGAGGACAACGACTAACCTTGTCATCACACTCATGTAACTCCAGGTAACTTTACCCAAAGTCTATGTTTATGTAATGCATGGGGAAGTAAGAAATGTAATTTCAATTCTTAGTATGTCCAGCACATGTAAAGAAATTGACAATAAAGCCAACTTGACTTGACTTGACGGGTGTGGATGCACGTCATGCAGCGCAACACTGATCAAAGAAATGAAATAAAGTAAAGACGGAAAAAGCCAATGCCAGGATGAGTTAGTCAGGAGCCTCCATTCAGACTCCAGGTGACCTGAGTACACATGTTGCTGTGCAGGACTGACCAAAGAAATGAGAAAAAATAAAGTCACATCAGGACGAGGGCGGGTTAGTCAGGCTCCCACTCAGTTCATGTGAGTTGAGTACACATGTTGTGCAGCAGTGATTTAAAAAAAGCCATAGGCAGAGCAAGGATTAGCTAGTCAGGAACATCAGCTCATACTAAAACTCAGAGTTCAGGTGAGCTGAGAACAGTTGTGCAGCACTGTTTAAAAAAAAGAACGAGTAAAAGCCAAAGCTAGGGCAAGGACAATATAGCCAGATACCTCCAGAGTACATGTTGTTGTGCAGCATTGATGAAAGAAAAAAAAGTAAAGAAACCGTCAAAGCACAGAGAAAGAGACAGTCGAGTTAGTCATAGTAGAACCTCCTGGCCGCCTGTCACTCATTAGGAGGCGACGGTTCTTCCGCCCGACACACTGTAGCATGCAGACACAGCTGACATGGTTGACGCTCCAGGTCTCCTCGGAGACGAGGATCAAGGGAAGTCCAGGTGCCCCCCTCAGGGAGGTGATTTGCGATGGGATGCATCCAGGGCACAGGATACGCAGTTGCATGACAATGTTCTCTTTTGAAGATGTTCAAAACCATGTCTGACAACTAAGTGAACCTTCACCGTGGTTACACAGTGATCTTCAACTCAACTGCATCCAGCAAGCAGGAGACACAGAGTTGCATGACTGTTTCTCTTTTTTAAAAAATGGTTCAACAGCAATGTCTTACGGATAGGCATCAATACGCATTCACATACTATGTGCTTGTACACAAAGGGGTCAGTTGTCCCAGTCCCAGCGTTGGGCCCTCTTTGTATTGCATGTATTACTTGGACATAAAGTACACATACGTATTGTATACATAGGCACGACCAACATACCTACATGTATGTGTACAACTATGTTAACCTTTCAAGTCTTTAATCAATTCAACTGGAACGTTTCTTTTCGTAAACCATCAATTCTGTGATTTCTGAAGCATCATTCAGCATCAATGAATTACAATAAATGCTAATAGAAATTGTAATATAAATATTGTTATAATAAAACCACCTGTATTAAAATGAAACTCCAACACACACACACAATCCTCTATGAAGAACGTCAGTATATTCCCATTGGTGAAGCAAGGGTGGCTGCTATTATTATTCTGATGAAATGGAAAAGGGGCATTGGAGAGGGAGAGAAGGGAAGGGAAGCGGAGGAACAGGATTTTTTGGAGTTGAGAACAAAACTTGTTTTTGAGA
>NC_085859.1:27326184-27330587 GCF_034702125.1 Engraulis encrasicolus | reverse complement strand
AATATAGAAATATGAAATATTTGCTATTATTTTATTATCACTATAGGAATGGAAACGGATAGAACTCAACGTCAAAGTGTCCATTCTGATGTCTCTGCAGCCTTCGCAAAAGGGTTCAATGTGCATCCAAAAGAAAATCAGTACCTGCATGTACCTTTAATACAGTATTACCACATGTGACATAAGATTTCCAATCCATTAACCTTTCAAATGGTATTGGGCAAACAAAAGTATGTGAACGTTCGTAACGCATCCCTACCAAAGCCTCATATAGATCTGTTTCTGACTCAGCCGGATGCTTGTCTGCACTGCTAAGGATGACCTGCATTAAATGTCTGCATGTGTACTGTCTATGTTATTGTCTATGTCGTCCATAACTAAACTATGTCTATGTCTGCATGGAAAAGTAAGAAACGTAATTTCAAATTCTTTTATGACCAGTGCATGTAAAGAAATTGACAATAAAACTGACTTGACTTGACCTCGGTTACACTAGTCTATTCCACAAAATGGGGACATAGCGAACCTCAGATGGAGGACTTGTGGCGTCTTTCTCAGAAGACATCTGTGATTTTTCTGTATCATGGGTCAGTGGAAAAAAAACAGGCCCGTCCTAGATTTGGCCCACGTCCACAGAATGTCCAGCTGCGAACACATGCTCGGCAGCGCCGATCCGAAGCATCAGCCGCTAAAACAAAGGTCGTCTCATACACACCATGGGAAAAAAATAAGGCACGGAGTGCATGTGTTGGGGAGGCCAGATGTAGGGAACTTCACGCTATGTTTTTTTTTTTTGCTGTTGCTGTGGCTTGTTTCTCTCCGAACCAACTTTTTATGAAAAATCCCTTAAGTGACATCAGAAGGGGGAAAACAATGATCAATATTTCTCTAGAAATTTCTAGAAAGTTTCTGTCACGCACACCAGAGACATTTTAAGTTTTGCTTTTCCCCCTTTTTTCTCCACATGACCCTTTGAGGCCTCCATACAGTACATGTCTGTCCTGCACGGTGGAGGCTGAAGACGGAGGAGCTGCTGTGTTCAGCATGGAGACTGAGGCCATGTCGATATGAGCTACCAGTCAAGTTGATCTAAGCCAAGCCATTACAACGCACTACAGCAGCGCCACAGGGGGTTAGGGTTAGGGTTATGTTAACAGCTTACTGGTAGCTCATTTTGATGAAGCAGCCAATGTTGAACAGAAGACCAGCCCCCGCCCAGGCCCGCCGACAGGGGGGAACAAAGTTGTATGTTGTCCCGGGCCTCGGGAGATAGGGGGTCCAGAATTGCGTCCCCAAAACATTATATGTATTGAGTAGGGGGCCCTTTCAGATGACTTTGTCCTGGGCCCAGCAAAAGTTGTCAGTGACCCTGGCCCCATGAGTTGAGAAGGGGACGTTTTATCGATAGGCACACCAGGCAATTGCCTAGGGCCCTGTCTCACCAAATCCTGCCATCTGTAGGGGGGGGCCTAGAGTCAGCCCTGCCATGATGAATACCCAACACCCAAAGGGGTTTAAAGGGGCCCTATGTCTATATTTCGCCAAGGGCCCCCAAATGGGTAGATGAGATGTCGGTACCACTCAGGGGGGCAAAGGTTGCTTATAATTTTTTTTAAAAGACATATGTCTGTCGTTAACATTTTTGTATGATAACCCTTCTGGATTTACAGTTAAGCTAGTGTTATCAGCTGTGAAAGTGACACGCCCCCCATCAATAAAAATTTTTCAAGATGCATATCTTTCTACCTGGGTTCGATTCTGGCCTGGGTCATTTGCCAAACCTTCTCCGTCTCTCTCTCTCTCTCTCCCCAAAACATTTTCTGTCTCTCTCTACTGTCCTGCAGAGTGAATTCATGGTGCAGAATGTGTGTGCAGTTCTCTAGAATCTTCAGTGCCGCCCTTAGCAGTGACTTTTCGTAGAGGGAGAAGAGGAGGATCTTGTGGGAAAACCACTAGGTCTAACATCTACAGACCTAAAGGTCAACTTGGGTCATCTGTATTTGGAGGCCTAGAGGGTATCACGGGTATCATGATTTACAGTAAAACGTAAAAAAAAATCTGCAAGAACACTTGATTTGAGATGAAGATCATGAAGAGAACACATTGCAAAGGAAGATGCCACAGTATTAAAAGACAAGAGATGAATCAGGCGGAAATGGCAAAAAAACGTGTTGGTTTGAAGAGCTACAGGGGTGGCTATACTTGTGTAAATGTTCACAAAAGGACGTGGATGAAAGCTCAATATCCCCCCTTCACAGTGATACCAAACATAATAACAAAATAAAATCTCCCCATATGTCTTAAACCATTGCCAGTAGAAAGATGTGCACCCATCATAAAAATGTTTAATTTTGATGGGGGCGCGTCACTTTAACAGCTGATAACACTGACTTTGCTGTAAATCCAGAGGGGTTATCATACAAAAATGTTAACTAGACATGTGTCTTTTCAAAAAATATAGCAAACTTTGCCTCCCCCCCCTGACTGGTACCATACAGACATCTCATCTGGTCTATGTACTGGATCTGGATAAGTGAGGCAAAGGGATTGGTGGGATGGTGCTCGGTAAAGTACATTGCCATGGAGACCTGTGTTTCCTGTCTCCAGTGATTGGGCCTGAGGGACGAGGCTGTGTGTCTCAGCCCTCTCCTCTCCTCTCCTCTCCTCTCCTCTCCTCTCCTCTCCTCTCCTCAGTCCTCTCCTCTCCTCTCCTGTCCTCTCCTCTCCTCTCCTCTCCTCTCCTCTCCTCTCCTCTCCTCAGTCCTCTCCACTCCTCCACGCTCTCCGCTTCTCTCCTCTCCTCTCCTCTCCTCTTCTCTCACCTCCTCCCCATCTCTCTTCTCCTCTCCTTGTCTCTCCTCTTCTCCCCGCTCTCCACTACTCTCCTCTCCTCTCACCTCCTCCTCTCCTCTTCTCTCCTCTCCTCTCCTCCGTCCTTTTTCTGAATCATTGCTTTTGCCTGCACATTGAAAAAAAAAAGTTTTTACGACTTGCATTTGTCAGCTGCAGGGCGGTCAGCACTTTCTCCTGTGTTTCGCCATCTTTTTGGCATGTATGTTTCTTTATGTGTGTGTGTCTGTGTCTCTCAGTGTGTGCGTGTGTGTGTGTGGTGTGCGTGTGCGTGTGTGTGGTGTGTGTGTGTGTGTGTGTGTGTGTGTGTGTGTGTGTGTGTGTGTGTGTGTGTGTGTGTGTGTGTGTGTGTGTGTGTGTGTGTGTGTGTGTGTGTGTGTGTGTCTGTGTGTGTGTGTGTGTGTGTGCTTCCTTGGCACGTCTACATCTTAAAATGTGTGCTTGTGTGTTTGTGGGGTGTCTGGAGGGAGAGTATGGGTGATTTTGGTGTGTCTGTATTTTTGAGACAGCATTTGCTTTTGGTGGATGTGTGGGTTGTATGCGTGGGTGAGTATTAAGTGTGTGTGTGTGTCTAGGACTGTAACTCTGTGTGTGTGTGTGTGTGTGTGTGTGTGTGTGTGTGTGTGTGTGTGTGTGTGTGTGTGTGTGTGTGTGTGTGTGTGTGTGTGTGTGTGTGTGTGTGTGTGTGTGTGTGTGTGTGTGTGTGTGTATTTCGGTCGGCAGCTGCTACTGGAATCTTCCCAGAATGACGGCCAGTAGTGTCTGATCCAGCAAAATCAAACCTCCAGCAGCTCTCTCTCACATACATACACACACACACACACACACACACACACACACACACACACACACACACACACACACACACACACACACACACACACACACACACACACACACACACACACACACACACACCTTATCGTTGTGGGGTCCTTCTGGGGACCTTCCTATCTAACCCCCCCCCATCATAACCCTTACAATACAATGCTACACTGCACTGTGCCCAAACCAAAACCATCCCTAACCTTAACTTGTCAGTGAGGAAATGTTTTTACACTTTTACTTTTACCAGCAACAACAAAACTCCCCCAGCAAAAGGGGTCAAAAGATGTGGGCTCCAGGATTTGGGCCCCACAAGGAGTGAGGGCCACAGCATGTGTGTGTGCTCCGAAGGAAGACTGGTGTAGCACACACACACACACACACACACACACACACACACACACACACACACACACACACACACACACACACACACACACACACACACACACACACACACACACACACACACACACACACACACACACACACGTAGACACGCACACACAGCCCCAGCAGCTCCGATCCAGAGGAAATGATTCGTTTATGGAGAGTCTAATTGCAGGTAATGAAACAGCTGGTTGAGGGCTCAATGTCAGACAACGCCACGCAAGAGGAGCAGCTGCTTATAAGGAAGACAAGAGGGTGGGGTCTTTATACACACACACACACACACACACACACATACATACATACACGCATGCGTGCGCCTACACGCACACGCGCGC
>NC_085859.1:27308684-27316184 GCF_034702125.1 Engraulis encrasicolus | reverse complement strand
GGTATTAGCCAAATGCTAGCGTGTTGCAGGACAAAACTAACACGTCTTTGGGAGAACAAAGCCATGTCAGGAACCTTTAACTTCACTTCTAATACAACTTCCATGATAAGGTACAGAATGTGCACACATCTTTACAAACCAGAGAACAGAACCGTCACAAATCCCTGCTGAGCCATTTAGCCCAATAGGCTCCCATTAATCTTTTACTTGGCTGCGTTCGCCAACGGGGCTATAATGGGAGCCAATGAGAGATGGCTTTCTCATAGCTTAGAGAATTTCTGCAGACGTTAAGGTAGACACCATTGAGACTATACACCACCATCTCTCCCCACTTTTGTGGAGAGATTTTTTTGGGCTGTAAAAGCCTTTATTTGCGACAGAAGAGTGAGAGACAAGAATCGAGTGGAGAGAGAGAGATGGGGAAGGATTGGTAAATTACTTCAGACTCGAACCCAGGAACTTCGACTTCGGAATTGAACCCTGGTCTCTGGTGTAGCACTGCAGTGCCCTACTGTTTACGCTACGGCAGGGCCTCGCCACAATTTACCCTCAAATGACATCGCCATCTGCATGGTCATCCAGACAGTCACAGTTCCAAAAAATGCCATTTAGGCATTTAACCACCCACCCTCTCCACTCAGACACACAACCTTTAGTGGCAGAGAATGAAAGCAACACATCAATTATGTGTGCACTGTACCCTTGCTGGCCATGCCATGCTGTATGTATGTGTGTGTGTGTGTGTGTGTGTGTGTGTGTGTGTGTGTGTGTGTGTGTGTGTGTGTGTGTGTGTGTGTGTGTGTGTGTGTGTGTGTGTGTGTGTGTGTGCATGAATGTGTGTGTATGTGTGTGTGTGTGTGTGTGTGTGTGTGTGTGTGTGTGTGTGTGTGTGTGTGTGTGTGTGTGTGTGTGTGTGTGCGTGCTGTACACTGCGAGGGTGAAACTGAGGGCCATGCCGAGTGTGTGTGTGCGTGCGGGTGAGTGTGTGTGTGCTGTACACTGCGAGGGTGAAACTGAGGGCCATGTAGAGTGTGTGAAGAGGCACAGCATGAATAAACCAATAGAGGATTAAGCCCTGGGCGGCTAGACAGGGCAGCACGACACACACAAACACAATCTCTGCTTTTGCTGGATGACAAAACACAATATCTGCTTTTTTGCCTGTCAAGGACATGGCCAATCGAGCACTTACTGGTACACTCTGTGTTGTTTTTTCTCCTTGTTGATGGACGGCTCAATCACGGGCACGTATTGCAGTGGTCGTAATTCAAGGGCACATTTCTTGACAGTTTTACCCACCCCCGACACACCCTGATATGCACACACACACACACACACACGCACGCACGCACGCACACACACACACACACACACACACACACACACACACACACACACACACACACACACACACACACACACACACACACACACACACACACACACACACACACACACACACACACACACACACACACACACACAAATGCACACCAAAACACAGGCTTTTTTCCATTTCCTCTTTTATTGCAAAATATAAAAGATTCTCTTGACCCCACTTAAAAATGTCAGTCTAAGAAAAACACACAAAAGCTACAGCAATTAAAGGTCTATTTTTTGTGCAATTTTTCCATTAAAGGGGTAATTTATTTAGTGAAAAAAACCACCTCAAGACGCACTCTAACTACAGGCAAGGACACACACACACACAGACACGTACACGCACACACATGCACACACACTCATGCAAGCACGCACACACACGCACACACACACACACACACACACGCACACTCTCAAGCAGGCATGCATGTACACACGCACACACACACACACACACACACACACACACACACACACACACACACACACACACACACACACACACACACACACACACACACACACACACAAGTACACACGCACACGCACACGCACACGCACACACACACACACACACACACACACACACACACACACACACACACACACACACACACACACACACACACTTGAGAAAGCTATAAAACCCTGTGTTTTGCCAGTGGATTCTCTTGACAGTCGTGAGTGCCAGAACTAAACTGTTAAAGCCGAACGCGGCACCTGTGCTCTTAACTTAACTCAGCCTGGCCCTGGAACTGTCTGGGGAGGGAGGGAGAGGCCGTAAAATAACCCAGGGACAGGTGCCTATGTTATGGCCACGCCATACACACACACTCTCACACACACACACACACACACACACACACACACACACACACACACACACACACACACACACACACACACACACCGAGTCATGTGCCCTCAAAATGCCCCCTTGTCACCCTACATCACGCCTTCACCACCCTCCTTACGATATGCCTCGAATCCCCTTACACACACACACACACACACTCACATACCCCCACCAAAGCCCACTCCCCCAAAAAACCTGGTGTGCTTACATTACCTCTCACCATTCACCACTTCTTTGGGCAGGCGCGCACACACGCACACGCACACACGCACACGCACACACACACACACACACACGCACACGCACACGCACACGCACACACACACACACACACACACACACACACGCACACGCACACGCACACGCACACACACACACACACACGCACACACGCACACAGACGCACACACATGCACGCACACACACACACACATTCACCCCCTCTTTGCGCAGGGGCGCACACACGCGCACACACACACGCACGCACACACACACACACACACACACACACACACACACACACACACACACACACACACACACACACACACACACACTAGCACACACACACGAGAACTCTCTCTCACACACACACACTCTTTCGTGTACCCCCCCAAAGCCCCCCTGGTCTGCTCTGTTTCCCCTCAGCTGTGTGCTGCCTCTGCACTGAATGCTCCGCTGGCTCTTTGAGAGCTGATGAAAGCAGACGTGGACTTTGCTTGACACCGTCCAAAAAAGAAAAAAATCAAAAACCCCACACACATGGCCTTGCCTCTAAGTGCTTTTTATTTTACTCCCCTTCTCTCACTCTTTCTCTCTCGGTTTCTTTTTATATGTCCCTCTCTCTCTCTCTCTCTCTCTCTCTCTCTCTCTCTCTCTCTCTCTCTCTCTCTCTCTCTCTCTCTCTCTCTCTCTCTCCTTCTTTATATATTTCTTCTTCTTTCTATCTCTCAGCTTGTACAGTGTTTACTCATCACAGCGTTTCTCTGTCTCTTTCTCTTTCTTTCTCTCTCTCTCTCTCTCTCCCTCCCTCTCTCTCTCTCTCTTTCTCTGTCTCTTTCTCTCTATCTCTCTCTCCATCTCTTGTCCCAGTTTTCTGGGGTTGCCTGGCTACCCCCCGCTGTTCCCTTGTCTCCCTGGATGACTCTGCCTAAATGTTCTTTTAGCATTAGCCACATCGCTAACTCTAACTCCACCTCCATCCCCATCCCCATCCCAATCTCTCCATCCCCATTCCCAGGGCCACTGACCGCATTGGCCAAGGCCCAGGACAAAACCATCTGAAAGGTCCCTCATACACACAATACATACAATGTAATGAGAACCCAATTCTAACACCCACCCCTCCCAAGGCCTGGCATAACGGACCCCTTTGCCACACAACCAGCCCCCCCTCCCCCTCCCGTCAGCCTCCCTTCCCACCCTCCCTCTCTCCCTCCCCAGGCCCCTAGCTCTGCCACTCTGGCCTGGACGAGAGGTCGTTCGGGGGGGTCTGCCACAGCGTGCTCCTGGCTGTCCTCTGGATGACCCTGCCTACAGTGGTGGTGGTAGTTGGCTGCTGTGCGGGAGGGCGTCGAGAGCCCGTGTCTGCTGTCATGTCGGTGGACAGGGCTTTCCTCACCGCCCTCTGTCTGGAGCTGGCGTTGGGGAGGGTGGGTAGTTTCGCATTGCTGGGGCCCCCACCGATGGAGTCGGAGAATCTGTGGTCAGAGTCCCCTGTGCTTCCCTTGCGGCTGAGGGAGAGAGAGCGCTCTCGCTCTTGTCTGCCTGATGCGGACGACTGCCTGGAATGCACAGGTGTTGTTCTCTGGGGCTCTGAGGCAAAACTGTATTTTTGTTGCTGTTGTGGTTGTTGTTCTAATGGACACTCATCCTGTAGCTGCAATGACCTGAATGATGGTTCTAGATTACAAAGTGGTTCTAAGTTCCGCTCTTGCCCTTCCGAATCGCCCTCATGTTCTAGATCAGCCCTGCCCACGTGCTCTGTACGCCGCCATTTTGTCATGTGATCCTCCTCCCGTTGCTCCATGGAGCCCCTCCTGATCCGGCTCGTCTCTCTGGAGCTCCTCCCCTGCCTCTCTAGGCTCCTCCCAGAACCTCTTGCTGAGCCAATGAGTGACGATGCTTGGGACTCCCTGCTCGCACTCCGACCCCTCTGCTCAAACCCTCTTCCAGAACCCCCAGCAGACCCACCTGAGCCCCCACCGGATGCCCCAACCAGACTGGCTACTCCTGGCCTGTCGGAGCCCCTGTTGTAGACTCTCTGCTCGTGCTTGTCCAAGCCACTGCCAGGTCCATCAAAGCCCCTCCCAGATCCACCCTGGCCCTTCCCAAACTCCTGAGGTACCCTCCCAGATTCACCACTGTCCATCTCAGATCCATCATGGCAGTTCACGGACTCACCCTTGCCCCTGCGACTATATTCACCAGCCCTCGCTGGTAGCCCCTCGAACCCTCCTCCAGACCCCTGGGAACCCCTTCCACCTTCCCTGCCTCCTCCTCCAGCACCTCCACCACCACCACCACCATGTCCTCCTTGGTGCTCCTGCTGCTCTCTGCTCCTCCTCTTCTGGCGCCTCCCCTGGCTGAGGGAGTCCAGCGTGTCCAGGGCCTGCTCCTGCTCCCTCCTCAGCACCTCCAGCTGCCCGGCGGCCACCTCTCTCCTCTGGCCACACTCCCCCAGCACGCGCTGCACCTCCCCCAGGAACTGCTCACCGTAGCGGGACAGTGCCTCAGAGCCTGTGGCATAGGAACACACATACGTATACTGTTATGCGTAATCACACACAGTGTCGGAAAAATACAAACACAAACAAACAAATACACCTATACACAATCACCCTAGCAAGGAAGCACCTCAGATTCTCACTCACACACGCACACACAGACAGACAGACAGACAGACAGACGAATACAGTACACTTTATTACACTGTACCTTTTATGCAATATATACAAATTATACACTACATTATACCTTATACATTATATATACTTCATACATTATATTATGGTAATGTGCATTATAAATCATATTTTGATTCTAGATTAAATGTTAATTGGGAAACAAATCTTTTGGCTATTCTGACCAACAATGTGACCAGCAAGAGTCTTGCCATGAGGACAAACACCCACATGCACACGAACACGCACACGCACACCCATACACACACACGCACACACACGCACACGTGCACGCACACGCGCACGCGCACGCACACGCACACGCACACGCACACGCACACGCGCACACACACACACACACACACAGACACACACACACACAGAAAGACAGACAGACAGAAAACACACAGAGCTAGACACAAACAAAACACCCACACAGTCAGGTCAGACCGACAAGCAAAGAGCATGCAAAGAGCAACAAGCAAAGATGACACGCACACCCACACACACACACACACACGAGTACACACACATACACACACATGCGCGCGCGCACACACACACACACACACACACACACACACACGCGCACGCACACCCACATACACACACAAGTATACACACACGCATGTGCGCTCACGCACACGCACGCATGCACTCACACACACACACACACACACCAGATTGGAGAGAGAGAGAGAGGGAGAAAGAGAGAGAGAGAGAGAGGAGAGAGTGAGAGAGAAGGTAGGCAGGTGCCAACATTAACAATGGCATACACGTTACACATACCCGCCTCAGGCGCGGAGGCCAGTTTAGTGCGCTCCACAAAACAAAAGCACTTTTGTTTGATTGTGTGATTCATTTGTTTAAGGGTGTTGTACTCTGAAGAGGGTTTTGGCTCTCGTTTCCAGGTAGAGAGCACACACACACATGGACACACGCACTGGGACACACACACACATGCCAGCACACACACACACAGGAACATTCACACACACGAACACACACACATATCTCCCTCTCACTTCATAGCCGTTTCGGCTGATTGGGATCTCCAGATAAAGCGTGCAGATATTTATTATTTGATATATGACTTTACAGTCCCGGCAGGTTAATGTTTGAGCCGCAGCTCTGTCAGAAAGAAATCAGCCACAGGGCACTAACCGCCGCTGGCCAAGGCCTTGCACGACAACAGTAACCGCACACACACACACACACACACACACACACACACACACACACACACACACACACACACACACACACACACACACACACACACACACACACACACACACAGAAAGACAGACACAGCTGACACACACGCACGCACACAGGCACACATGCACTCACACAGACACACAGACACACGCACAGACAGACACACAACGTGATGCGCCGCTGTGCTCTGCTCAGGGCCGGATTAACTCAACAGGCTAGATATGACTACAGCCTAGGGGCCCGCACCTGGCAGGGACTGGCCCCTGATAGGCCAAAAGCCAAAACCGGAACAATTGTGACAAGATGCGATAATGAGAAATTAATCTATTGTATCGAGTTTTACAAATTGTAAAAAACTCCTCTCCACAGTGCTCAAACATGCTATCCTTGAATTCCTAGCTTGTAATTATGACACTGTCTATACCCTTTTGTCATGTAATCTGCCTTCCATGGGGGGCTATGTACAGCCAGGGCCGCAACTACTCATTTCTGGGGGGGTATGCAAGAACTATTTTGGTGCCCCTCCTCAAAATAAAAACCCACTTAATAATTATTTGCCGCCCTCCAACGCCCTTTCTTTGGTGCCCCCCTCTCTCTGGCGCCCCCCTGCAACGCATACGTCGCATATAGGCTACTGTAGTTGCGCCCCTGCATGTACAGCAACCTGTGGCCTAGGGGCCCCGGGTCATGCGGCTATACGGCTCTGCTGTACTGTGGTGTGGAACTCAATGCAAAGCAACGTCACAGGGCAAACGAGGCAGTGTTTTTTTCCACCGCAAACTTCACAAGAGACGGACATGTTGACAAAAGAGAGAGAAAAAAACAGAGAGAAAGAGAAATAGTGAAAGAGAGGTAGACAGAAGTAGGAAAAGAGAAGAGAGAGATAGAGAGAGAGAATGACAAAAAGAGAAATAAACACCCAGAGAAACATCCAGAGGTACAGAGGTACTCACTGAACCTGTCAATGTTTGAGTGTGTGTAGACGCAGAGGCAGAGAGAGAGAGAGAGAGAGAGAGAGAGAGAGAGAGAGAGAGAGACAGAGACAGAGACTCAGAGAGAGAGAGAGAGAGAGAGAGACAGAGACAGAGACAGAGACAGAGAGACTCCATGACAGAGAGAGACCGAGAGAGAGATTCA
>NC_085859.1:27283684-27286184 GCF_034702125.1 Engraulis encrasicolus | reverse complement strand
AGAGGGAGTCACATGATACTCTGTTTCCGGCGAAAACTCATTAGTTATCATTTGATTCCACAATTTGTCTTCAGTCAAATATAGAATAAATGTTTAATGTATCACATTTTGTTGCTTCTATGCATATATTAGTTTAAATGCTTTGTCACTTATTCAACATGGGCTATATATGGTATTAAAATTAAACCCCTTAAAATCAAGAGGGATTCGCGACCCACTGTGGATCTTTAGCGACCCATACTGTAGGTTGGGTCCCGACCCATAGGTTGGGAACCACTGCTGTATGATATCACAGCAGGGGTTTTGATCAGGGGGGTAAAGTCTGACTGAGTTACCAGGGCCCCATGTGTATAGGGGGCCCACACACAGTGTGATTTATGTAGACATACTGCAGGGGTCAGGAACCTATGGCTCTAGAGCCACATCTGGCTCTTTTGGGAACTGTCTATGGCTCTTACTTACCTAGGGTTTCCAACCATCCCAAGAAATAAAGAATAGTCCTTTATTTATGAATAAAAGTATGGGTTCCATATTGAGTTGAAACGGGACACGGGAGGTTAAAATGTGTTAAAATGCAGGAAATTACATCTAAGAAATACACATTTTTTAGGGAGAGGACTCCCAGACCTTCGCCATGATGAGGTTGACGGTTGACAATCCTATATTTACCTGTTATCAATAAAAGTAATAACTTTACAGTACACTATAAAATTGTTGGGCTTAATTGAAATACATGCTTTTCATTGTATTCAGTTTTTTAAAATGGTATGGCTCTCATGAAAAATTCTTGTAAAAAAAATGCCGTTTATGGCTCTCTCCACCAAAAAGGTTCCTGACCCCTGATATACTGTATGGCGGTATGGAGGGGGGTTCCATTGGAGCTGATTATATATAGGGCCCACAATTTGGTGTTACGCCCCTGTGTCACACACACAAGCAGACACAACATGATCCCTAAGACAACGCACACACGCATATACCCATATACGCACTAACAAACGCACGCACGCACACACACACGCGCACACACACAATACATTCCTCAGTATGATTTGAAACATCAAACTGTCCCTCGGGGGCCATGCGTAGGCTTTCCTACAGTAAAGGACGACCCGATGACAGGAAGCCACGTTAAAATGACACGAGTGACAATAATCCAAGATGGCGGCGTGTTCCACAACACCCTGCAAGACTCTTTAAGTGAGAAGGGGCCGCATGATGAGGTAATGCTATAACACATAAGAGCTGATTATCTGCTTTCATAGTGTCCGAAACACAGGCCTTTAAAAATGCATTACAGCACCATAATGGCCTGATGGACTGACAGAGGGGGGTCTGGGGGAACGGCTGTGTGTGTGTGTGTGTGTGTGTGTGTGTGTGTGTGTGTGTGTGTGTGTGTGTGTGTGTGTGTGTGTGTGTGTGTGTGTGTGTGTGTGTGTGTGTGTGTGTGTGCGCGCGCGCGCGAGTGTGCGCGCGCGAGTGTGTGATGGGATGGCGTTATGATAGAGGGTGGGGGCGTGCCCTAGGCTATATGGCAGCCTCAGAAACAAGTGTTGCGCACGCGTTTGCGCGCGCGCGCGCAAACACACACACACACACACACGCACACACACACACACACACACGCACGCACGCACACACACACACACACACGCACACACACGCACACACACGCACAGAAAACAAGTGCTGCATTAATCATAATGTTGAGGCTGGCAGGCCAGTGGTGGGTTATGAATGATTGATATCGCCCCAGTCCCCTCGCACCCCGACTCCGCTACTCTCGCTCCCACTCTCTCACTCACTTTCTTTCTATTCCTCCGTTCATCCCTCCATCTCTCTCTCTTTTCATTACCCACCTCTGCTGCACTTGCGCCCACTCTCTCTCCCTCTCTCTCTCTCTCTATATATATCTTTCTTTCTATTGTTCCCTGCATCCCTCCATCTCTCTCTTTCATTCCCCACCTCTGCTGCTCTTGCTCCCACTCTCTCTTTCTAGCCATCCATACTTCCATCTTTCTCTCTCTCTCTGTTCATTACCCGACTCTGTTGCTGCCACTCTCTCTTCTCTTCCCCTCCCTCTATCCCTATATCCCTCCATCTCTCTTTTCATTACACCCACTCTTTCTTTCTTTCTCTCTCTTCCTCCCCTCCTGTCTTTCTTCTCCAACAACTCTCTCTCTCTCTCTCTCTCTCTCTCTCTCTCTCTCTCTCTCTCTCTCTCTCCCTCCACAATTCCTGATGCATGGCCAGGGCTTTCTCCTGAAGTAACAGTTTTGATGACCCTGGGGGCATGTTGTTGGGCAGATAGGGAGGAGGAAGAGGAAGAGGAGGAGGCAGGGGAGCGAGGGAGAAGGAGGGATGTAGAGATGGAGGAAAAGAAAAAAGGGAGGGAAGAGAAGCAGAGAAATGAGAGATAAGGGGGAAGGGAGAGAGAAAGAGGAAGAGGATGAGTACGGAAGAGGAGGAGTGGAGGAAGAGAAGAGGAGATAAAAGGCCG
>NC_085859.1:27273684-27278684 GCF_034702125.1 Engraulis encrasicolus | reverse complement strand
TCTCTAACATCAGAACCAAAACCCTAAATCTTTGTCTAAGCGAGCGACACCAACAGAGGGGGGTCTTTCTGGCTTTCTGGCCCAGGGCCTCAGGGGCCCATGGTCTGTCCCTGGAAAGCAAGAGGTGTGAGCGGCCACGTGACCATGGCGTGTCAGGACCAGACTGTGTCAGGGCCCCCACACAGGCTAATCCCCCTACAACAACTCCACAACTCCCGTCGCCATCAACGGGAAAACCTAAACCTCAATCGCTTCAGGATAGATCAAAAGAAGAAAAAGACGGCCATACCGTGGTCTGCGACCCGGGTTCGATTCCGGCCTGGGTCCTTTGCCGACCCTTCCTAATTTCTCTCTCCACATTCATTTCCTGTCTACCACTTAACTGTTCTATCACAAATAAAGGCAAAAAGGGGTTTTTTTATTAAACGAAGAAGAAAAAGACATTTGGGCACCATGGCTCAATGGGCTAAGGAGCCATAACATTATAGGCCGGGAGCCACGTATACCCCTCAGGATGTTTTTTGCTTACTTTTTTTTACTATGATTTCCTGTTAGTCTATACCCTGGGCCATAACGAGTTGATAGGGTGCACTCCCAACTCGGCCCCGTTTGGTCTCAGGGCTCAAAAAAACATCTTTTAAGGAAAAGCTGCAGGTGAAATTATATACTTGTAAATATTAAGGCATTGTATCTGCAAAAATGGTCCTAGAATCCTGTAAATTGTCATGGGTCACCCTATCACATAGGGGAACCAACATGAAAAAAATGTCAGGGCTTGGGGATTTTCTTCTGTCAAATATCATCTTCAACATACCCAAAAAGCCCAAAAAATGCCTGTCCGCCTGACAAATGGCCTTCAAATTTGATCCTTTTCAAGTCTGTTATGATATGCATTAGTCCCTCAAATGTAAATGAAAAACTACCCAAGTTCATGAGCTTCAATTTAAGTCCAAGAGGACCTTCCTAGCTAGAGTACAACAGCTGCTATGCCCACAGTTATTCACAATATCCTATCCGAAAATAGTAGCCTACTGGCAGGCATTCAGTCATTCATTCCGTGTACGTCTAACCTCAGAAGATGAGATGCTAAAGCAGGATGAGTGCATAGCTTTCTACATGGAAGTATATCAAGCAAATTGAAACTGATTTACTGAGCTTTTTCTTGAACTTAAATACAAGCAATTGATTCACAAGGGGCAAACACACCAAGGAATAAGATGCCAGCCAAATTGGCTAGTGACACTGAAATTATTACTAGCCACAGCCAAGTTTTACCAGCATTTGGCCGGTTTGCAGGTGCCAGTGTCAAGCCCTGGTGGGGTAACAGCTCCCAGAGAGAAGGGCTGTGTTGTCTCGAGGTGCGAGAGGTTCCACGTAACTATATAGTAGAGTAGAGTAGAGCAGGGGTTCCCAAACTTTACCATGGCAAGGCCCCCCATGTTCTGATATATTCCAGCCAAGGCGCACACACACACACACACACACACACACACACACACACACACACACACACACACACACACACACACACACACACACACACACACACACACACACACACACACACACACACACACACACACACACACACACACACACACACACACACACACACACACACACACAGCTGTGGTTGATGACGGGAGATATCTCATGAGAGGTTCATCACATGTGCCATAGCTGAGTGGCACACAGCACAGGACAACCAAATAGTCAAAAAAGTTAAAACAAAGTATCCAAAAAGTGTCCAAAAGTGGTTAAGTAGTCACTGTGCATGGTCCAGGAGAAAAGTTAGGGTCAAGTATCTATTGGAAGAGACGGGGGTCACAAGTTGCACATTGTAGTAAAGCATGTGAGGGCCAAAAACTAATCCCTCTACAACTCTTTACAACCACCATCATAACCAGGACATGACCTACAGAACACCATCTCCATCAAAAACATGCTCAGATGGGAACAATGTAGGATCAGCTTGGAGTGGCTTCAGAGGGAGCAATTTAGGGGCAGGCTAATCCCCCTAAAATGCAGCCTACATAGGACACAACCTACATCATCAGACATCTTCACCACAAACATGGCGGGTTCAGAGGGGGCAAATTAGGGCGAGCGGAGCGAGAGGTGTGAGAGGAGTAACGTGACCATAGCGTGTCAAGGAGGCCCCTGCGGCCAGACTAACTAACACCCCACACAGACTAATCCCCCTAATCACCAAGGACGTGTTGGGCTAATTACACACAAACTCACTTTCTGCCCTCTCTCTCTCTCGGAGTGTGTGTGTGTGTGTGTGTGTGTGTGTGTGTGTGTGTGTGTGTGTGTGTGTGTGTGTGTGTGTGTGTGTGTGTGTGTGTGTGTGTGTGTGTGTGTGTGTGTGTGTGTAAGAGAGAAAGAGAGAGTTCCTTTGTGTGTCTAAAGCCTATAAGTGTGTGTGTGTGTGTGTGTGTGTGTGTGTGTGTGTGTGTGTGTGTGTGTGTGTGTGTGTGTGTGTGTGTGTGTGTGTGTGTGTGTGTGTGTGTGTGTGTGTGTGTGTGTGTGTGTGTGTGTGTGTGTGTGTGTGTGCGTGAGTGTCCATGGGTGCAGCAGTGTGAGTGTAATTGTGAATGAGAAGGAGTGTGTATGTGTGTTGACTGAGTGTGCAAATCTAAGTGTAAGTGCATGCATTTCATTCTATCTTCAGTCCATGTCTTATAAACCCCACTCCATGTTGATGTGTGAGGGCTGTCTGAATTCTGTGGTGATGGCAACATCACAAAACAATCCCTCACGCTGAGGTTTTTGGGACGCCGAGAAGTTAGAAAATTGAGTGCTGGAATGTGTTTCGAGGGAAACATCACTTTTAATTTCAGGGACTTGCTGAAAAAGTGTAATTTGAAGGGCTTCAGTCTGCATGCTGGCTTCCCCCGATCCAGGCTTGCAGCATGCCTGGTGTATGGTGTTACTGGAATACATCAAAGTGGAGGGTTCTTTTGGAGGTTTTCCATGATTTGCCATGGCACTATTCTAAGTGCTAAAGACGTACAGACAGAGTCTTGCCAGTTCAACATATTCCAGTTCGAGACTGCGTGTCATGGTCGGTACAGTAATTAGGGTAACTAACTTGACTGGCAGAGTATGGTTGGGCTTTGAGAGGAATCTGAATTGTAAAACAAAAACTGTAACAGCACTTACAGGCCCACTGTGTGACATTTTTGAAACTTTTCATGATCAAAATTTGTGTTACCCATTGACAAACTTGTCCAAACACGAATACTGGTATTTAGCATTATCAGCCCAACTCTATGTTCATGTGCAACATTACGCTATGCTTCCTGATTTCTAATTTAAGTTTAATTTCCTAATTTTGCTCCCTATGACATAACCCTACAGCCATTAGCAAAGCTGAAGATTGCATTGTAGTCCTACCATACTGCACCATAACTACTTCCAAAAGCTTTCCGGTATGCCTACATTAGTATTCCAGGAGCTCTAAAAGATCTACAGTACGATTGTGTGTGATGAGCTTGAAAAAAAAAAAAAAACGTAGATGCAACATCACTTCACATTTCTAAATGTGTATATAGTGCGCAGTCCTGATTATAATGTAAAAAGAGAGAGGAGGTTGAGTGGCCATTTGAGGTGTTCATGATGAGTTACCGTGCCATCTGAACACATCGTCAGCATCCTTAAGTGATACCGCAAGGTTTCATATCGATATGAGCCCACCCGTCAAGCTGAGCTATCAAGCCATTACACCGCACTACTGCACATTAACGCCCCTGGGGATAACAGCGGATTTACATGCAAGCGATTTGTTCCCACCTCGAAGCGCTAGCACCGATTTGAGTGGGCGTGTTCCGAACGTCAGCTGGAGAGACATTAAGTTTATAAGGCCAACGAATTCTTAATGCTAACACTTACTTTGCTAGCAGTATTGGAGTGTAATGTTAACCAACATGACTGCTCAACATTTTTTAAAGTACATTAATATTTAAATGCTTATGTTACCATTTTCCAACGTCACATCATTTCAGGCAATGTCATTGGTTACTGGATTGCAACCACGCTCCTCATTACATTACATTACAAGACTTTTTCGCCTCGCTCTGCAACCGCTCACCGCCTCGCTTCTCTATGTCAGTGGTTCTTAACCTGGGGTGCGGGCACCCCCTGGGGGTGCGCCAGACTTTACAGGGGGTGCGCGGAATGTTGTTTGTGTTGAGGTTGTGACCAAAATTCAGCTTGGGAACATTATAATTAGGCCAAATCTAAGCCAAATTAAAACACATTTTGGTCCCCATTTAAAGTCATTAAGCTTTTCATTAATATCTCAAGCAAAAATCATTGTGATTCATCACAACAATCCTTTTTTAGTCCTTGAACACGTTATACATGTTGGGATGGGGGTGCACGGCTAGTCTTGGGAACAGGTAAGGGGGTGCGCTGAGAAATAAAGGTTAAGAACCACTGCTCTATGTCACCACCTACTACTTTGCTACTACTTCCCAATGGAAAATAACGGAACACCAAGCCTCCACCGCTTCAATCGCCAAAACCGCCGTTAGGGTTTTGGTTTGGACAATGCTAACAGCCTCAGAATCAAGTCCAGCTGGAGTGCTTCCTGGAACTGATAGTTTTTAGTAAAGATAGTGCTCTTTGGTGACAGGCTTGGTTGATTTAAAAGTTGAGGAATACCAAGGCACTCATCTTCTTTGTATTGAACATGCCTTTATTTCTTTATTTTGATGGGCATAACATGATTAAAACACTTTAACGTGTTTCGGCATGAAGCCTTTGTCAGGAAGTGAGCGAATGTTAGCAGCCTCTTGGCAGCTCATCTCGACAAATCAGTGGCAGTCTCCTTCAGCTCATTATCCCCAGTCATTATCTCAAGTGCGATCACAGTCTCATTTCTCCAAGAACTCCAAGTACGCCAGAACAAAAAGAAAACTCTACAATCATCTCCAGGAAAATCCTCTCACCATTCTCAGAGAGCCTCTTACGGCTGCGTTCCCCCCATTTCAGCA
>NC_085859.1:27263684-27266184 GCF_034702125.1 Engraulis encrasicolus | reverse complement strand
AAGAAAGATGAGAAAAGAAAGGCATGCAATTCCAAATGGAGAGTATCAGACAGAAAATCACAAATAAGAGGGAAACATGCAAAAGAGTCCTTGAAGGAGGAAGAAATCCCTCCAAAGTCTTGCAAAACCGCTTTTTGCTACAAGAAAAGCTCTTTTCTACAAGAAAAACGGACTTCGACCCAACAACAGCACCGCCAGTAAGTCGTATTCTGAAGTGCAAGAGATGTGCAGCATGGGAGAAGAATCAGAGAGATTGACAGACAACTAGAAAACACAAAGAAAATCCACATAAATTCTCTCCACTAAAAACCACATCTCATTGTGCCACAAGAAATTCTCAACTCCCCTGGGGTACATTTCTCGAAAGCATATAGTTGTTGGCCTGTTAGCAACTTGGCTAGTTACCAATGGGAAATTGCACTGCAAACATCAAAGTAGCTAATGTGGTTAGCAACTATATGGATTTGAGAAATGCACCCCCGATCTGACTAACAGTACAACATCCAACTGCACCTTCGCCTCAAAGTTAAGGGTCACAGAGAGAGGCAGAAAAAAGAGAAAGAAAAAAAACCCACAAAAAGGCTCATTGAAAGGGAACAAATCTTTCCACAGCCCGCAAAGGGAATCAAAGTCCTCCTATTCATTCAATTTTTTCTCCTATTCATTCAAATCTCATGGGCACAATTGGGCTTCCATAAAACAGGTTGTCATTGTGCCACATGAGAAACTCAGCTCCACTGACTGATCTAACTTACAATATTCAATGTCACCTACGGCATGCACAAAGGGTCACAGAGCCAGGCACAGCCTGCAAAGGGAATAAAACAGTTTATCATTGTTGTGCCATAGACAAAAACTCAGCTGATCTGACTTACAACAATCGACAGGTAGCATCTCCAGTAAGCCCTAAACTGAATCCAGGGGCGGTTTTAGGAAATCTGAGGCCCTGGGCAAGAAACAATTCCGAGGCCCCTTTTAAATTATTAATTAATAATCGATGATGTATGCAGGCAGTGGCGTAACAACGGAACCCATATGCATGATTATCTAGGTGGGCCCCATATTCAATGAATATATAGGCCTAGCACATTATCATACACAACTGTCATTCAGTGTGCTAAAGGGTAGGCTAAAGAAAGAGAAGAGAGAAAAATATATTGCTATAGAGATAGTAGATAACTATCACCAAAGGCAGATGAAAACAAAGTTGTTTTAATTTCTTTCGAAATCACCGTTGGGGCAGGTCTTATTTGGACATCTAGCTGGCCCCAGCAGGCAGCATAATGATGCCATTTCACCCTATCTGGATTTGACCCTAGACATACCAGAGAAGACCTAAGGCATCTAAGGAGGATATTGCTCTAGCACATCCACAATAGCCAATATTTAGGGCCCAAGGCATTTAATGACTTAAAGACTATCAGGACTGCTTTAAACTCAATTCTCAAAACAAAACAAAAAAACCTCACGGGTAGCCAGTGAAATGACCAAATACTGGAGTGTTGTGATCTCTTTTGCTATTTAGAATTCTAGCAGCAACATGTGGATAAGTTTCACCTGCCTGAGTGACTTTTGGGGAATGCCTGTAAGGGCAGGCTATTAAAATAGCCAACTCTGCAGGTAATAAAAGCAGAGATTAATTTCCCCCTAAGGTGACAAATGATTTAGTTATGCTGATGAGCATTCAGCCTGCTACAAGTGAGAAATAGCCAGGATAGACCCACACTCGTTCCATAAATGGGCAAAGAAGATAGAATGAGACAATTCGCGGTAGAGGGTTGATTACAAAAGAAAACTAAAAAAAAAATGGTGATGCGCCCCTTGAACGAAAACATAGCTCACAGCACATGAAAACACAGTCACGAGTCGACACACCACGGTGCACCATAACGCACACTGCACTCTTGAGCCAGTGAACACCCAATACAGAGGAAACGGTGGCTGAAGTAGAAACTATTGTGTTTCAGAATCAGAAACCGAAATTAGGCAACAAACGAGAAACAACAGGCACCTTGCGCCAACTGCGCGTGCACACCTGTTGAATAGTTGACAAGTCCCCTCTCTAGTTCTAACTAATAACTATATCGCTCACAACTCTGAAGTGACCCAGCTTGCTTCGTGACGTGATATAACAGCTAGACTACAATAGCCAAACTTCCGTCATGCTAACCAGAAATAAATGCAGCAAACTGACATGGAGCCGACATTAGAGCTATCAACTTTTGACTACAGTTACACGGAATGACAACAATGATATCAAAATTGTGCTGCGGCGGACATAATGATTGAAAGGAATAAACCCCTACCGTGCCTTCTTTGTAGCTTCTGTACAACATATCTTCTGAATATCCATTATGTTCATGCTAGCACTGGCGATTGAAGTGACTTGGTCATTATACTATTCTGTCTTTGAATTAGAGGAGCGCGGAGCACTAAGTAACGCAGGGCAATTTGTAACACGGAGTTTTTATCAAGATGCACAAATCATGTTCTGCCCACT
>NC_085859.1:27253684-27258684 GCF_034702125.1 Engraulis encrasicolus | reverse complement strand
GGTAGGCAAATTGTAGTGGGTCTAGTGCGTGTGTGAACTTGGGTGTTTCAGTATGTGTGAGCAGAAGCGCACGCTCGAATGTCTTCATTATATGGGATGTGAGGGATACCGGTCTGTAGTCGTTTAGTTCTTTGGGGTGTGGCTTTTTGGGTACAGAGTAGTGAGGCAGTGAGGTTTTCCACTGTGTGGGCACCTTACCCGCATGCAGACTCTTATTGAAGATGTGTTTGTGTAAAAGTANTGAGAGTGTGTGTGTGTGTGTGTGTGTGTGTGTGTGTGCATGTGTGTGTGTGTGTGTGTAAGAGTAGTGAGTGATTGAGTCAGTGTGTGTGTGTGTGAGTGGATGTGTTTGTGTAAAAGTAGTGAGAGTGTGTGTGTGTGTGTGTGCATGTCTGCGTGTGTGCGTGCGCGTGTGTGTATGCGTGCGCGCGTGCATGTTTGACTGGTGTGTGTGTGCGTGCATATGTGTGCAGAGTAGATGGGTATAAGTCATGGTAATAATCTCCAAGTAAAGCACATCCATATGCTATAGGCCCATTACAGCGGTCGGGATTCACCTCCACGCCTGCTATACATTTCCACTCCGGGTGCATGCTTCACCACTGCAGGTCTCCCACAGCGAGGGGGGGCTTGGGGTCTGCCTGGCAGGCGGACTTCTCTCATTCCGTATGCAAACTGCCTGTCGGAGCACAGTGGGGTTATTTGCTTTCTGTTCAAAGCGATGGTGGTGGTGGTGGTGGTGGTGGACTGGTCGTTCAGTCTGAATGCATTGTGAAGGCAGAAACGTCCAGGCCTCTTTTTTATCCCTCCCAAGACAGTGCATTACGTTTTGATTCTGAATACAAAATGTGTAGGGTACAAGTACTAGACAGAGTGTATCTCCTCTTTTTTGAATGTTTACTTTGGGGTCTATGCACCAGACAAAAAACACCTTCCCAAATTCAAGGCACAGGCACCAGTTGAGCTACTGTAGCTTGTCTACATATACTATCGATACACATAACATAACATACATAACATTTGGTTACACCAGTGTTTCTCAAAATTTTCAGATTGAGGACCACTTTGTCCACCGCAAAATGTTCAGGGACCACCTGTCAACTGAATTGACAGTTGTCGGGTGCTAATTCCGATGCAGATCACTTTCTTCTTCTTGTCTTATTGTGGTGAAAAAGTATATGTTTAGCTTTGTAATAATGTTACAACTAAAGCCTACTGCTAGCTTATCTTGAAAAAGTAGAAATCACCCCGCGGACCACCTGTGGTCCCCGGACCACACTTTGAGAATCACTGGGTTACACTTCACTTGATGCCGGCGTCATACCTGCGAGAAAATTGATCCAACCAGCTCTGAATCAGACAATTACATTGAGCACTCAAGAAAGGAGTCACCTGAGCTGGAAGGAAAGTGTGGCAGGATTTCTACTTTCCAGACCAGACATTGACACCTCTGCCACCGTCTGATCCCCTGCCAGGCGATACTGTAGGCAGAGATTCTTTAAGTATATAGAGATATGCCAACATAATAGGTTGCTATGGGCACCTAACCTTTACCAGGTTCCGGTCTGCCTAAAGGGGCGTGTCAAAATACTCCTAGCATTGAATAGAACAGCCCTTAGGTCTGCCTAGGTCTGCCTAAAGGGGGATTTCCCCCCTCTCCCCCTTGCAATAATAGAACCCGGAAACAATGGACCAATGGAACCTCTCTCTCTCTACTCTCTCTGATATAGGTGTCTGATAGGCCGTGCTTCATGTAGTATTTAGCTGTGAGTTTTCATGGTTTCCGATTTGTACAGCCTCTTCTGTGCCTTGTTCCAACATCCCAGTCTCCATCTTGCATCTTCGCAATATACAATTCAGGCCATATTGCCCGTCCCTAAGGTGTTGTCATAGCCTGTGCTTGGGACAGTTTTTAGCTGTGAGTTGCCATCAGATTTGCCAACATTGGTAAAGCCCCTCCCATCCTTTTTTCCACACCTCAGTCGCCATCTCCTATCCCCGTGCTAAGAAATGCAGGCCATATTACCCATCCTTCAAGCCTGGCTGAGACTCGTCCTGCAACTGCAACCTACACAAACCAGCCACCACGCCCCCTTGCGCACTCCCTCTGCAGAGCTGAAACGACCCCTTGCAGCGCTGAAAGTATGCTTCTCCCAGTCTGAATTGTCTGTAATTTGCCGCCACCCCCCGCTGACAGTGCGTCTCCTGCATCCTGCAAACTCGGTGTTGTATGAGTAAAAAGAGGCCTTTAGTGGCCGTGGTTGCCATCAGGGTTGCCAATACTTATATAGTCTCTCTCATGCTGTTTTCTCTAGACAACCCCCCAACCCCAAATCTCCCCCACCTCTCCCTCTCCCCCGCTCCGCCATTACGAATTGATGCGCTCTAAAGGACGGATGTGTGTGAATTAAACATCAAGGTCCTATTAGCTGCGTAATCTCCAAAGCTGACATCTGTGGTTGGCGACAGGCGTTAGAGCATCAAAAAGTAAGTGGGCACAATGGTCGCGGCAGTCAGCCTGCTGCTGATGCTACTGGCATCATTTCCCCACCATGTTCAAAGCACAAAATGCAGGCTTTGCTTTCTCTTGTGTCTGAAATTCTCGGTGTGTGTGTGTGTGTGTGTGTGTGTGTGTGTGTGTGTGTGTGTGTGTGTGTGTGTGTGTGTGTGTGTGTGTGTGTGTGTGTGTGTGTGTGTGTGCGTGTACCTAGCCGACATGTGGAGACAAAGCGGTCAGTTCTTCCAGGCCCAGGGAGAGGGGGGCCAAGATTGGGTTCTGAATACATTATAGTATGTATTGGGTGGGGGGGGCTGTTCATATGACTTTGTCCCAACCCCGGCCCTGTGTGAGTGTGTGTGTGTGTGTGTGTGTGTGTGTGTGTGTGTGTGTGTGTGTGTGTGTGTGTGTGTGTGTGTGTGTGTGTGTGTGTGTGTGTGTGTGTGTGTGTGTGTGTGTGTGTGTGTGTGTATTTGTGTGTGGGCGGGGTTGTTTTTGTTTGATACCAATTTCCAGACAGTCCAAACGGTCCAGACAGCATCAGGCAGGCGGGAAAAAAAATAACAATCTCTCAAAAAGGGGCTGGATGTTTTTGAAAGAGTTTTTGTTGGTTTTGATTATTTGATGACAAACCAACAGAGCACAGATGCAGACTCCCTGTGGTTAACAAATAGCAACCGGGATTAAAAAAAGGTGGTGTGTTTTGATGAGTTGAATAGAGGATGCTTTCAGACAGCAGAGATCTACCTTCATGTCTGTGTTGAAATCTCACTTTCCATCTGAACTTGAATAAACATGAATGTGTGCGTCTCTGTTTGAAAGTGTGTATGTGTGAATAACTATGTTTATGTTTATATGAGTTGGTGAGTGAGTAAGTAAGGATGAGATAGACGGAGAGAGAAAGATAACAACAGAAGAAAGGGGGAAAAACAGATGGAGAGAGAGAGAGAGAGAGAGTTACGTGTGTGTGTGTGTGTGTGTGTGTGTGTGTGTGTGTGTGTGTGTGTGTGTGTGTGTGTGTGTGTGTGTGTGTGTGTGTGTGTGTGTGTGTGTGTGTGTGTGTGTGTGTGTGTGTTGTGTGTGCGCGTTCGTGCGTGCGTGTGTTGCATACAGATGCATGTGAGAGCATTGCCCTCAACAAGCCTTCCAACTGCACCCATCGCAGCTGTGTCGTGTTCCCTCAAACACAGGCATGAGGTCAAGGCCCCAAACCCCAGACTGCCTTCAGAGGTACTCTACTGTACAGCATCAGGGAACACCACTAATGGTTTTCATCACAGGGGGTGCAGAGAGAGAGAGAGAGAGAGAGAGAGAGAGAGAGAGAGAGAGAGAGAGACAGAGAGAGAGAGAGACAGAGAGACAGAGAGCCAAAGGGCAATTTCATGTTCATGTTTCATGTAAATGTTTCTCCTTTGATGGAAATTCCACCATTGAAGCTTTTTAGTGTAAGAGAGCAGTAAAAAAATAAAATTTCTTGCTTTTCCTTTTCATAACCACTTCTACTACTACTACTACTACTACTACTACAGTACTACTACTACTACTACTACTACTACTACTACTACTACTACTACTACTACTACTACTACTACTAAATATGCTATTTAAAAAACTTAACAAGTAGACTATGAATGTAGCAAAATGTAGCAAAATATAGGAAAAAAGAAACAGTGTCGTAATAAAGCGGTGAATATAAGTCAGACAATTGAGTAGAAAAAAAACTACACAGTCTGCATCTACACTTGCATTAATGTGTGGTGGATAGGCCCGACCGGCTTTGTCTCCAGCAGGGTTTCAGGAGGGGTTACGTTTCTTCACCTCGCCTGAAGCGAAAATCAATCAAGACCATCCCGAGAAGGTTGAAGGAGAACCGTCTGATTATTTTAAACGCGGGGGTTAGCCTTGTTGTGTTACGTTGCAGGCTGAAATTCTATGGCATAGTCTTAAAGTATGGAAGTGCGTTGTGCACATTTTGAGTATATTTTTGATTTCATGGGGGTGGGAGTAAATAAACAATGGCTTCATCCCACTCCTTTTCAGTTACACACACATACACACACACACACACACACACACACACACACACACACACACACACACACAAAAAATGGTACTTGTATTTATGTAATTGGTTGCTTATTTACTTGTGTACTGAAATAAAATCAATCAATCAATCAATCAGGCTGAAATTCAGCAGCTCTTAAGGCACAAATCAGCTCCAAACAAAGGGAAACAACAGAAGGGGAGCAAAGTACTCCCACATACTGTGTGTACATTGGAGTACTTTGCTGAAAGTGTTAACTAAGTAACTAAGAGCGTTAATTCAGCACTTTACAGTTTAATTCAACACTTTAGATACAGTATTACACTCATGGGTGTTGAATTAACATTGCAAAAACGCTGTGTACTAACCCTTCACTGTGTAGCACACACATCTCTTGTGTGTCAGTTTAACACTTAAAGGGGCTATTTGAACACTAACAGGGTGGGTAGAGCTCTCTAT
>NC_085859.1:27226184-27233684 GCF_034702125.1 Engraulis encrasicolus | reverse complement strand
GCCGCCAAAGCGTGCAAGAAAGACCAGGGGTGACACAGGCGACAAACAATTATTCAGCTGTGACTGTCGTGGAGAGAGGAAAGGAGCGCACAGGATTTAACCTTCTCCAAGCATAGCATAGCAGAACGGAACGGACCCATTATTATGCCACCCCCCACCCGCGCTGTTACCAAATAGTTGTGTTAAGTCGATTGATTTAAATACGTCGGTGAACGATGCCCTGCCACGGCCTGCTGGCTTTTGATGTTTTTATCTTCTTGCTTAACACAAATAAAAGATGAGAAAGTCCGCCTCAACCAGGGTTTTTTTTTGCTCCCGCTGTTTTATTTTTTTAAGGTGGCATTTTGGGTCAATGGACTCTTCTTGAGACATGTATCTGCTTACTGCTTTTTCTTGCACGCTTTTGTAGTGAATCTGACCAAAAAGCGCAAATCATCAACCAAACCCACCTCCCTGTGTGTTTATGTCTTGCAGTTACACTTAACCGGACTAGAGAGAATAATAGTGCACTTCTAACCCCTGAAAGACAGAGCGCCCCAAGAAAAATGATATCAAGTACAATTAGGAAGGCAAACAGGCAGCAGCTGATAACCTCGAAGCTCTCTGAGCTACTGCTAAGCCGGGAGCTTTGGAGTCGCAAGAGGCATAGCAATGCATTCCCCTTGAATTTGGCAGTATTACAGATCGCCTCAAGACGATTCAAGTTACAGACTGCCTTGTGGGTTTTTTCCTGCCCAAGAATAAAGCGCTTCAAGGTAGTCTTTTTCCCAAGGGAGGCCACAAGAAGAATCTTAATTTCCTGAGAAGAATGCAATTGCATTTCAAGATAAAAACACACCGCTTTAAGCAGTGGGGGAGAAGGAACTCTGCAGGCCAGTTGTGTTTTATTAGTGAAAACAACCGCGTTTTGTATTCTCGCATACGATTATTCTGCAGCCAGACTGACTAAACTACCGCTGGAAGGACAATGAATAATTAAGATTCTAAGAGTGAAGCGAGCAGTTTGTAATAATTGCCA
The DNA here is from genome assembly GCF_034702125.1 of Engraulis encrasicolus. Lineage (NCBI taxonomy): Eukaryota > Metazoa > Chordata > Actinopteri > Clupeiformes > Engraulidae > Engraulis > Engraulis encrasicolus. Next base: position 27,232,666 of record NC_085859.1, on the reverse strand, counting down.
AGCCAATTAAAGATGCATGCGGAGTGGAGACACTAATCAAATCTCCATACAGTGCATACTAAATCAACCATGGCTACAGTTTTTACATATCCTTCCTTAGACTGCTGGGCTTTGCTGAAGCTGTGATGCCGCAGAACATGCTGTTCTGTCTGATTATGATCCCCCGTGACGAATGGTTAGCAACGTTACAACAATCATACAGTGTGAATCAGGAGAAATAAATATGCTTGTATTGTTAAAGATAATAGAACAATGTTAGGAATTGCTGCATTTTGAAAAATGTGATGTGAAATTGGTCTCATGTTGAGGGAGGTTGTAATATCAAGGCAAGATCCGAAATCTTTGTTCATACATCTATAGCTAGATCTAGATATATACAATGCACTGTGCAGACAACAAAACAATGAAACTTGCGGTATACAGTATGAGGAGAACTGTGAAGTGAATAAGTGACCATTTCGACAAGGCCCAATAGCACATAAATTCCTTATTGTCTGCCATGTAACTAGATGTGCGAGTAGAATGTCTCCATTAACTAGATGTGTGAGTATTTAAAGCTCAATTTAGCGTGCTGGAGAATCAATCTGGTTTTCCCAAGTCACACTAATTTAAATTCTGCTCACACTGGTTTAGATGGCTCTATGGATGGGGCTTAAAGATAGCCCATACACAGCAGGGGGAGCTATTAATTACCCATGTGTTATAGCCATGTGATAAGGTTAGGGGATAGGGGTTGAGCTTAATTAATTATGCAGATAAATCAGTAAACAATCGAAATTAAACTGGAGTTTCAACAAACTGATTGTAATGTATCTGTTGGTGACCGACTAAAATGAAGTGAAGTGAAAGCCCAACTGGCAAACTCCAACTCCCATTGTCATTGTGACACAGCACTCCACAGCACAAAAGTGTTCACTGCACACACTGCACACGACGAAATTGCCTTTACATTTACATTACATTTAGCTGATGCTTCTATCCAGGGCGACTTACATACTATTTTTAAGGGTATTGGTTACAGTCCCTCAGGCAATGTGGGATTTGGTACCTTGCTCAAGGGCACCTCAGCCATGGATGGAAGTGTAGGGAGAGGTCAGGTGGGATTCAAACCTACAACCCCCAGATTGAAAGACCAACTCCTTACCCACTAGGCCACGACTGCCCCTTTATGCCTCACCCGTGCAAGAGGGCATGCCCCAATGGTGCCCCAAGGCGCATTTCATAAAATGAAGCGTTAGCAGTCCTGACCATAGGACTATGATACTTCTGTATGATTGGAGGTCCAAAGAAATTATACTTCTGTGTCATTCTCTTAAACTCCTGGCTTTTACGGATCCATTTTTACTGTATATTTTCCTTATAGAATGGTGTGGAACTGCAGGCCATCATATCACATCACACATTCTACTACTGGCAGTCTTCCTAACAAGGCCTGTAACTGCGCTATGAGCTCTGTGTTGACTATCACTACACCACACTTGTCATTTGTATCTCTAAAATACCTGATTCAGTCAGTAATGAAACAGACACACAATGAAGATAACACAGAACACTTTTACAAATCACAGTACATATAGGTAATCAGCCTATTTGGACAATGACAGATTGGGGTACCCACAAGCCACCACAACGACACTGAACCCAATTTAAAAAAGATGGGGGAAAAAGTGTTTGATGAAGTGCACTTACGACGCGCTGAAGGTTTAAGTTATCCGTCTTGCCGTAGCAGAGATCAAGCAAGGTTACGGGCTGCTTGACCAGGTTTGACTTTGTCAGCAGCCAGGGCATGGAGAGGTCTTCTACAGAGGTTGCCTGCAACACACAGAACAGAGGGGATTAGATCCCACCGTCTCACCCTCCCAAACCACCATCACTCCAAAACACACATCCCCCAACCGAAACCCCCCATAAGCACAGCCTAAGCCTCGCTAAGAACACTCCGAGGAAAATCAAAGTGGTGGAATTGGGGATTTTTTGGGGAGAGGCTTTAGATATTAGCAAAGCTGAAGACACTCGAAGATAACTAACTCCATCCATCCAGAGAACGAGGATGGTGAATCTTGCAGTGTGTGTGTGTGTGTGTGTGTGTGTGTGTGTGTGTGTGTGTGTGTGTGTGTGTGTGTGTGTGTGTGTGTGTGTGTGTGTGTGTGTGTGTGTGTGTGTGTGTGTGTGCGTGTGTGTGTGTGTGTGTGTGTGCACGCTTTATGGATTTGTACAGGATAAGAATTCAGAAACCCTCCAACATGAAGGTGAGTGGAACTACAAAAGGATCAGATTGCAGCGACTAATTAGGAAGTTTAGATGACAAAAACATTACGGAACTCTGGGAAGAGTGATGTTGTGAAGGAAATTGAGGAAATGGAGAAAATGGAAGCAGCCGCAGCGTCTCATAGGATCTACTCTCATCAAGATAAGCACTTATAAAAGATGACTGTGTGCTGCTACAGTATGAAGCTGATTATAGACCTTCATTTAATCAGAGATTAATTTCATAAGCAGCGACTGTGGCTGAAAATCAAATACATTTCTCTAAATGTTGCGGTCAAAAGTGCAGCTTTAAATTAAAATGTGAAATTTCCACCTCAAACCAATCTCAAACAGGTCATAAAATGCTCAATATGAGACAGGCACTGCTGCTTCAGTTACAATTGCCTAACTTATATAGTATCTGTGGACGTCTGACAAAGAAAATCATCTCAGCTATATTTGTGGACAAAGTAATCATTACACCTGTCAGTCTTTTCTTTCCACACAAAGCCCTGTGAGCGAACCTAAAACATATATATCTAGCCCACTCACTCACCCAGACAGACAAACACATAGATAGACAAAGAAGGTGAGTGAGCCTCCATAGATTTCTCTGAGGAATACCTGATCGGGGCCGTTGACAGCTTTGGCTGGGCCCCGGACAAAGTAATCTGAAAGGGCCCCCCTACCCAATACATACAATGCCATGAGGACCCCAATTCTGGGGCCCCTTTATTGCTGGGCCTGGGATAACTGACCCTTTTGACCCGCCTGTCAGCTTCCCTGTTCCTGATATTAAATCCTAATAAAGAAGTCTGGTCTCCTTCCCGACCCTTTCATGACCTCTCATCAAAATGGCGTATACCGGGGAGCGGGAAAGTAAAAAGTCAACCGTCGAATTTACCAATATTGTTTCTCTGGTAAAAAGGCAAGATGTTTATAACCTTTCAACCTCTCCATCTCTTTTTTTCCCTCTGGGTGATTCAGACAGGTCGTGGCTTTCGGCATCTGTTGTGGGAGATTAATTTTACCGTTCATCACTCCTCTAGATTAGGTCTCTGTCTGTTCACATAGGGCAGCTGCCTGCCTGCTCCACAATAAAAGCACTACCGGGACTCTGAGGTCTGAAAAACAGTCTTTGTTTATCGCGACCAGTTTTTGTTTATTGTTGTTTTCAAATATACATGTATTTGGGGGGTGGGGTGGGGGTATTATTTTTCAGACAGGACATTGGGAGATGACTAGAAATGATATGGGAGAGCCGGGGAAGGATCGGGAAATGACCTGGGCCGGGAACCGAACCCGGGTCGCACACGCAGCAGTCCAGTGCCCAGCTCTAACGGCTGGGCCGAATACGTACATGTGTGAATGTGAAATGTGAATGTGAATGTGAATCAGATTCCTGATCCACAGTAAAACATTGAAAAATGGTCTTGAGGTCTGAAAAAGTATGTTTGTTCAATGATAACTGGATGTTGGATTATTGTTGTTTTATATACAGCGTATGTTTGATTGTAATAGGGAAGCTGCCTGTGACAGGTCTGAACTTGGAAGAGGGGAAGCTCATAAACCACTAGGGCTATACAAATTGTTTGTTCCAAATACAAATTTAACAGTAATTAGTATGCATTCGTCCCAGATTATTCATCTTTGGATTAAGCCTACAGTACATGTCTTATATGTACCAGTATTACTGAGGTCTTCTTCACAGGGAAACCTATATGGTCTGAAAAAGCATATTGGCTCTACAATGACTGGTGTTGGTGGGTTTTTTTTACATGTCTGCTTGTGAGGTGTAGTGCATACTATGAATACAAATTTTCATTGTGGAAAGTAAATAACTGACTATCTGTCCGTCCAGCTGCCCATACCCATCTATCATACACAGGTAAAGCTGCAATATCAGGAAACAAGTGAGAGGCCCATGAAAATCAAACAAAAACATGTTGATTTGAGACACGCCTGGCTGCAACACAGCAGGACTATATGAAATATGCATGCTTGTCAACATACAGGATGACGATTTGTTTAGTTTAGTAGATCAGCAGCACTTTGTCAATACTCATGCAGAGCACGAATAAACACAGACACAGACATGCAAGCACACACACACACACACTTGCACACGCATGCACACACGCACACACTCACACAAAGGCACACACACACACACAGGCATGCACACGCACACATCTTCAGCATTCCACCTGCATAGTGAAAAGATTTTCCAGCAAGTAGGCAGACACTAGTGTCTGAATAATGAGCAGGGCATCCTCACATTTCAAAATGGAAAAGAAAAAAAAACACTCCTCCTTTCTCCCTCTATTTTTTTCTACCTATGGGCAATGGGGAGGCTGGGCAGACTGGTTTACGGGCTTGTTATTTTTGAAAGGAATGTACTCTGTCTGCCTGTCTGTCTGTCTGTCTGTCTGTCTGTCTGTCTGTCTGTCTGTCTGTCTGTCTGTCTGCCTGCCTGCCTGCCTGTCTGTCTGTCTGTCTGTCTGTCTGTCTGTCTGTCTGCCTGCCTGCCTGCCTGTCTGTCTGTCTGTCTGTCTGTCTGTCTGTCTGTCTGTCTGTCTGTCTGTCTGTCTGTCTGTGTACAGGCCTCTGCCCTCCACTGTAATGAGCAGGAAGAGTTCTCAGTGCGCGGTGCACCAGTGTATCGTGTGCTGTTGATGACGAGGCCTCGGGCGACTAGGCAGCATTCCTCCCCATGCCACAGACTCATCATCAATCTCCATATAACACACACAGACTCATCCACTCATCTTCACCACATCAAAACAAAGAAGAAGGAAAAAAAGACACAAAAAACTATATTATTATTATTTCAACAAAACAAAACAATAACACATCATCCTCACCACACCAAAAAATATTAAATATTACAAGTATATTATACATCAATATTACAAGCATGCAGGGGTGTAGTGAGCGCGGTACGTGGGGGTACGCAGTACACCCACCTCTCCTGAAGTGATATTGAGATAAAATCTTCTCCCCGTGTTTGAATGCGAAAAGGAAAGATTACATAGCAGTATTGCAGGTGATTGACCAAACCCATGAAAACGGAGAAGCAATGACGGTAGATTAAGGACACTTGAGGGGTTTGACATGATAAGTTGCCCAATTTTGTGATGACGTTAAAAATTGCGTACCCCCGCTTTAAAAATCCCCACTACACCACTGCAAGCATGACAAATTAGGGGCGCAGCAGCTCAGTTGGCTAAGGTGCTATACCATTACAACAGGGTCCTGGGTTTGAGTCTGAATCAGGGCTGTGTCCCGATCCTTCCCATCTGACTCTTCCCATTTCCTGTCATACTCTCTCCCTGTCCTGTCCAAATGAAGGCATATGAGCCCCCCCCAAAAAATCTCGAGCTGCAGTTGTGTGAAAAACGCCTTTAAGACCTGCCACGGCCAGGCACAAACACCACCAACTCATTCTGTGTGATAACACTTGTGAGACTGAAGCGTAAGCTCCGTAAGCTTGGGCACTGACTAGGCGCTACTCTGCGGCGACGGCACCCCTATGGAGAGAACGAATTTCTATCTATCTAAAGAATATTGCTACTCTAGTATGCAACCTATGCATTCCACTTTTTTTATTCAGGAAATGCTGCCTCTTAAAGGGCTTGAATATTTCCTAACACAGCCCTGTGATAGACCTTGAAGAACTAGCCATTATATTGCTAAAAAATATTGCTACTTTAGTATGCAAACTATGCTTTCTGCATTTAAAAAAAATCAGGTCTAGGAAGACTCCATGCTGCCTGTTACATCACAATAAGTGAGGTTTATCAATTTCCTGATACAGTCTTGTGATAGACATTGGAACACTCAGCCATGGCAAACCATGTGGGTTCTGTTGAATTATCTTAAACATAGAGGCATACATTTCAAGTACAGGAAGGACTTCATGAGCCAATCGGTGAACTCACCTGTGTTGAGAGCAGTAGCAGAAAGAAACATGTCACATACATACAAATCTGCCTTTTCCTTCATTGTCTAAAACATAAATAAACATAAATCATACGAAAAAAAAGATACATTCATTAAAGAGCTGCTGCAAGGCCCCTTCATCTTTCGTGCTTTGCATAAAAAGCAACATAAAAGTACTGGGGATGCTATTTTTTGCAGCTCAAGACAAACCAAGAGACATGAAAAATGACCTAAAAATGTCTCGCGCAGACGTCACATAACATATTATGGTGTGCCAAAGGGGAAAAAAAGTT
>NC_085859.1:27213684-27223684 GCF_034702125.1 Engraulis encrasicolus | reverse complement strand
CGTCGACCGCCTGCGACGATTCTCCAGCCGACTGAGACGAAGACATCGACGACAAACAACAACAACAACAAATGACAAACAGAACATCAACAAGCAGAGCGAATGCGGCAATGAAGCTCACTTTGCTTCCCAGTGGTGCGTTTTGTCGCTGTGTCGGCATGGCGCTTTCCTGCCACAGTGGGTTTGTGACAGGTATCTTAGCTTGTTTGTGTGTGTGTGTGCATGTGTGTGTGTGTGTGTGTGTGTGCGTGTGTGTGCGTGTGTGTGTGTGTGTGTGTGTGTGTGTGTGCGTGTGCGTGTGCGTGTGTGTGTGTGTGTGTGTGTGTCATCTGCTGCCTTTATAACACACACCCCTCTAGGTTCATTCTTTTCCCCTTTGTCTTTTCCTGTCCCTCTATCTCCTCTTATTTGTCTGTTCCTCTCTCTATCTCTCACTCTCTCTCTGTTTTCCTCTCTCTCTTCTTCCTATTCTGTCCCCATTTTTCTCTCCCTCCCCTCCACTATCTCTGTCATAATGCTCTTTCTCCAATAGTCTCTTTCTCCCATGAGTATCTCTGCCTCTCCCTCTTCATTACTATCTATTAGGGCTGTAACGATACACTCAACTCATTCAACGATTCGTTTCGTATAACAATCTTTGACCAATGGTTTGATGCACCCCACGATTTTTTTAAATGCTGTTGAAATGATGTTTGAAATTCATCAATTTGCTTTTTTCACATTTGCCAACATTATAAAATAAAACTATAAATAAACACTTTGTTAGTTCATAAGTAGAGTCGTGTGATGAGATCTCGAGAGATTAAAATCGACAAGATGTCTTGAGGGATCTGTCTCGTGAGATTTATGATCAAAAAAGTTTTTAATACATTTGCAAAATCAATCATAATAATGAGTTTTGAAATCGTCATAGTAGGTCATACACTCCAAGATACAACCTCCAACTTATGAGCTGGTCAATTTTAGGATCCAATAAAGTGATTACGTTGCAATCCTGTGCTCCGGTAAACCTGTGCAGGGAGAGGTGAGAACGAGGTTTGTTTACAATGGGCTCGTTCGTGACGAAGCAGTGCTGCTTTTGCTAGGCAGTGGGCATGCACACTTTGCCAGTTTGATGCATTCTGGTTAGAGTGCGCATGCTCGCTGCTTAGCAAAAGCAGCACTGCTTCGTCACGAACTAGCCTATTGCAGCTGCAGGCACTTGAAGGGAGGGAGGCGGTGACAGCAAGCAAAGTAGCCAAAGGAGTGCACATTTCACCAATACACCATGAAGTGGAATTATGGAATAATTGGCGATGGGGATTTGTAATCATGGACCACAAACTGCAAAATGTGGAATCCTTTCCTGTCCCGTTGTTTGGAGTTGGCAAAACCAACTATTTTTCCAGGTAAGAAAGCTGCCAGTCAGTTCTTCAATGGGAGCTATTGGCAATTGAAGTCTATGCAGCTAACGCTAATCAGCTAACTAGCGGTGCAATTAGCATAATAATAGCGAATTATTAACAAACTATTAATGAACCGTTAGGGCATTTATCTTGCACAATGACACCCAACTGGACCCACCTCTGATATAAGAATAACAGAGCTAGACAGAGCTAAATGTTGATGTTACAGTTGTTGTGTGGTAGGTTTACTTTTAGCCAGTGACGCTGCAGGAATGCTGCCCGAGTGAGAAATAGTCAGAATCTACAGCATCTCTATCAATGAAACTGCAATGTGCTCATGGCTGGAAAGTTTTTCCAAGTTACTGGATGTTAACTCTGTGTTTGCACCGTCTGGTCCAACTACCAATATTCAGTAGTTGCAGCCCTAATCCTTATCCCACTTTCCTCTCTCATGCCAAGTATCACATAAGATAAAAATGAGATTACTTTATTACAAAGTCTGTAATGAATTAGATTCTTTTAAAACCTATTTACAGCCCTATTTTTTCATACAAATTTGTAAAGGAAAAAGTTTAGTTAAAGTTCATGCTTACATCATGCTTGAGTTATAATAAAACATTTTAAAAAGCATGAACAACTCGGTTAAATATCATATGTCATATGATTTATCATTTAGTTTTCTTAAAATCTCGTCTCGTCTCGATCTTGTGAACCCAATCTTGTGTCTCGTCTCGTCTCGTGAGCAGAGCATCTCGTCACACCCCTATTTAAAAATAATAATAATAATGATTTGAAGCTTGGAGGCACTATCACATCTAATCATGTGGTTGTTTCTGGACCGAAGGGTAGCAGAACTTTGAAGGGGAGTATCACGATACAATATCGCTACTCTGCATATCGCGATTTCTTTGTTCGATGAAATATTGTTACAGCCCTACTATCTATCCAACTCTCATTTCCTCTTTCCTTACCTCTCCTTCTCTCTTTTCCTCTTTCCATGCCTCTCGTTCTCCCCCTCCCTCCATATCACTATCTCTCACTCACTCATTATCTCTTCCCCTCCATCATTTCCTCTCCTCCTCTTCTTTCCTCCCTCTGTCTCTGCTGTCCACTCTCCTCCTCTCTCCCACTCACTCCTTTCCTACTGCTCTCTGTTCCCCATATCTCTCGTACGTACTCAAACTCTTGTATGTTTTCTCCACGTCTCTCTCTCTCTCTTCGCTCTTCATCTCTTCCTTTTTTTCCTTCCTCCCTCACTTTCTCTCTCCCGCCCTTTTTTCCCTTTCTCTTTTCTACCTGTTCACTCTCTAGCTACATGCCTCTCTCTTTTCTCCTTCCATCTTCTCTCTCCTTCTTTATATCTACCACCCTTCCCTCCCTCCTTCCTTCCTTCCTTCACTCTCTCTCTCTCTCTCTCGCGCGCGCGCTCTCAATGTCTCACTCTCTCCCCAACCTTCTCTCCCTTTCCCTCTCCCTCCCTCTCTCTCTTTCCCTCACAATCTCACACACTCTCTCTTTCACTTCCCCTCTCCCCCTCCCTCCTCTCTCTCTCTCTCTCTCTCTCTCTCTCTCTCTCTCTCTCTCTCTCTCAGGTGCAGCCGTCTGCCCCGGGGCCTCCGGTGACGGATGACAGGTGGACGGCTGCGGAAGCGTTCCCCTTGCACACCCATGTGCCAACGCCAAACCTGCCATCTGCCACATTCCTCTGATCTGTGCTGAAGCACTCGCTTCCCTGTAGGGGAGGAAGGGAAGAGGAATGGAGGGAACAGGACGGGAAGGGAAGAGGAGGGGAGGGGAGGGAGGGGTGGTACAGGAAACCTCCACTTGTCTCCTTTCCTCCTTTCCTATCCTCCTCTCCTACACAACCTCTCCTCTACTTTCTTCTCTTTCTCCTCTCCTTCGCTTCCCTTCGAGGGAGGGCTAGAGGAAACCTCCACTCGTCGCCTTTCCTCCTCTCCTATCCTCCACTCCTCTACTTTCTTCCCTTCAAGGGAGGGAAGAGGAACCCTCCACTCTTCTCCTTCCTTCCTCTCCTCTCGTCCTGCTCCCCTCCTCTTTCTTCTCCTCCCCTCTGCCAGTCTCTCTCCTCGTTTCCTCAATGACCCTGCCAAGGGAGAGAACAGGGAAGAGGAGAGAAATACTCAACTTTTCTCCTTTCCTCCTCTCCCTTCATACCCAACCCCTCTCTTTTTTCTTCTCCTCCCCTCCGCCAGTCTCTCTCTGTTTCCTCAAAGATCCTAGAGTGTCCTGGCTTCTACAGTGTCCTGGCAGGGCCTCCTTCTCCTCTCCTCTCCTTTCCCCTCTCCTTCCCCAACCTCTCATCTCCTTTCTTTCCTGTTTCTCTCCTCTTTCTCCTCCCCTTTGCTTCTCTATGACTGCGGGTGTGTGCATGTGTCTCCTCTCCTCTCCTCTCCTCTCCTCTCCTCTCCTCTCCTCTCCTCTCCTCTCCTCTCCTCTCCTCTCCTCTCCTCTCCTCTCCTCTCCTCTCCTGTCCTATCCTTTATTCTCCTCTCTCTCCGTCTGCCAGTCTCTCTCCTCTCGTTTCCTCAAGGCCCCTGTGTGTGGGTGTGTGCACTGTGCATCAGGGGCGCTGTCAGAAATGTTGGGCCCCATGAAAGATTCGAATTTTGACCCCCCCCTTAAGGGCCCCGGTCAGTGCTTGGGCCCCCTTATGGGCCCCTGTCAGTGCTTGGGCCCTTAGAATCTGTACCACTTTTCCCCCCCTAGTGGCCCCCATGCTGTGCATGTGTCTCCTCTCCTCTCTCGTCCTATCCTTTCTTCTCCTCTCTCTGCGTCTGCCAGTCTCTCTCCTCTCGTTTCCTCAAGGGTCTTGCAGTGGCCTGCCAAGGCCTTTTACACCACCACTCAGACAGATGGCAAGAGGAACCACTTGACTTCTAAAGAGAAGAGGGCACCTGGCTGTGGCCCTCACAGGCCACCGTACTTAAGGAAAAAAAAAAAAAACAAGCCAGACAGGAAGTGGGTGCAGTCGAGGTGACAGCAGGGCGAGGTCAAAAGAGGTCGTCAGAAGTCGCTCCAGGTCATATTGGGGCTTCATATTTAACATGCCTGCACGGCGCGCATACACACAAAAAACGTCCATGTCGTACACAAGAACACAAAAACCACCCGATGATAATGCTCATGTGTGCACTGTGGGGATTTTCCAGACGAGAGCGTTTTATTACAGAGGCGGGTGAATCTGCCCTCACAAGACACACCAACACCAAGTCATCTCGCCACAAGAGGAAATAAAAGCATTCAAGTTTTTTAATGCACCACCCTTTCAAACTATGCATGAATAATACATGCTTTTATCTCTCTCCCCCAGTTTCATTCCAAAGTATTGATACATAGTGGTAGAGGAACTTGAAGAGGGATTTTTTTTCATGGGAAAATTGATCCACTGCACCAGCTAGGTTAGTGTGTGTGTGTGCGCATGTGTGTGTGTGTGTGTGTGTTTGAGTGTGCGTGCGTGCGTTTTCGTGTGTGTGCGTGTGCACATGGTAAGGCTTCCATTTTGGTGACACCGAGGAAGCTGCCAGCCATCTGCTAAATTGACTCAAAAACATCAGCTAGCTGTTCCGCACGGCCCTTGAAGGAAAAGAAAGAGAAAAAAATCCAAGAAAGGAACAGGAAATGGGAGGACCATAGGGGATAATAATCATCACTGACAGTCTGCCAGAGCTCTCACGCGCAATGCTCAAGAGACCAGAGCCTTCAAAAAAAAGCGGATGAGCCAGTGCCACAAATACCATTTGAACACCAAACATTCAGAATTAATATTAGCCATTTAGAAATATCATGCTGCTCTCTCTAGTCTCTCCATCTACCTCTCTCTGTCTGACCCTCGCTCTCTCTTTCTCTGCTCTTTGTCTCTGTCTCTCGTCTCTCCCTCTACCTTTCTCTCGTCTCTCCCTCTACCTTTCTCTGTCTGATCCTCTCTCTCTCTTTCTCTCTCTGCTCTCTCTTTCTCTGCTTGTTCTCTCTGCCTCTCTCTCTCTTTCGCTTTCTCTCTCTCTCTCTCTGTCTCTCTCTCTCTCTCTACTAAGGCTGTGCTCTCTACATAATTCAGCTCTAATTATGGGCGTCTAGGATCAAACGGAATTTACAGTACAGCGGTCCTCACCACAGTGATTACACAGGGAGCTCATCGCTTATGCATTAAAATAAAGAAGAGACGCTAAATAAAACAACGCCAGCCAGAGAGAACAAGAGTTTTTAGAGGTCGAGCCCCAGAGGGGGTATAGCCTCCTAGGCAAAGGCCCCACCCAATATGAATTTGGAAACTTGTGGGGTTTTATGTGTGTGATGATGATGGAGTCTGCCTGAGGTAACCTTTGCAGAGGAGAGGAGGAGAAAAAAGTGCAAAAAAAAGTCTGAAAACGAAAATCTTGACATTGAAATTCAAATGCAACTCTGTCTAGGTGGGACATGGGGGGGGGAAGGGGGCCTTCAGCTGTGAATGAAATGAAAGTATTCCATAAAAGAATGTACAAAAAGCAGGCTGTGTGTTTTATGTTGCAAAGCAAATGTAACAAAAGTCTCAAAGGGCCGCATAGCAACACCAGCCGTCCAGTCGACAGCTGTCCTGACAGCACCCCCTGACTGGCAGTGGAGGAGGAGATGGAAAGAAGGACAGAGAGAGAGAGAGAGAGAGAGAGAGAGAGAGAGAGAGAGAGAGAGAGAGAGAGAGAGAGAGAAGAGGGGGGAGAGAGACGGGGAGAGAGAGAGAGAGAGAGAGAGAGAGAGAGAGAGAGAGAGAGAGGGACGGGGGAGAGAGAGAGAGAGAGAGAGAGAGAGAGGGAGAAGAAACATAGAAGCACAGCGAGAGAGTGATAGAAAAACAGGCAGATTGAGTATGTCTGTGTGTGTGTGTGTGTGTATGTGTGTGTGTGTGTGTGTGTGTGTGTGTGTATGTGTGTGTGTGTGTGTGTGTGTGTGTGTCTGAGAGAAAGACAGAGACAGACGGAAAGAGAGAAAGAGAATGAGAGAAAAGAGAGCGATAAGGGGGAGGGATAGAGAGGCCGGAAGAGAGACCAGAAAGGATCAGAGAGAGAGAGAGAGAGAGAGAGAGAGAGAGACAGAGAGAGAGGAGGAGAGCGAGATGGTGAGCAAGAGCGAGTCGGCAGAAGATGAGTGACCTCTCAGGCCGTGGAGCAAATTGGGTTTGATATACGCCCCTGACATCCCCTAAACTAATAACCCAGGATGCCCGGCGCAGTAATTACCGTGATACATGTGCCGGGGCCCGGCCCAGCACAACCCTGAGATCCCTGCTCTGCTCCACTCTGACAACACACACACACACACACACACACACACACACACACACACACACACACACACACACACACACACACACACACACACACACACACACACACACACACACACACACACACACACACACACACACACACTCTCGCTCTCTCTCTCTCTCTATCTATCGCTCTCTCTCTGTCTTTCTCTCTCCTCCGCTCTCCCCCTCCTTGTTCTCTCTCTCTCTCTCTCTCTCTCTCTCTCTCTCTCTCTCTCTCTCTCTCTCTCTCTCTCTCTCTCTCTGTCTCTCTCTCTCTCTCTCTCTCTCACACACACACACACCAGGCCACTGATCACTTCCTGACACCAGGGCCATTGGAGAGCAGCAGCAGTAGCCTCTGCCAACAATTTACTTTCTGTCCCTCCCTCCCTCACTCAGGCTTTGGACACTCCCCTCCCCTCCTCTGCTCTCCTCTCCTCATCTCCACTACCCTCCTCCCGTCTGCTCTCCTCCTCTCCCCTCCACTCCTCTCCTTTCCTCTCCTCTCCTTCCGTCTGCTCTCCTTCTCTTCCCTCTCATCTCATCACATCTCCTCTCCTCCCCTCCCCTCCTCTCCTTTGCTTCTCCCCTCTCTTCCCCTCCCCTCAGCTCCCCTCTCGTCCTCTCCTCTCTTCCTCCCTTTCTCCTCTCCTCTCCTCTCCTCTCCTCGCCTCTCCGCTACCCTCTCCTCTCCTCTCTTCTCACCTCTCCCCTCCTCCTCTCCTCTCCTCTCCCCGCCCCTCCTCTCCTCTCCATCCTGGTCGGGTCATGGCCTTATCACAAGGAGGCATTACTTGTCTCGGCCACGATGGATGACCGATGGTGACGGTAACGGGAGTTGGGAGAAAGTCATTTGCGACATGTACACAGAGACGTGCGGGAACACAAGCACACACACACACACACACAGTAGATACACACACACACACATACACACAGAGCGCACTCGCAGGCGCATACACGCACGCACGCATGCACGCACGCGCACACACACAAGGGCACTGGTACACATATAAGAGCTTTTGAAGTGACAGATATAGGTTGCATGCTAGGTTGCAGGTTGCATGCACAGTAAACATATGAGTAAAATAAATGTTTGGAAATGTTATCACCTGAACCAGACGCTTATTGCTACCAAAAAGTAAAGCCTGTACAACCCAATCATATTTACATAAAATATAAATGATATATGATTGTTATGCATCTCATTTTCTATATTTAATGCTGTGTCTAAAAGAGATGTATAATTACACTGTATAATTATGTAGCTTCACTCTTAGTAGGCCTGCCACAGAAAATGAATGAATAAATGAATGAATGAATGAATTAATTAATATTCAGCGGGGCCTAGGGTCTAAAACTGGACTTGGAAATGGTCCCTAGACCTGATGAGCACTCCTGGTGAGAACTGAATTCATTTTAAGCAGCCACTTATTTACCCAAATAAATGACATCTGATATGAATATAAATGGGCAGTCAAATTAGGTTTCCTCCTAATATAATGCTCTCTTCTATGTCAGATGAGACAAATGAGAATCACGTCCTCAGCTGCTCTCTTGATAGAAATGAATGAATGAATGAACAAACGAATGAATGAACGAATGAATGAATGTTCACCCAGCGATGAGGAGTCTGAACATCAGTGTCTTGAACTCTGCTGGTCCTGACCCTGAGACAAACAGGCCCATCGATTCGTGACTCAGTTATGTGTCCGGCCCATGAACTGTTCGAACCAGAAGGAAAGAACAAAATAACGAAAAGTAAAATAGTAATTTCAGCATTTGTGAGAAACTGGCCAGTATCTGGGGATCTGTCTTTCCACATCTGTTGGAGTTTCAGACATGATTCCATGTTTCCAGAAAAACAAAAATAAAACATGACTGCAGCGGTGATGGGTAGATAAAGGCTGATGTCGAGTTTTCACTTGCTCACCAGGGCACTTCTTAGACGGCAAAACAATGTAATACACATCCTTGGAAGTGCACTACCTAGTTAATAAATGAACACTTTGGAGGAACTTCTATAGAGGACCATAATGGACCATAATGGACCCCCAGAGATTCTTTAAGTATATACTGTAGAGATATGCCGATGTAATAGGTTGCTATGGGCACCTAACATTACCAGGTTCCGGTCTGCCTAAAGGGGCGTGTCATAATACTCCTAGCATTGAATAGAACAGTCCTTAGGTCTGCCTAAAGGGGGATTCCCCCCCCCTCCCCTTGCAATAATAGAACCCGGAAACAATGGGCCAATGGAACCTCTCTCTCTCTACTCTCTCTGGTACCCCCTTTTGGACTGAATATTTTCGCAACCCCCACCTATCAACCACAGTCTTAGCCTAGCAATGAATTTCTAACAATATTAGCGGACAAACCAGTAGCCTCTTACTGCACATGGGGTCGCCGGCAGGCCTATTCACTAGTTGCTGAAAATACTCAACTACATCATAACAACATTGGTATGACAGTACCAAGAGCCTTAAGTAACAGATTAAGACATAGTCATTACAATTTTGGTGACAGTAAGGTTATAACGTAGGCTCTGCGCTAAGGGGTTAATGGAAAATAGTTTGTCCGCTAACATTGCTAGAAATCCACAGGACAGCAAATACATATTTACCATACAAGTGAATACTGTTACTGAGCAAATAGTGGAAATATGTTGGCTGTTAACTAGCCTGGGAACTCCCATACTGCCTTTAGTTCTACACAATCGTTTCGATCTGAAAGACAGTATGGCGAGGATGACTCATAACGTACAAGATCATGGGATCTGTGTCATAATGGCAAAGCATTCCGACCTTAATAGTTTCTCTGCCCAATCAGAGAGCAGGGCAGTGTGTCATAATAGCCAAGTATTCCGGCCCCATACGGAATTTACAATAGGTAACTCCCCAGACCTAATCTCACTTGTGATTAGGTCTGGTGTTAACCAGGCAAGCTGTTAACTGTTAACCTGTGGATTTCCCGTCCCTTTTCGACCCCCTTTCAGTACCTCCGCACTGCCCAGTTTGGGAACCACTGATGAACTGCATGGGAAAACGTGGTCCAGAATGACACATCTGCTAGGTCTGTTTGTTTTTGTTTTTCATTGTCTTGGTTTTTTTTGACAATGCTATGTGGTGGGTATGCGTTTCTTGTCAGATCGCCATGCGTGTCATTTTGTCTTAGCCATAAGTGGAAGCATGTTGTGAATTGCCCATGCTTATTTACTGGTTGACATATGTGTACAATATTTGAGACCGGCTGAATAAAAAACATGCTTTTAAACCCTATTTTTTTCTCACTGACAATGGCTTGGATGAAGTCA
>NC_085859.1:27206184-27208684 GCF_034702125.1 Engraulis encrasicolus | reverse complement strand
AAAGCTGGATGAAGGAGGAGCAGTAAAGTGGACATGGTCAGAATGGGGAGGTGGAGGTGATTCTGCCGAGGGTTGTAGGTATAGTGAGAAGGAGTCAAGGGAGTGTGTAGGGGTTACTGTGTGTGTGTGTGTGTGTGTGTGTGTGTGTGTGTGTGTGTGTGTGTGTGTGTGTGTGTGTGTGTGTGTGTGTGTGTGTGTGTGTGTGTGTGTGTGTGTGTGTGTGTGTGTGTGTGTGTGGGTGTGTGTGTGTGGCCGGGGGTGGTGGGGGATTTGCTAGAGATGAGGAGGATGCTTATTTGCTTTCTTGAGCAGGTCAAAATCTGTCAACTCACTCACTCACTCCCTCATCTGTTTGCTTGGACTTGCCCTGCGTCCAAAACCTTCCTTCAGTGACTCACTCTTTGGGCAAACACACAAGCGTGCGTGAGCACACACACACGCATGCACGCACGCACACACACACACACACACACACACACGCGCGCGCGTGCGCACGCACACACATGCATGCACACACGCACGCACACACACACAGCAAATAATATTTCTAGACCTCTGCTTCATTCCACGCCATATTAATCCCTCCTCTTCCCCGTTCCCCTTGGAGACTGTGATGCTGGCGTGGAGAAAAGGAAAAGCAAGGTGAAGATGGAGGTAGTGGAGGAGGTGGTGGAGGAGGTGGAGGAGGAGGAGGAGGAGGTGGAGGTGGAGGTGGAGGCGGAGGCGGTGAAGATGGTGGAGGAGGTGGAAGATTGAATGAGGAGGAAGACAGGATTCAATCTCCACATTTTGAAAGAGGGGGATTTCATCTTCACAACGACCATTTTGTCAGCACCCAGGGACAAGCATTCACACACCATTAGCCCATTCTGAAATGGGTCTGAGGTCCAGTGGTAGGAAAAAGGAAGAAAAATCTCTTTCCAAAGCCGATGTTTTGGAGATGGATGGAGACACTGGCCAGACAGACAGACATCCTCTTGTGTTCATTTCAATCATAACACTCACAAGCACATGAAAGGTTCAGAGTGAGAAATGCCCTACATGACAGATGTAATGCAGGACACGCCAAAATATTTGCTCGCTTTCTGCACACACAACTTCCCATAAGCATGTCCAGAGAAGGGGAAAGGTAGCCTGGTCCTGACCATCTCATAATACTACCATTTCCATTTCGTATTCATGGTCTGGATTTTGTTTGATCTGACGCGATTGGCGGAAGCAGGAAGGACATTTTCGGAAAAATCAGGATTTAACTTACAAGTTGTTGAACAAACATGTCTGACGTCTACTTATGGCGATGTAGGACTGTTTAACAGACATGTCTGACAGAACATCCTACTGTAGGATAAAATTACAATGTAGGACCATTTGTCAGAACACCGGTGAAAATCCTACGGGTCAACATCGCTTCACAGAAGACAGGTAGCACACGTAGTGCGGAGCCAAGTGTCTTGGCGGAAGTACGAAGGATTGCGCGCGAGCCTAGGGGAAAGGGTGATGGGGACAAAATGCAGGAAATGCGAACATGGAATAATAAGTAAGGTCGACTTAAATACTTTAATGTTTAAAATGCTATTTTATAAACCGCTTCCAGCTCAAGACTTGTATTATAAGCCCACAGGATTACTTACTTTTGATAGCACTTTAGCTGGGGTTTCAGCATAACCACTGATAGAAGAAATAACTTAAACATTTTGATTTTGTAACTTCGCTTATCCCTTCCACTGTAGTCCTGTGTGTATAGAAGGGAGTAGAGGATTTACAACTCTAGCGGTTAATCCTTTATTGGATGTTGATCCAGAGGGAAATTAGGAATTTAATATTTTGCTATCTATGTGTACGTAACCCTATGTAATCTGTTAACTCTTGATGGGGTTATAGCCAAGTACTGTATGTGTGATTTGGTGGTGTTTTAAGTAAAGTAGCCAAAGGCATTGTCAACAATGAATCAAATAATCAACTTTCGATCTACAGAGTACAGTTGTGTGCAGTCTTGTGCATGTCATTACCAAGGTGACCTTTTATTGACATTTTTATTGACAATTTTATTATTGTATTATTACAGAATTACTTATTATTATAGTTGTTGTTGTTATATAACATTGGCATTATTATATTATTGTATTGATAATTTTCATCGTAATGTTATTGTTGTGCATTATTGGGTTTATTACCTTGACTTTCCTGTGGAGTTTCTGCCTGACGTCGGCACACCTCTCCACCAGCTGGGTGAGTTCAGAGCGGGCCACACACACCTCCGCACCACCCTGGGCATCAGAGGACAGCAGCGACCTGACACACACAACGCAGTGACATGGAAGTGAGTGAGTGTGCTTTTTGTCAGTCACAGACGCACAAAAAAGAATGTATAGACAGACACACACATGCACACACACAAACACACACACACCACATGTGAATCTTGTAGACAGAAAAACACACAAAAACATGCACGCACACAATATACACAATGTGCTGAAACACACACACACACACACAC
>NC_085859.1:27133684-27198684 GCF_034702125.1 Engraulis encrasicolus | reverse complement strand
TATATTATATTATATTATATTATATTATATTATATTATATTATATTATATTATATTATATTATATTAGCCTATAGGCTATTATATTATATTATATTATATTATATTATATTATATTATATTATATTATATTATATTATATTATATTATGTTATATTATCCTACATTACATTATTACAGCCTATTATATAATTCATTAAAGCTGCTATGATGGTTAAGAAAATTATGGCTAGTGAAGAGGCCCAATGGCTAGTGAGTCAGGAAAACCACTAGCCAAAATGGCTGGTAAGCGAAAAAGTTAGTGTAAAGCACTGCTGGTATTGCATATTGTTACACTAGTATTACATGGTATTAAATATTGTTACACTGTACCTAATATGCTAGATTCACTGAAATGGTGAACTGTTAAAATAAGGTAGTACCGGGCAAATCAATCCACCCAGTCAGAAGTTATGGTCCAAAAAAAAATTCTGCCATTTTGAAACTGTTGACCTCCAAACTCAAATCAGTTCATGAACCTACCCTAGAGCATTAACACACCAAATCTGGGACAAATCCATCCGACTGGTCAGAAGTTATGAGCCAAACAAAAATTTGGCCATCTTGAATTCAGCCATCTTGAAAGTGTTGACCTCCAAACTCGAATCAGTTCATGAACCTGCCCTAGAGCATTCACCCAAAAAATCTGGGACAAATCCAAACATCCGTTGAAAAGTTATCGCGTTAACACGAAAAACCTTACGCGGCGGCGGACGCGGCGGACGCGGACGCGGCGGCGCACGCAAAACCATTACATCCCCGACGCTCCGCGTTTCGGGGATATAAATATATATTTAACAGTATTGTTCTGTGAATGGCATAATGTTTTTTTAAAGGTTTTTTTTTGGTCTTTTAGTCTCCATTAGTGACAGGAAGGTTTGAGAAAGAGACAGGAAACGTTTGGAAGAGAGAGAGAGACGGGGAAGGGTCAGCAAAGGACCTGGGCTGGAATCGAACCCGGGTCGGCCACATAGTAGACGAGTGTCCTACCGTTAAGCCACGGTAGGGCCATGAATGGCATAATGTTTAAGCACAATGTATGCAAAAAACGTGCACAATTTATCAGTATTGTTCTGTGAATGGCATACTGTTTTAGCATAATGTTCCAGTTGGTACCTGTCCAGAGGCGCATCTTGTCACCAGGCTAGGCAGGCAGCCGCTTGGGGCCCCCTAGCCACTACACGGTGAAAAGTAGCTCAACTTTAAACTATAATAGCACCGATTTGTTTAGATTGTCCATTATTTTACGTTTTTGCTTGGGGCCCCCACTGACACTAGACTCGCCTCTGTACCTGTCTTTCCAGCTGCATGACCTGGGCTTTGAGCAGGTTCACCCTCCTCTTCTCCAGCGTCTCCTCCTTGCCTTCCTCCAGGAGCTGTTGGTACTGACACCTGTGCACAGGGCATACAGTATAAGACCACAGATCAAACCACAGGTACAGTACAGTACAGTACAGTCAGTGGTTGAATTGGCTTTTGTTAGAGGAGGTGGTCCGCTTCTTTACTTTACTCACAAAAGTCAATATCTGACTTTATTGTGTTACTATAAATACTGCATCCGAAGGAGTTCAGTTCCTGCTGGTTTTATTGCTGAGGTGAGTAGAGGACGAACTTGAAGCTCCAGAGAGCTGCGGCACAATTTAAAATCCCATATCCCAAACAAACTGATCAGTACGTTTTATATATATACATATATAAAAGCATCATATTGCCCTTAAACTCCACTGGATATCCCTCCCCTCTTATGACAGTGAATGAGCCTCTTTGTTGATCGTTAGAGATAAAACATAGCACTTTATAGCGCATAATGCACGACTGACATTTACAGCTTCATACCCTGGACCAAACACGTGGCCCATGCACCTCCTCCACAGCAAAGGTGGAAATAACTGTATTTAGCTCTGACACACTTTCCTTCTGTGGTTATTCACGGTTTCAGCGAAAAAAGCTTAAGAAAACAACCGTGAACAGACCAGACCAGCGCTGTTTATTAAGGCATCAGTTCTTGTTGCTCTTTGTTTTTTCACCTGTTTCTCGCATGTAAGGGCTCTTTCAGCCGCTTAACAATCCACGCGGGTGTGATCTACGGTGCGTTTCCCACCTGAGCGACGAGGAAATGTACCATGTCCCGCAGATCATTTGCAATGCAATGCAGCTCATTTCAGCAAACATACATACTAGGGATGCACCGATACTATCGGCACCCGATACTGCTCATTATGCTCGTACTCCTACTCGTCAAGCACTTGCCGTTACAAAGAACGATACTGCTATTGCACAAAACAATGCAAAATCTTGTCACGTTCTGTGGACTTGAAAGCAGCATGGAACAAAAGTGCCACCTCATACATTTACTAACATTTAAATCGACATGAAAATGGACAATAAAAATATCACAGGTGGAAAAAAACAAGGCCATGCATCTATTTGCATTGTGTTTTGGTGGTAAAAGGTATCGGTATCGGCATCGGCAAGTACACACATTAATGTCCTATGCCACCACCAAAGCAAAATCTCCATTTTATGTAAGTTTAATGGACAATAAAGAAGTCTAAGTCTAAGTCTAAGTCTATGTACTCGTACTTGTATCGGTTTTCAATAAAGTGGTATCAGTGCATCCCTAATACATACATACAGTACTTACGTACTAATCCACCTACATATGGCTCAATTTAAATTCACTTGCCTCAGATCCTCCAGCTGTTTTTTCAAGTCTGCGTTTTCCTTCTGGAGTTTCTGGGGGGGGTGACGCAAAACACAACATCAAAACAAAAGTGACAAAACAGTTTTGTCATTTTTCGGCATCCTGAGGTCAAACAAAGTCTGTTATTTATTCTCACACACCCCACAGGATGTTTCATGTCAATGCTTCACATTAATACCATGCCTCCCTCCCTCCGGTGGACACCATGCCCGCATTTTACAAAACAGAGCCTGAAAACCTTGTAACTGACTTTTAAAAAAACACTGTGACTGCAGTACCTCAGCACTCGCGTCTGTTGTAATTTGTGACAAGACATGTTCCGGATCACTGGCTCTGGGTTTTGACAACGGTGTTCGTTCCAGAACGCTGCTGCTGCTGCGGGCCGACACGGACACAGAGCCATCGGAGGGGATCCTGCGCCGCGTCATCCCCACCTGGAGCAGGAACAGAAAGGAGCATGACGACGACAACACAAGAGAACAAACAAGGCCAGGCTTTTAGCACAGCGTCAATGTCGGCAGGGCTGGACTGGGGGGAGAAAAAGGGCCCGGGCACTTTTGGCTTAATGGACCCCTCATATTAGGGATGCAGAACTGACTCAAATTTGTTTGTTTTTTTGTTTTCTACATTTCTGAAAATAGGGGCCCACAAGGGTGCAGGGCCCACCGGGAAATGCCCGGTATGCCAGATTGGCCAATCCAGCCCTGAATGTCAGGTTGTGAAAAGTGAAACAAAACAAAAAACCCTGCCACAGTTTCCATCCAACGCAAGTGACTTCAGTGAGTAACTGGTCTACCTGTCTTGAGGACTCATCATGATCTGATGATTCAGGGGCTGGTTGGATTACATTTGCGACAGCCAGTGTTTTCACGACTTTGGGCGGACACTAATGGGTCAGTTGTCCCGGGACCAGGGTGAGAGAGGGAGCAGAGAATTGGCTCCTCATTACATTGTATGCATTGTTTGCGGGGGGGGCTCTCAGATGACAAGTGTCCGGGGCCCGGCCAAAGCAGTCAGTGGCCCTGCTTGGGATTGACACCTCTGCCGCTGAGTCAACCAGCTCAGGCCATGCAAGCATGACGCAAATGGAATAATTTTTCCCTCCAAAACAGACCGGCCATGACAGGCCATTTCCCACAATCCCCACTACCACTACGGACTGTCTGCCGGCAGGGTTGATCTCAATCGTTACGTTTTGATTTATGTTTCTATTACAACATCACTTCTAATCTTCCCCACAACCCCACCCCCCAACATATCCATCCAGGGAAGCCGACGCCTGCGGGGGACAAAGGGGCCAGTTGTCCTGGGCCAAGGGAGGGAGACAGGGGGGCACAGAATTGGATCCCCATTACATTAAGTGTATTGGGTGGATGAGGGTGCTTTCAGATGATTTTGTCCCGGGCCCGGCCAAAGCTGTCAGCGGCCAATCCATGCACCCAACAACACCACCATTCATTCACCCAACCGTCTTCGTTTCCCATCCACCCAAGCTCCACCTCTCAATCAGTACTGGGTTAATTCCTCAATTTGAATTGATTATCCACACTGATGGTAAGCCTCTTTCTTTGATACGCTTTCAATCAAGTCGGATTCGCTGCCAAGTCCAGCGCAGACGAGTGGTTGGGTTTTTATCTCTATGTGGGCTGGCTGGTGTGTGTGTCATTAATTCACGGCTCAGCTTCAGCCTTGTCTTTAGGAACCCCCCATAAGGCGTTGAGAAAAGCAAGGGCCCGGTTTCTCCCTGCCTCTCTCTCTCTCATTTTTTTCTTTCCTTCTATCTTTCTTTCTTTCTCTTTCTGAGAGCCCGGAGAAGCTAGCTGGGGAGATAGAGATTAATGGTAATTTATGGCCTGTACATCCTGTGATGACTTGGACACACACACACACACACACACACACACACACACACACACACACACACACACACACACACACACACACACACACACACACACACACACACACACACACACACACACACAGACCCCAACACCTCCCCCCGGCCCCACCATTCTCGATTCATCCTCCACACATTCTCTCTCTCTCTCTCTCTCTCTCTCTCTCTCTCTCTCTCTCTCTCTCTCTCTCTCTCTCTTCCATTGACCCAACACACCCCCATCCCCTCTTTTCTCTCTCTCTCTCCAGTGGATTAAGAAGCTATCAGTCCTTCGCAGCTTAAGTTTATTTAAGATGGAGGAGAGAGTAGGGTGGATGGGGGAGGGCGCATACAGAGCTGATGGTGGAGAAAAAAAAAGTGTGTATATGTGTATAGTGTATGTGTATAGTGTATAGTGTATGTGTTGGGTGGGGGGGGGGGGGGCTGGGGGTGATGTGTGGAATGAGGGCAAAGTTGAGAATAGCCTGTTGGCGTTTTTCCTTTTTCTCTCTCTTTTTTTCTTTTTCCTTCTTCATCTCTCTTCCCTCTTTTTTGGCACTCATGCCAAATTCCCACCGACGCGAGCTTGAAACCGTGGAAGAGGACAGGCCGGGGTGTGTGTGTGTGTGTGTGTGTGTGTGTGTGTGTCCATGAAAGAGGGGGGAGAGAGAGAAAGACGGGGAAAAAGAAAAGAAAAGGAGGGATCCATCCTTCCTTCTGTGGCGGAGTGTGACGAATGACCAGCCCAGACACATCTGGCCTGGAAATGCACGGTGCAGAGGAGCTGTGGGAAAGGGCGTTCCAAACTAATCCGAGGCCGCGTCATGCTCTCTCTCCCAGGGGGATGCTGTGCTGCTGTGAGCATCGCAAAGGGCCCAGCTATTGGGCATCTGGACAGAGGGGTCGTGGGTGGTGCTGGTGGATGATGGTAGGGTGGTTATGAGTGCCAACTTAAAGTAGAGTATCATTTATTAATCCAGAGGGAAATTATGCTTCTACGTCTTAAACTCACACGGAAACTGTAGTGTTTTTTGTAAATACAAAGCATGGTGCATTTTCCCCCCTTGTAAGTCGCTGCAGGCAAAAGCATCTGGTAAATGTAAGGTAAAAATGTAATAAAAATAATACCAAATGCGGGGTCGTGTGATGCTCATTCCCAAAGGGGCTGCTCAGATCATTGCAAGGCCAAGTTCCTGGGCATCTGGATAGACGGGTGGTGGGTGGTAGGGAATTTCTCAGGTCCAAGTTCTACTCTTAAATGGACCCATCTTAGGTTGTTAACAAACAATACATGCATCTGTGAGGGGTTCATGGGGGGCAGATTGCTACTGGGTGGTGGTATATCTAAAATAGATATAAATAGATACAAACAAATACAGCTGGAAGGGATGGGAGGTAGTATGTGGGTGATGATGGGTGCCACGACTGGACTGGGATAGAAAAACATGGACGGTGGGTGGTGTTTACAGGGCCTAGGCCAAAAACTGGTTGTTGAAAAATGAATAAACTACAATGGGAGTAAATAGAACAAAATAAAGAGAACAAGGACAGCACTCCACGTTGTGTAATTTATTGCCCATCAGACATTTCTGTAACCTTCCTCAGTGTCGGGAGTGTTGTCCTCTTCTCTTTATTTTGTACAGTATATGTCTTAAGAAATGAGCACCCGGTTGCTTTCTATTTTTGTTTGTGTTGAGCGAGTTACACCTCTTTGCTGAATTCATTAAATAGAACAATCAATGATCTAACTCAATATACTGTATGTTGCACTGGTGAGTGAAATGCTTCCCTCCCGTCATATTGGCATATAGTTTACTCATTGAGAGTATGAGTTTACTTCACTACGTGTATAGTGGCAATAAAAAAAGAATCCTACTCTGTTCTATTCTCTTCTATTCTATAGGATGACTCAGGTTCTGCTACAAAGGTCTCTTCTCTTTTTTAAAACGTAGTGCTTTCCATCTGGCACTGAATGGATGCAATCACTGCCAGAAAAGCTATAAAGTGTACTGCTTTCAGAATAACTCGATGTGTCGTTTTGTGTCTAAACACGTTTTGCGGGGTTGACATTAACGTTTAGAAGGCCAAGGGCTATGTTAAATCCACTTGCGCGGATTTAGGATGAAAAACAAGTCGGGCTGTTTTAACACGCTGAGGGGCAGAGTGATCTTTTCCGTGGAAACAACGGTCTAATGTTGCAGTGGTAGCCAGGCATCAGATTGGGGAAACTGCTTCAGCAAGGTTTAAAAAGACAAAAAACACAGGACTATTTTGTAAGAAAGCTCACTGTGTAAAATTGGTACTGTCAGCATCCATCTACTAAAAAAACCTGTACAAATACATGTAATGAGAAAGTACATCATGAACGTCTTCCATCCCAAAATCACATAATTCAATGTCATGATGACTTCAGGATAATAGGCCGCTAAGCACACTCATAACCATATATCTGGAAAAAAAACTGTCTACTGAGATGCCAGTTAGGATAACATATGACTTTCATCTTGGGAATAGTAGCCATAGACAGACAGTTGCCAAGTAACTGTTGTGATATGTGATCCAATACAAAGTGGGGAAACACGCTCCCCATTTGCCAGCCTACCATTGTGTACAGCCTGTCTCTCTAGCTGACTCCCCATTCTCGCCTGCTGGAGAGTGGAGAGACAAAGCTCAGGGAAGTAAGACAGGGTGAGCTGGCTCGCTGGCTTCCTGGCTGGGGGAACAGTGCCCCCTAGGCTGCGGCCATCACATTACACGCAAGGAGGGCCCTTTTGTCTCGGAGGCTCTAGGCCTGCTATGTTGCTGCTGCTGCTGCTTCTCATTGCTTGTTCCTGGGCGACATTCCAAGGCAATAAAGTGATAAAACTTAGCTTCAGCCCACTGGAGGTAATAAAGGTGGATTGTGGGTGTCATTTTACAGCCAATTCATCAAAAAGGAGCCTCGCCACAAGTGTGCCTTTATGATCCCGGGGGCAGATTTCTGTCCGGGCTTTTTTAAAAGACACTGGACGCATTGTCAGATCAACTGCCCAGACATGGTAACCACTAGCGACAAGCTTGAGTTGTACCTTTGATAAGATTGTGACGGTTTGCCCTTTTTCCTTGGGTGGAGGAGGAGGAGGAGGAGGAGAGGGAGGGAAGGAGCGGAAAGAGGTTGACACACACTAGGTCGGCACAGCAGACTTTTCTGGCAAAGACTTAAAGTGAGTGTGGTGCTGATGGTTCAATCCCAGACAATGCAGGTTCGATCCAGACCATGCAGCTTCAGGAGGTATTAACTATCTGACACCCTGGTCAGCAAATCACCATTCTCCTCCCCACATTTGAAGAGGTTCAAAAAGTTTTACCAGCTAATCGTATATATATAGGGAGATAAAGCAGGCGAGTTCTTTTCCGGTATCCACTTTACGTCGGGCGAACGCCCCTTTAGGAGACCTTCGATTAGGAGACCTTCAGAGTCTTGAGGTTGAGAATAAATGGAGTCCCCTTAGCGCTGTAGATGGCGGTAGCGCACGTCTTGTGCAAACACCACGAAAAGAGAAGAAGGAGGGACAACGCCCCCTTAGGAGACCGAATTTTGAGCACTTGCTTTTGCATTGAGTGGGCGTGTTTCAATTCCTCTTCATTAAATATCCAACCTCTTTGGTTTTACCAATCAGTCCTGGACTGGTAATCTGCCATATAGGGAATTTACCAGTCCAGCCATATTACCAAATGCCCAAAAATCCTTTCCTTGGCTGGTCCATAACACCTAACACCCCTATACACACACACCACCACCACAAACACAAACCCTACCTTACACCATGCTGGTTCAGATGGTGCTATTATCAACAACCCCAAAATCCTTTCTTTGGGTGGTCCACACAATATCTGCCTGCCAACTCCATCCCGCCAACTGAACCCCACCTCACAACACACAAGTTCAAACGGTTTTACCAACTGCCCCCAAATCTTTTTTTTTTTTGGCTGGACCACAAAGCCTGTCTCACACCCCAGATAACCCCATAACCACAATCCCACCTTAGATCATACAGGATCAAATGGTATTAGCAACTGTCCCAAAATCCTTTCTTTGTCTGGTCCACAATACCAACTCTATCACTAACATCCTCCTACTACTGTACCTTTTCATCACTCAAATTCAAATGGTAACTGATTACCAACTGCCCCAAATCCCTTCTTTCATCACACCTAAAAACCACCATCCCACCGTCCCAATGGTATTACCACTGACTGTCCCAAAATCCCCTCTTTGGCTAGACCACAGTTGCCTATCTGACATCCCACACTACCCAACCATGCAAGTTCAAGCAGTTTTGATCCAAAATCCGTTCTCTGGCTGCTCCACAATGCCTTTCCTGTCACCCCACACAACAACCACCACAATCCCATATTTGACCATCCATGTTCAAAATCCTTTCCCTGGTCTGTATGCCAACCCTACTGTCACCATGCCCACCACCAAACAACACCACCACCACCACCACCACGGCCCCAGTCCTGAGCGATTATCTCCGCCAGCAGAAGGGGTCAGGCAGGAGTTCTCTCCCCTTCCCACAATGCCACCACACACTGCACTGCACTGCACTGCACTGCACTTGGCATTACTGCCAGTGCCCAGGTCATGAAGAGGGCCTCCCTGCCAGGCCACGCCAACCGGCCCAGACCTGCCTACAGTGGGGGACAAACAAGCATGTTGTCCGGGGCCCAGGGAGAGAGGGGGCCTAGAAATAGGTCTGCATTACGCTGTGTGTATTGATAGGGGGGTGCCCTTAAAGATAATCTTGTCCTAGACCTGGTGAAGGCTGCCAGTGGCCCTGACAACCTCGGCAAATAACGAACTAAGGAGTGCAATGACAGCTAGCCGGGGCGACGGATGGTTTAATGGCAGTGCGAGGGCAAGAGCAGGAGCAAGTGCTCTGTCCGCTAAGAAGAGGCATTACGTTAGGGGGGGCGGGGGGGACATGTCAGCACTGACTGTACACGCACGGCCACACAATTCTGTGGGCCGTTTTTCTCTGAATGAAACTTATAATTGCGGCTTTGTGGATAAGGTAAACAGAAGCCTAATTGAGAAATTTGACAGGGGGAGGAGGTGGAAGAGAGGTGTGTGTGTGTGTGTGTGCGCACTGAATGAGGTGCCATGACCCACTTGATGTACTAGTTATTATTTGCATGGAGCGCTTGCTTGCTTTTTCTCTGTTTCTCTCTCTCTCTCTCTCTCTCTCTCACTAGACGGTTTGCACAATGAGGTCCGACCAGATTTGAATATGGCTTAGTTTGACAATAAAAATTCTTTCCATCTCATTTGTGTCTGAGCCACACAGCACAGTGCAGATGAGCACTGGCTCCTGAGGTATGTCAGGAATGCCGCGCACTCATTCACTACAAAGCTCTAACCAAAACTTTCGTAACGTTTTCAGTTGGAAGGAGAGAAAAAAAGACAAAGCCACCTTGTGGAGGCTTAGGAATGGGGCAAAGACGAAGAGGGGGAGAGAGGTGGGGGTTGGTTCATTGGGGGGGGGGGGGGGGGTCTCCAAAAAAAAGTATGCTGAGAAGAAAAAAATCTTCCCTCTGGTGCGCTTATGAAAAGTGAACTTGAGCGCCATTAATCCCAGTAGGAAGTCCTACAGACAAGACACGTCTAGTGCCAAAACAAGGCTCTTAATTAGAGAGCAGTTCCGGTCTGACGGTCAAGGTCACGACCTTCCAGTGGGAATAATGAGCCAGGCAATGTTTGGGGCCTCTGGCCTTGGCCGGCCCGCAGGACAGGGGTGCCGGTTGGTGCATTAGACGTGTGAAACTGACAGATTCAGGTGACCGCACAGTGAACCGTACACTTGGCACCGGAGAGCTGAAATATTTTGCCGCCGCCTGCGTTGCGGCCGGGGGCTTGGTCAAATCTCTTGTTTTGTGTCCTTTTGTTTCCACTTGGTGGAGTTGGATAAGATTGGTCAGTTCATCTGGGCGCGTTTGCTTTGTTCTCGGGACGGGAGGCCCTGAGCGCTTTTGAAGGCCGGGGCGAGAGAAGGGGCCGTGTTAAAAAAAAAAAAAAAATTGGACGACCTCAGTTTTTTGGCACAGGCTGAGCTGAGCCGTGGATCCATCTCAGTAATACAGTCAGCGAAACCGACGTGGGGAGCAAATGAGTCAGTTGTCCCGGGCCCAACGAGAGAGGAGGCCCCAGAATTGGGTCCCCATTACACATTTCAGGAAGGGCCCTTTCAGATGACTTTGTGCTGGGCCCGGCCGAGGCTGTCAGCAGCCCTGAATACAGTATGCAGGCTGTCTGTGAGGAGCTTCGGGTTTATAAGGGGAATTCAAGTGTGAGATTCGTGAGGCCCGGCTTTTGAAGTTGCTTGTGTGTGTGTGTGTGTGTGTGTGTGTGTGTGTGTGTGTGTGTGTGTGTGTGTGTGTGTGTGTGTGTGTGTGTGTGTGTGTGTGTGTGTGTGTGTGTGTGTGTGTGTGTGTGTGTGAAATAACTTTTAATGTTTCGGTCAAAACACTGAACACTGAACAAATCACGAACTTCAAAAGAAAGCAACACTACCGGTACTTTTCATGCTTAAGTTGATTGGAGAGGTCAATCTTGCATACAGTGCCCTCGCCTTTTGAACAATTTTGTCAGAAGTGGTTGATTTGAATCTTTCTTTCAGTACACAAAAAGGATTCACCCGTCATTTTTGTTTTACTATTTGGTAGCCATTTTGTTAATACATTGCCATGCAAATGTGTCCATCTCTGTGGTGGCACATTTTTTTTTTTTTTTAAGTTGTGAGAATACAAAACACAAGAGTAGAATGAAAAACACAAAACTAGTCCAGTATGAATGTATGAGACTTCTTTGTTTGAATCTCGTTAAAACAAAAACAAAAAAGATCAATATCGAAAAAATCTAAATATCCAATTTACCTAATAATAAGAATCAACAAATGCATCTTTGGCTTAGATTTGGCAAAGGGAGATGTCGTTTCATGCTCAGGCAAGCACATGACAAAACAAATCAGGCAAGGCTTCAGAAAGTTAAATGAGGCAGACTGCCTTTTCTGACGAGTCCCTCAGTTGAGAGAAGATGGACTCGGCACTATAAAATGTGAATCAGCCACTAAAATAGGCAGCCTAACGCGTTTATGGTAACTTTCTTTTGTGCAATCTTCTTTAGATGTACAAGCTAATGTACAAATGTGTGCAGAAATGCAGCGTGGTAGCTACTGTTGCCAGGCAGGGTGCATAAAAGTTTTAATGAGTAGAGTTGTGCAATACTAAATATGTAAGTATGCAAATGTGTACTACAGTATGATGTACGTAGACCCTACAGGCCCGACACTAGGCCAAATCCAAACAAACAACCATATGACACAGTGTCAGTAAATCCTGTTAAACAGTGTTGAGTAAAAAATCATTTTGTGGTGTATCTACTGTACATGTATCAACATGTAATATTGTGTTAGAAAGTAGAGGGTTGGAGGGCTGTGGCGTTCAAGTGGTAAAACTGGTGGTGGTTTGAAGGTGCTCTTTGGCCAAGACGTAGAAAATATCAAAAAAAGGGGCAGGACGCCAAGGCACTCTTCTAAGATAAAACCGCTTTATTAACAAGGCTAGTTCATGTTTGAACTTAAATAATTAAAAATACTGCCACTGCCAACATGTTTCGGCCGCTACAGGGCCTTCATCAGGGCACAAGGTGAATCAAGCAGTGTAGCACACAAGAGTCTCAAACACACTAATCAATCAGCTGATTGACTCAAGGTGATGTAGGCGGAGTCTGCTCCTGCAGAGCTGCAAGGTACATACTAACAACCACAACAATAGAAAAATGCCAGTGGCAGTCTTAAAAATGTTAAATACATGAAGAGTATCACATTACTGGAAAGAAAAACAAAAAAGACATTACAAAGCTCGATGGTTCAAAGAAAAGATATCATATCTATATTGTCATTAAGACCAGGGAAACGCATGGCATTAAGCCTATGTATCCAGCGGCCCTCTTTCTGATTCAACATCTTCTGTCTGTCTCCTCTTCTAGGAGAGAGAGGGACATGATCAATACCTAATGCAGAAAAAGTTGCAAGATTATCATTATGCATGTCCTTAAAATGTTTTACCATGGCATAGTCATAGTTTTTAACTTTAGCAGCATATCTATGCTCAGCAAGTCTATCCTGAAGCCGGCGTTTTGTCCTCCCCACATAGAAAGCAACACACTGCGAGCATTTCAAAATGTAAACAACATACTCAGTTTTGCAATTAATGAAATGTTTTGTTGTGTAGGTTTGCTGTGTGACAGGGTGAGTAAATGTTTTAACCTTTGTCACAACATCACAAATGCTACAATGGCCACACTTAAAGGTGCCGTTTGGAATTTTTGGAAGCCAAGTATTTTGTGGTCTCGCAGGGAGGTGGCTGTGTACTAACTTATCACCCAGTGTAGGAGCTCTTTTGAAAGAGAACACTGGGGGATCTTGAAACACATCACTTAATAGATCATCACATTCAAAAAGGTGCCAATTCCTTTTAGTTATCCTTTGTATTCCATCAGCCTGAGTACTGTAACATGTGGAGAAGTATACCCTCTCTTTATTTGTAACCATAGGCTTTCTTTTAAGTAGTGACTGACGCTCTAAGGAAGTTGCTCTACTAAGACAAATCCAATGTTTTTTTGGGGATAGCCCCTTTCCTTGAAACGGCCATACATTTCTTTGCTTTTAACACTGAACTCCTGATCATTATTGCAAATTCTTCGTAGTCTCTGGAATTGACCAAAAGGAATATTTTTAACCAGAGTAGGTGAATGAAAACTTTTTGCATGGAGTATGGTATTTTTGTGTGATTCTTTCCTAAAAATTGTAGTGTGCAAATAGCCATGTTCATCTTTGTAAATTTCTAAATCCAGGAAATGAATTTTATGAGAATCAAACTCAAGAGATAGCTTCACATTAGGATTGGCTGAATTCAAATAGCTATGAAATAGTAACAATTCTTCTTTAGTGCCATTCCACCATAATAAAACATCATCTATAAATCTCGTCCACCAAAGTATCTTATTTTTAAATTCATTTCTCTCATTGAAAACAAAATCCTCCTCCCACTTGCCCATAAATAAACCTGCATAGGAGGGGCTAAAACAGGCCCCCATGGCACACCCTTTGACTTGTTTATACACTTTATCCTGAAATAGAAACACATTATTGTTAAGTGTCCATTCAGTTAATTGTACCAAAAAATCAGTGGGGGGACTTTGAGGTTGGGGTCGTTGATTCAAAAAGTGACTCATTGCTTCAAGGCCCTGTGCATGGTCAATGTTCGTATAGAGGGCCTCAACGTCCATTGTTACCAGTAAAGAATCTGAGCCAATGAAATTGTCTTCTTCAATTTTACACAAGACGTCTGTCGTGTCCTGAATAAAAGCTGGTAGAGTTGGAAGTAATGGCTTAATAAAGAAGTCTACATATTTTGAAATAGGTTCTGTGAGTGTCTCATTGCCTGAAATAACAGGCCTTCCAGGTGGATTAGACATATCCTTGTGCACCTTAGGTAAAAGGTAAAAGGTTGCCATGCGCGAGTCAGGTCTGAAAAGGAAATCAAACTCCTGAGTTGAGATCAAGTTTGCATCTTTGGCCTCAAGAAGAATGTTCTGGAGGTCCAGTGTTAATGATCGAATAGGGTTACTGGTCAGAGGGATATAGAATGTTTTGTCACCCAATTGTTTTGACGCTTCTTGAATATATTGTTCATAACCCCACACCACTGTAGCTCCTCCCTTATCGGCCTTTTTAATCACAAAGTTCTTGTTTTCTGAAAGTTCCTTTAGTGCATCCCGTTCTGCTTTTGTTAAGTTGGGATGACCTTTGTCCGTCCTAGACAACAGTTTTTCAATTTCATAATTGACCTTTTTCTCAAAAGTGTTAAGAGTTGTGTTCTGTATCATAGGGCAAAAAACAGACTTAGGTCTGAAAGGAGTAATAGACCTGGAAGGTGCCAGTTCTGTTGTAGGTCGAGCTACATTCAGTTTGTGCCAGACCTTTAGATGTAGGCTCCTATAAAACCTAAACAAGTCAATCTTCACATCAAGATCAGAGGAGTGATATGTAGGGGAAAATGACAATCCTTTTGCCAGCACATTCAACTGTATGTCAGAGAGAGGAGTACCTGTCAAGTTTATGACTGTGCTCTCCGGTAGTGCCGTGTGTGGTAGTAAGGATTGTTTCTTGCGCCCTCTTCTTGTCTTTCGTTTTTTCTTTGACCCTTGTTCTGTTGTTTGAGTGCCCCCTTCTTCTTGGGGGGCTGCTCGTTTCCCGATGTACCAGGGCTAGGTCCATTTGTTGTAAAATCCATGTCCTCCTCCTCTGATGTAAAGTTGAATGATACTCTGCGAGCTCCTTTCCGTTGAGGCCCCTGTTGAGAATGACCTTTTGGCCAAAAGTAAACCTTCTTCTCCCTGTAGTCTCTCTCATCACGCTGGAATTTACTGAGTTTTTCTTGTTTTATTTGTTCTTTGAATTTGCTCAAATCCTCTGTTAGTTTTTTGTTTAAATTAATCCATTGGTCACTTTTTAATTCTTCAATTTTCTTGTTGATTTCCTCAATCTCTTGCTGAATCACCTCTCTGTATTTCTTGTCTTCTTCAATCAACAAAAGAATCAAATCAAAAGAACATTTATTTAAAATAGACTCCCATTTCTGCTTGAATTCTGTATTCATCTCTGAGCCAAAAGCTGGGAACTTCTTTATTCTGAGGCCACGTGGGATGAGCCCCCTTCTCCAATAATCAGAGAGGGTGATGGAATTCAAATCCAACTTTGTATCTTTTTCTTTGAGTTTCTTGAGTTCATAGGACAGGCTCACCAGCTCCGAATTATCCAGTTCTCTTGTGGTTGTGTTTTCCCCGTCAAGAAGGGATGCTGTTGTTATAATCCGTTGTCCGTCTTCCTGTGAATATGCAAAGGCATCCATCTTCTTGGCTCCAAAAGGTCCAGGAGACTTAGTATCTTAATCGGTAAAAAATGACGCACAACACAAAGTGGAGCGCCTCCAGTTGCAAAAACATCCAAAAATGCCAACTATGAAAAAGTAGAGGGCTGGAGGGCTGCGGCGTTCAAGTGGTAAAACTGGTGGTGGTTTGAAGGTGCTCTTTGGCCAAGACGTAGAAAATATCAAAAAAAGGGCAGGACGCCAAGGCACTCTTCTAAGATAAAACCGCTTTATTAACAAGGCTAGTTCATGTTTGAACTTAAATAATTAAAAATACTGCCACTGCCAACATGTTTCGGCCGCTACAGGGCCTTCATCAGGGCACAAGGTGAATCAAGCAGTGTAGCACACAAGAGTCTCAAACACACTAATCAATCAGCTGATTGACTCAAGGTGATGTAGGCGGAGTCTGCTCCTGCAGAGCTGCAAGGTACATACTAACAACCACAACAATAGAAAAATGCCAGTGGCAGTCTTAAAAATGTTAAATACATGAAGAGTATCACATTACTGGAAAGAAAAACAAAAAAGACATTACAAAGCTCGATGGTTCAAAGAAAAGATATCATATCTATATCTATATATCATATCTATCCATGTAATATTGTGTTCATTGGTGGAAGTGCTAGCGCTAACCCTAAGGTACAGTGCAAGTAAGTACATGATGTTACCTGACTCGAGTTTGATATAGTTTGTTGCACTGTACTTAAAGGGACACTGTGTGATATATTTAGTTGTTTATTTCCAGAATTCATGCTGCTCACTCACTAATGTTACCTTTTTCATGAACACTTACCACCACCATCAAATTTTAAGTATTCATTATGACTGGAAAAATTGCGCCTTTCATATATGAAAAGGGGGATCTTCTCCATGGTCCGCCATTTTGAATTTCCAAAAATAGCCACTTTTACCTGCAAAAACGACTGTACATGGACCCTACTAGAAAATATTTGTTCATTACTTGGTAAACTTTCATGTAAATATCAAATTTGGCAATAGGCAGCCCAGCTTCAATGAACAGCATAGTTGCATTACCTTTTTTGACCATTTCCTGCACAGTGTACCTTTAATGTAATAATAATAACGTAAGGACGGTGAAATAGTGCTGTAACCCAGTGGGGTTTGCAAACTTTGTTACAATGTACTCTCCGAAACTGTACTGCAACAACAAGAAGTGGAAAGTAAATCCTCCGCTAGAAATAATCAATTACAGTAAGTTGAGTTCAGCCCCATTGTACACACTGTTGTGCACACATTTAGCTACTAGGGATGGCGAAAATTGAAAAAACACTGAGACTCATTAACCGGTGGTTAACCGGTTAACAGGTAATCTTAAAATTTAAAACATTTGCGTGTCTGATATGCACAGCACTGATTTTTTTTCATTTTTATTTTTCACATAAGCCTTTTTTTTGCTGCGCAGACAGGACCTGCCATGTCCAACCACTGTTGCCAGATGGAAAATGCTGAATTATCGTACTAAAACCTCAAAATTATCGTTTTTTGGGAGGAAATTATTATTATAATTATTATTATTATTACAACCGGTTAACCGGTGGCAGAAAATTTTAACCGGTTAAAGTTGATCCGGTCGATTATCGGTTAACCGGTTACCGGTTAACATCCCTATTAGCTACAATGTAGGCCCATTTCATGGTGCAGCCAGATAGATACTAGACTGTTACAACAAGGCGTGTAAAATAAAGTGTCATCCAAAAATAACCCAGTGCAATGAGTACAGTACAGCGCGGCCCTATCTGCTGTGTGGTATGTGACAAGACAACGCGGCTAGATAGTCACGCTGCCTGCCGTGCTGTGCTGTCAGGTCGGGAAGGCCATGGTGGGGAGCAGTGCTCTCCATTTACCCCATCCACTCCCACAATGCATTGCAACACTCCCTCTCCCGCAGCAGCCAGTGTCATGTCGAGATGAGCTACCCGTCAAACTGAGCTACCGAGGCATTACAACACACCACTACAGTATCTCCCCAAGTGGTTAGTGTTAGTGGTGTGGATCGGCACTGCCCTCACGATCCGATTCGATCACGATTCGGGAGGTAGTAGATCCGATTCGATTCGATTCTATTAGATCCAATCCGATTCGATTCAATTCTACAATGCATTGCAATGCATTACATTTCTACTGAACGCAAAGCAAATGTTCAGCCATTATGAGGAAATACAAGTAGTCAGATACTGAGCAACAATTTATTGGCTGTTTTCTGTATCAGTCTGTATCAGTCTTGTAATGTTTTGAAGTGTTTTTATTTAATTTAACATTCATTTGCTCCCGAAATATCCATGGAAGTGATTGAAACTTAAAAAAATTGCCGGATTGATTCTGGAACTTGCCGGATCTGGATCTGAATCGTCTATGCCCCGGATCGATTCGGATCGCCGAATCGATCATTGTTGACACCACTAGTTAGTGTTAAGGTTAGTGTTTAGATTCAAGATTCTAGATAATAGACAATATATTGGTATAGGTAGCTCATCTCGACGGAGCAGCCCATCTTGATAGCGACGCCGGTTTTTCCCACATTGCATCGGATGTGTTTTCAGGGGAGAGGCTGCTGTGCTGTGGGGGGGAAGAGTCAGGAGACGGATGCCATTTCCTCAGGATCTGCTCGCCAGCCATTCCTCAGACCATGACAATAAACTTCTCCAATTTCCAAGTAATGACACATGATCCCGTCCCAATCCCTCCGACATCCCACTCACAAGCAGCACAAAGCCTGGGGCATCGCATCGCATCGCGCACAGCTGGGCCGGCCGGGGAAAACAATATTGCTGCAATGGCTCCATGCACTTGGTGTAGCAGAGAACCCACTACCAAGGCCAGCGATGAAACATGGGGGGGAAAACACTGTTTTAACATCTGTGGTTTGGCCTATGTGTGTGTGTGTGTGTTCTACCGTACGAGCGCTCACATGATGTCAGAATTTTGGCATGGAACAGCAGTGACACCCGGTGGTTAACATGGGATATTAATCGCTCCCCTGTGGGTCTGGATCTTGGCCACTGCTACTTCAGGATGTTCATCATCACCATTACCACCATCATGTGTCAGACAATCCAACTGCCATTTCTCAGACAACACCACTGGGTAGTGAGCTAGACTGGACTATCAAGACTAGCAGATTTTTTGTATCACATATCGTGTACGCCCTTTAAAATTCAAAACACCGCTCACACATCATAAAAAAGAAAGTGTATTATCTCCCCATGCTTCCTAATGGGGCAGTGACTATGCATTGAGGGAGTGTGCCATGATTCCAAAATAAGCATCTTCACAGCAGCATGTCTGGATGATGTCATCGGGCTGCCAATCAAAGATCAGCAGCAGCAGTGCTATCATGGGACCACAAAGAGGCATCATTACCAGGGGCGGACTTTCCATCAGGCAAACCTAGGCAATTGCCTAGGGCCCCGATCAAGTCTGTTCTCCCTAGGAGACCCAACTCTCACACCAGTCGCAGAAAACCCACACAAAAGTTGGCACCAACGTTAAGTAATCAAAGATATACCTATATGAGACAAAACACTAAAATAGCGCCAAAACACAGAATTTTAGGTCTATATAGTGACTTTTGAGGGCCCCTGTTTATATTTTACCTAAGGACCCATAATGCCTAGATCCGCCCCTGATTATTACAAAGTCTTTCCATGTCCTCAAGCCAATCTTATACACATACTGTCCATTCCCAGCCACTTGCCTGCTTATGTGAGTGAGATGAGCGTACTGTAGCCATGTCTTGGGACCAGGAGGCCTCTATAGCAGAACAAGCCAACTGTCCATGTAACGGATATGTCTTGTAAAAGTTCATAAAGACAACCATTTTTAAAAAATGTTGTTTGTGAAGGTTTGGCTGTAGACCTTGCATCCGGTCTAAACCACAGAGTATGTTATAGTGTATCAATAAACAATTTGCGGTCATTGGTCTGACTAAACAAGTTGCATGTTTTCTGTAGCTGGTTCTTAAACACTTCTTGTTAACTATATACCACTTTTCCTGCATCCTTTCTGTTGCTAGGCCATGAGGCCTGTATGTTCACCACAGCAATGGCATGCACCAGCAAGACAAGGATGGTCATGGGGCTTCACATTTTGATGCTGTTAAAGCAGGGTAATTCAGCCTGACTTCGAGAAAAATCCCCTGTCTGGCACATGGCACAGACATTCCCCTAAATGCATTAAGGTGCTGCACCAGTTGAATAAAGCGCTTAGCTTTTCTGAATCGTATTCTCTGAATCTCTCTCTCTCTCTCTCTCTCTCTCTCTCTCTCTCTCTCTCTCTCTCAGCACAAGAATCTGTTCCACTGCTGTTTGTTTAAGCAATTAGTACTGGGCACAAAGCCCTGTGGCGTTTTTATTACTCATGTTCTGGGGTATATACAGTGCCACAGTGCCCCTGCTTCTTTTCCTGCCCGCACCGCACTGCACCGTGCCCATGAAAGAGACACCCTGAGGAAAGCTGGCTAACTGTGGCGCAGCACAAGCACAAGCAGGTCCGCTGATAGGGGAGAGAAAGGGGCATGTTGTCCCAGGCCCAGGGAGATAGGGGGCCCAGAATCTGCTCCCCATCACATTATATGTATTGGGTAGGGGGCCCTTTCAGATGACTTTGTCCTGGGCCCGACGAAACCTCTCAGCGGCCCTGAGAACAAGCACAGCCCCGCGCTCTGTTCTCTCGCTCCTCATCACTGCTGTGGTGTGTATAGGCACACTGATGTCCAGCAATAATAACCCCACTGTTTGCTTAAGGCCTAAAAATATATCTTTAATTCTGCCGTGTGTGTGTGCCACACAAAATCTGCGCTGTACCTTTCCATCCACATTGGTTGGCTGGTGCTGAACGCATGCAGGACCCCTGAAGGCAGAACGACCCCCCCACACACACACACACCACCACCACCACCTACCCAGGGCAGTATTACCATAATGTGGTGCCCCTGAGCACTATACCTCAGAGGTGCCCCCTTTATGAGCAATATTTGTAAAACGGGGAGCTGAAGGAGATGAAGCTTACATGGGGCGATTCACAGAGACTAGCACAGCAGCGAGATGAATGGCGTCGAGTTGTTGAAGCCTTATTTCCCATCCGGGAAGAAGAGGATTAAGTAAGTAAGTAAGTACTTGTAAAACGTGTGCCATTGGTGCCCCCTTCATTGGTCAAAAATAGTTGGTGACCCTGGGCCCTGTGCCACTGGCCCATATAGAAAATTCGGCCCTGCACCCATCCACCCACCCTGTGTGTCGCCTGGGTGCCAGGCTCTCGGGGTAAAGTTTGCACACTGTAAAGCAGTTCCACTGAGGTTGGTCGGGGTTTTGGGGGGCTTCCTGATTCCAGCACAGAGGGATACACACACAGCACCTCTCCAAGACAAATCACTGCTTCTACTCATGAGAGAGAGAGAAACCCAGTCCCCCCAAACGGCTCCATTTTGGTATGGCACAGAATTTGACTACATTTTTGTATTTTTCCTCCCAAGAACACTGTGCATCATGGGCCTACTGTAGTAAGTCAGTCACAGTAAGCGCTACAAGTTCGCTTAAGGTTAGCCGGAATACAGTGGCGGCTGGTAGTCTGTCAAACAGGGGAGGCTGTTCAATTACAATATGTCCAGAACGCAAAAAAAAAAAAAAGGGGGGGGGGGGCAATTTTGACACACACCTTATGGTCCTGTCACATATGGCCTGCCCTCACACACTGAAGGACTCTTGTTGAAACAAATTTGTTAATCATTAATCATTATCCCCCTTGTAGCCTATTCATAGGGAAATGTTTTTATTATTATTATTATTCATTAGGCCTACCTCCGCCACATAATGATGTGATTGAGAATTGCCTTCGTTGTCTTTGTTCATTACTGGGTGCACGGCTTAACAGCACAGTAGGAAAGGACTCGCCACTCACGGGACTTGGCAGTTAACCAGTTGATCAGACACCACGAAAGCTCAAAAGAAAAGTTTGTTCTTCCCTACCTTTTTCACCAAGTCAATATTAGGCAGTGCTCTGCTCTGCTCCTTGATATTCATTTTCTCCTCATAAGGACGACTGGAATTCGCCAGAATTTAATCCACAATGCTTGGCATTTCATTTTGCATAGCTCTCTAGCTTTCTTGCAAGCTAGCAATAACGAAAAGTAGGCAACCTCAACTTTTGAATTGGGAGATTAAAAAGGATAAGGACGTGCCACTAGTATTAAGACTTTATTCGCAATACTAGGTTTACAAGAATATGTACACAAAACTGGAGTACAACGCAATGAATAGCTTCCCCACTGGTTATCACGACGAAACTTCTCAGTCAAATTAATAACATATCCGCATTTCGAAATGAAATCAACTACTGTAGCCTACTGACACGGGGTTCACCCAATCACAAGTCGGAGCTCCAGTCTCCGGTCCCTCCCCCCTCCTCTCTCTTCTCCATTCACTCCCAGTGAGGCTCAGTCTCAAAATTAAAAAAATTTCACGGCAATAGCCAATGACCGTTTAGCATTTTGCCATTGAAAAAGCGCACAAT
The DNA here is from genome assembly GCF_034702125.1 of Engraulis encrasicolus. Taxonomy (NCBI): domain Eukaryota; kingdom Metazoa; phylum Chordata; class Actinopteri; order Clupeiformes; family Engraulidae; genus Engraulis; species Engraulis encrasicolus. The sequence continues at coordinate 27,176,559 of NC_085859.1, read as the reverse complement.
CCCACATGCCATTGAAGTCCATTGAGACTCGACTCGCTTGCGTTGTCATGAGCGGAAAAAAAACTCGTGCGAGCTTCGGTATCTTATTACAGATTGGTTTAATCTCTAAGTTGAGCACATGCATCTATAGAACTGGGTCTGAAATGGCAATGATATTAAGTCGTGTAAAGCATTAGTTTACATACTATTTCTCCGTGATTTTGGACAGGAGGCGGCGCCTCCCTTGTACTCAAAGAGGAATCGCCTCTGCCGGAATATGAGACGCGGACATACGGTCCAGTGAACTGTTGATGATGTGTTGATGATTTTTACCCCCCTGTGGTATCCACTGCTGGGGGAGTTGGTGGTTAAATACCACCAGGGTAGTAGATGCCAATCAGTAGTCAAGTCATCTATGCTTGCCTGCCATAAGGAATTCCCGCTGTGCTGCATCTAAATGAGTAGCCACATACAAAAATGCAACAGAAGGGGAATTTGACTGGTCCTAATAGCAGCTCGGTGCTGGCTGCTCCAGGTTGCTCCAGGGGGTCTAACTGAGGGAAGGGAAGGCTGGTTAACGCTGCCTGAAAATCAGACTCATTTTGTGGGGCCGTCACACCGTGTAGGCAGGGGAACAGAGCCCTATCTGTGACTGTGGCATGTTGAGTAAATACTGTCACAACTTGCATTTACACAGACCGGACAGTGTTTATAAATCTACATTGCGGATGGAATGCATAAAATTCATCCACATTAATGTTGGCATCGGCCAAGTGTCCATTAAATTGGACTTTGTTTTAACACCTTGGCCACATTTTGGCAACTGTTCATTCTCTCTCTCTCTCTCTCTCTCTCTCTCTCTCTCTGCGCGCGCACGCAGACAGGCAGGCAGGCAGGCACGCACACACACACGCGCGCACACACACACACGCGCACGCACACACACGCGCACGCACACACACACACACACACACACACACACACACACACACACACACACACACACACACACACACACACACACACACACACACACACAAATACAGTGTTACACTTTAATAAACATTTTAAAAAGGATGTTAACCTTATTATGGGTATATAAGGCTATAAGGAAGATTCCATCCTGCCTTCCCTTATTCACTCAAGCCACAGGATGGCAAGGAGCTAACAAGGAGTCCTTTCATTATCTAACTCTAGGTGGTGATGTTGTGTCAAAATCATTTTGTTACTTTGTTATTGAATGAACACGTTCGATACAAAAATCAATACAAAAAAAGACCAACTGACTTAAAAATGTCAAACTAGCTTATAATAATGAACTGATTTAGGGGCCAACAATGGGGGGAAATAGCAGATGTGCGATGGGGTCACATGGCTACAGGTGACAACAACTAGCATGAGCCACTGTCCTAAAGAAACAAATTCATCTGGTGAACCAGACCAGTCACTTCTTTATGAATACCGAGAATGCTACAGAGTATCATTTGGTGAAAATAAGTCTCCATTGCTTACCTTTGCTGCCCCTGGGTGCTTGCTGTTGGACCTCATGGTAGCCTAATGTTTACACCTTGTTGAACTTGACAACCAAGTGATGCTGCAGCAACTCACACAACACCTGAAGATTAATTCGGCATAAAATGGTGATTCATTGACCATGAACATGTTTTACATAAACGTGTTAATGGTGAATAATAGCCTATCAATATCTGCAAGCTATGAAGACTGAAGAATATAAAGTGGTGATAAGTTGTGTGTTAGTGTAGTCATGTCTGTTGAACGTGGGATAGTTACCATGTAGAGGAGATGAAATGATGCGCTGTATCTGATACTGTTAAATTTAGTTCAAATGTGGCAAAACAAAAATAATCTTAACAGTAGGCTACGAACATTGCTCTATTTTTCCAGAGCGTTATCCCAGAACCTTTCAAGTTTCGTGTCTACTCTGCTTGAAGGATCTGATAGGACACGTAAAATCCCTACGAAAATGCGTTCACAGGAATCCTCAACAATAATATAAAAACCGCGCAGTTCTTTGGAATTTTTTTCTGAAGGAAATATTTAATGGTGTGGTAACAATACATGCAATTTGATTACACCTCTTGAAATTCGTCAAACTTTTAAAGTGATTCGTTTGCTTCCAGGACCTTACGTACAGATCGTTTTACTTCCGGGTTTGACATGTGGGCTCTCTGGCTCGTGTGACGTGCATATAGGACTGATCATCTGTTATGAAAAAGTTAACGATTTAGCTAAATCATATTGACCGCGTACCTCAAAAATGGGGAAATTAAACGTCGTCCTTTTGAGATACCTGTCACGGGATGATTTCCGGGTTCTAACTGCAGTAAGTATCCTGTTATTGACGTTTAGCTCGCTTTGGTCGTGTTGTGCTAACACCTCAGCTAGCTTATTTGCCTGTGTTTGCTTGTAGAGTAGAGTAGAGTAACTTTATGTATGTGTATCGTTTGTGTTTTGCCTCACATATGGGCAAATTCTAAGTCTGTGTGTTGTTATGTTGTATTTGTACCCAATGATACAATAACTTTGCTCTGAATGCGAGTCATTTGAGTCTCCATAAGTCAGCTGGATATACACGTGTATGTTTACGTTCCTACCAGCCACCCACTTTCTCCTGGGTGTGCTTTTTACTACAAATGTGTTTTGCTGATGGCCGTCGTGTTTGATGTAGGTCGAAATGGGCATGAAGAACCATGAGCTCGTCCCAGTGAGCTTGGTCGCCTCCATTGCAAGCCTCAGACATGGAGGGTGCAACAAAATCCTCAGAGAGCTGGTGAAACACAAATTGATGGCCTACGAACGATCTAAAAGTAAGTAGGCATTGCATTTATGAAAACAACTAACCATTGATGTCGCATGTATGTTAGTTACACTTCCTTCTATTGCCCCTGGTACATGCACAGTCCACAGTTACAATGTACCAAAGTATGTAATAACATGTGGCCGTGTGTACTTGTATTGGTCAGTAGGGATAGGCTTAGGTACCGTGTAAGTACATAATATTAAACATGCAGTTTCTCTGGAAAACACGTATGTGTAATGGCAAATGTATCGTGACATTGCAGTGGTACAAGGATACCGGTTAAACTATGGGGGATATGATTACCTGGCCCTGAAGACACTATCCTCAAGAGATGTCATCACATCAGTGGGAAACCAAATGGGAGTGGGCAAAGAGTCAGGTAAGATCAAAGTTGTGTTTTTATTGTCAAGTGTGTTGTGTACATGCAATCTAATCCATTGATTGTTCTAATACAGTATACAATCAATGGTTTAACTTTTTATTCCTTGCTGACTTTGTAGTCCTGACTGAGTACTATTCATCATTGTTTATTTTTGACCGAGTCCATATTTAATGGCTGATTCACACAAGATCAGAACAACCCGTCCAGACTTCCAACTATGATTAGGCAGTTGTCTGTCTGTTCCTTTCGGTCTTGATCGGACACAGTTTTCTTCCCTAACACACCAGGTCGACTTCACCCGCCATGTACAGTCCCCCGTGGTGGCACTGGAGGGATTTTGTCATAGCCTAACTTCCACGTTTGAGAGCTCGCGGTGCCGCTTGTCCAGTTAGTAGCCAAATGTGATCATGTTTTCGCGAATTCAGCTCTACTTTTCACGAGTAGCCTTGATAGTAGATGCATTACTAATGACTCTAAATAGGCTAGATAGCCTACGATGCCTATAGGCAAAGTCCCCCTCCTATTCATAATTTATCCATCATGACAATGTTCTATCTGTCTCTTGCTCACAAGATGCTATGACTTATGCGGTTTCATTATTTCATTGTGAGACGTAATTTCTGTCACTGCGACCTAGTTCGCTAAAGAAAAAAAAGGGCACGCTGCACATGGTGTTAGAAGCGGTCTAGACAAACTCACTGTACTGTCGTGCTTATGAAACTCAAGTACCGGTAGATATACTGCCCTCAAACGTCCTGCTTGCAGTTAGCTGAAAGTCTCCCGACTGAGACCCACAAGCACCCATAACCCCCCCCCCCCCAAACGACACACTGAGCCAATTCCTTCGACTTAATGTGGAGTCTTAAGAGGCATTCTGCCTGTCAAACCTTCAGAATGTGTCACTCCATAGAATTTCTCCTTGGCATTGTGTTGAATTTAGATATGTTATTCTCTTCACAGACATCTATATTGTTGCAAACGCCGAGGAGGAACAGTTTGCGTTGAAACTGCACAGGCTGGGAAGGACGTCTTTCCGAAACCTTAAGAACAAGCGTGATTACCACAAGCACCGCAACCGCATGTCATGGCTCTATCTGTCCCGTCTCTCCGCCATGAAGGAGTTTGCCTACATGAAGGTACGCTGCTCGCCCTAATAGTTCAGGGGGTATACTAAGTAGCTGGTTTGTTAGTAAAAGAGGTTGAGTTAACATTGTTGTAGAGGTAAATCATCTAATAGAAGAGCATGGACTCCTCGTTTTCTTAACTAAATGATGACTGCATGTACATCTATTTGCAGGTTTTCAACTTCCTCTAGGTTAACTCAGCCTTGTTTATCACTAACCATGTTCTAAATATACACCCCAGTACTGTTGTTGACCAAAACAAGCATTTTACCATCAACACATGGGGCCAGTTTTGATGCTTATTGAACTAAATGGACAAACAAGGATGGAACAAATTAGCCGTTGAAGCTCAAAGACGTTTATCATGTGGTCATTTGTTGTGGTCTCTTTTAGAAGAATTTAACTTTTGCTGTTGATGCTCAAACACTGTTCATCATATGGTAATTTGTTTCATGTTTGGACCCTCTCACGGAGATGTTAATGAGTGTGTTTGTCAGTGCGTGTGTGTCAGTGCGTTTTATTGCGAGTGAGTGGACTGGATGCCAAGGCCTGTCTACCTCATGTGTCCTCTCTCCCCTCCCTTCCTCTCACAGGCACTGTATGACCGAGGATTTCCTGTCCCCAAGCCAGTGGATTACAACAGGCACGCCGTGGTGATGGAGCTCATTAATGGCTATCCTCTGTAAGTCATCAATGATTTTGTTGCTCAATGTGTTTCCACGCAACGGTTCCTTTGGTCGACTTGTTTAACTGTGTTTCTGTTTTAATAAGTTGTCGTCAAAGATTTCAATATGAAGATGGGGCAGGTTTTTTTTAACACGTTCTTTCACACTGCATGCTGTTTTCCATAAATAATTGGTTAGACAAATGGCAAAAGGGCACAAATTAAGCTTAACTTACTTTGTAGTTAGCGATTCTCATAAACCTACTGTGTGTATGGTGCACTTCGTCTTGGTTATACTGAAAGTCTCAGCTTATGGAATAGAAATGATAAAAAGTTGGCCCTACCGTGGCTGATATGGTAGGGCACTTGTCTGCTACGCGGCTGACCTGGGTTCGGTTCCCAGCCCGGGTCCTTTGTCGGCCCTTCCCCATCTCTCTCTCCCAACTCGCTTCCTGTCTCTACTTCACTGTCCTGTCTGAGAAAAAACAATAAAGGCTTGTAAAGCCCCAAATACTTAGAAATTATAAAAAGCTTCTTGACACGTGACTTCATGCAGACTGTAAGGATTTTGAAACCTTTTTCTTCCTCCATCTTTGCGTAATTTTATCAGGTGCCAGGTGAGGGAGGTGGCAGACGCGGCCGCTCTTTACAGCGAGATCATGGAGCTGATCGTGAAGCTGGCCAATCACGGCCTGATCCACGGTGACTTCAACGAGTTCAACCTCATGCTGGACGACAACGACCACGTCACCATGATCGACTTCCCCCAGATGGTCTCCACCTCCCACGCCAACGCAGAGTGGTAAACACCCTAGTCTTGTTTGTCTATGACAGTGGTTCTCAACCTTTTGTGAACAGCGACCCCCCCTTGACCTTGTCATAAGTCTGTCAATGCCCACTCGACCTCATCATAAGCCTGGCAACGCCCCCCTTTGTATAAGAAAGTAAAATGGACTATTGCCCTCAAATAACAACGTTGTGCACCACCTCTCAGCTGTGTCATGAATGGCCCCATAGAGCCCCCGTTGAGAAACACTAGTCTATGGCCAACACAGACCTCAATGTCATAAGCTGTCTATTTCCCACCCCAATGCCGAATGGTAAAAGGTGCAGTGCTGCTTGTCTAATTGCATAGTGCTTAGCTAAGTCAAACCTAACTAGACTGGGGCTGACATGGCCTTGTGTATAGGGCAGTGTTTCTCAACCTTTTTTTAGGCGAGGCACCCTTTCAATTCATGAAAAATTTCAAGCCACCCCAAACCAACAAGCCGTAACATGGCATCACATCCGATACCACACAAGCTTAGAAAAGTAACACATTTGGAGACGTCACACGACCTACGTTCGAAGTTGCAGCTGATTGGGGCGACCTATATTTACTTTATTGTGCGTAAATCGCAGATGAAAGATTCCACTGACTAGCATTAACTTATCAATTCAGACAAATATGTACTATATTACATAATTTATTTATCAGCCACGTTTCAGCGGCACCCCAGGGTTCCCCCGGCACCCCTGTTGAGAAACACTGGTATAGGGAGTTGGTCTTTAGATTGGAGCATGGCAGGTTTGAAACCTACAGTTGCCTGTAGGAAATAATGTGTTTGCCTACACATTCATCCATGGCTGAAGTGTCCTTGAGGAAGGCAATTAACTTATCATTTCTCCAGGGTCTGTAACCAATTTTCTTTAATAACTGTAAGTTGCTCTGTATAAAAGAGTTAGTTAAGTGTAACGATAATGTTACAGTATTTAATTGTAGTAGCAGACTCCAGAGATTAATCAATAAATCCAGATGCAAATTGACCAGCAGCAAATTGACAAGTGTCCAGTAGCAAAATACATCTTGCATACTGTTTTTTACACCGTTTCTCCACCTGCCAACAGGTATTTTGACCGTGATGTGAAGTGCGTCCGAGATTTCTTCATCAGACGTTTCAACTACGAGAGCGAACTCTACCCAACGTTTAAAGACATAAGGTAATATAACTTGCAAACTGTTTTACTCGTTTCTTCAGCACAACCTGCAATGTGAATGCGCGATGGTTGTATAGTAAATGAGCCCAGAAATAGGCATTTCTATCTGCAAAACTTATTGTACTTTGGTCATACTAATAAATATTAGTTTATTATTTAGTAAATATTTATGAAAAGATCAAACTTGGCAGTAGGCAGCACAGTTTCCATAAGCAGCATAGTTGCAATACCTATACTGGCCACCATCCTACATAGTGCATCTTTAACTGTCTGGTGTTAACTTAACTTAACCTATAACTTAATAGCTTAACTTTTGATGTTAACTCTCCATGGTTGCCTTTTAACCGTCAGGCGAACGAGTTCCTTGGACGTGGAGATCTCGGCCAGCGGTTACACCAAGGCCATGCAGCAGGACGACGAGCTGCTCCACCCGGAGGGGCCAGAGGGGGGCGCCACCACAGAGGAGGCAGAGGACGGTCCACCCAGTGAAGACGAGGAGGAGGAGGAGGATGACGACCCAGAGAAGAGCCACAGCGCCCAGGCCGACACTCCATCAGAGAAGGGAGTGGACCTGGAGGAGTACAAGCAGGCCATGCTGGAACTGGAGGGCCTTAGGCTGGGGGAGGAGAGTACCAAGGGAGCTCTCAAAGGCCATGCCAGCCAGGACCAGACAGACTGTGACACAGGCACTATGGCCAAAGAGACTGGCGAGGGACAACAGGAGCAGCGTGAACCACAGTGTGGTACGGACGACGCTGAGACACTGAGGACAGAGGTTGTGTCTGAGGATGTGGGAGGCATCGTTCCAGAGAGGCGTGGAAGTGATGAAGAGGATGGGCGGGAGGATGAAGATGAATGCCCAGAACTGGTTGACCTGTCGGCCATCAACAAGGAATTCAAACCTTTCAGGTACATCATGGAGGGTTTTTAAAAAGATAGAGAATGCTCGAACACATCTCAGGAGTGCAGGTGCTGGACCAAATGGAGGGAAACTGAAAAGAAATGACACCGATCCGCAACACTGATGAATGCCCCGAAATGTGCCACAAACATTTTATGCCACAACGTTTCGTACGCTTAGTCCTTCATCATTGCATTGTGATGAAGTACAAAGTGTCTGAAACATTGTGCCATAAAATGTGAGATTTGAATGTCAGTGTTGCTGGCCATTTCTTTACTTTGATAATTTTCCCAGGTTAGCTTCTTCAATAGGTGTGTGCGGTCTAGTCCGGACGAAGCTCTTATCTGGTTTGTTTCTCGACAACTATCCTATCTATCTATCTTAGCAACTTTGTTGGTTGCAATGCAATTCACCCACCATTGGCAACCAGTTCAGTAACTAACTGGTTAGCAACGGTGCTTTTGAGAAACGGGGCTCAGGACAAAGTGTGTTCATGCATAGAACAAAGGGAAACATGTACTCCGCACTTCTAGTGACCATCGTGTGCAACTAGTGTAGGACTAGACATGAATAATAGGGAAGAAATCTGGTTCCACACGGATGTCTTCTTTTTTTTTGCTATTTCTTATTTATTAACAGTGCATTAGACTAATGTTTCGGCAAAGCCTGTTCATCAGAGTCCTTGGATAATAAAAAAGAAATCGCTTAAAAGACATCCGCGTGGCACCAGATTTCCTCCCTTTTGTTCGTGTTCATGCATATTTTGCCTAATGGATGTCATTGGTTATCCTCCCCCAACAGGGACAGTGAGAGTCTGCTGCACGTGAATGAGCACCGTCAGAGAACCACCAGCGAGGGCTCAGACGAAACCATAGGCAGTGTAACCAGCTGCTCCACCATACCTCCTGTGAGTACACTTACACACGTATGCACGCACGCATTGTACATGTAAAACAAACAACACACCAACTTACATACACACACACACACACACACACACACACACACACACACACACACACACACACACACACACACACACACACACACACACACACACACACACACACACATATGCTCCACTATTTCCCCACACATGCACTCACACATACACTAAACACATTCAGATCTACAAAAGCACACACACACACACACACACACACACACTGCCTATTCACACTTACTGTCAATATGTTTTGTGTCAGTCTGAGAGCAAGTGGATGCATGCGCCCACACTTGCATGCAGCGTCTCTTCTCTCAATTCTTAATCTGTACTGCCCTCTGGTGGCTACAATTATATTTTATCCTGACCCCTAACGTTCACTCCTTGCTGCAGTTCTTTTTAATAGCCTCCCTCTTCCCTTTTATCCCTACCAGCCAGCTCTCCCCCTTTTGATCGCCCAGCTCTTGATAGCGAGCCTTACAAATTGACACAGGGTTTGATCACAAGTCCTGACAATGTCAGGGGGGAAAGGATAGCTGTATGATTCCCCTCTTCACGGTGCATTAGTAATATAATCATGCCATCTCCTTTGCACACACACACACACACACACACTCACACACACACTCACACACACACTCACACACACACACACACACACACACACACACACACACACACACACACACACACACACACACACACACACACACACACACACACACACACACACACACACACACCACCCCGGCCCCTTTTCTACCTCTCCTCTACTGATTAGCAGTGATGGAGCAAGAGGTATGTGAGGATGGGAAGAGAGAGAGAGTTGGGGGGAGGAAGATGAAGGGATGGAGAGTCATTAACGTTGAGCCCATCGCCGCTTAAATGCACTGCAGCCTCCCAGGCCTGCCCCCACTGAAAGCCCTTCAGAAAGCCGAGTTGAAAATCAATCGTCCCGGACACCCCTCCTTGTCAGATGATCACGGGGCTGGAGCGCTGAGCGCCGGCCGGGGCCAGCTTAAAGTGCCTGCACTGCCGGCAGCCAGGGTCACATGACGCTAGAGCTGAAGGCTGGTGGCTAACACTGTGTGGATTCCAATATGTGGACTTGTGTCGTCCTTGCTCACTTGTCTACTTGTGACCTCATGATGATGTCACTGAGGACAGAAATTTAATTCAATATCTTGCAAAAGCACAATTCTAATGTCATTTCATTTGCAATTGGGATGGTGAATGAAGAACAGTCCCCAAAAGTGGCTAGACTGACAGCTGGGAAACTTGATTGTTTTCTCCACGGAGGCGGGGCCAGGAGGGGGAGCGAGGCCACAAGCACAAGTGGAGGACGGGAGTTTGTATATTGGAATGCACATACTGATGCTGCTGCAGTTCTGTTAGGGTATAGGAGGCTCTCAGCAAAAGTGTTGGGTTGCAACAACTGATCAAGCAGCCAGAGCAGAGACACCTTAGCCATTGAGGTGAAAAGCAGCAGCAGCAGCAAGCTAGAAGGAAATGTTATGCCCCAGCCGAACAGCCCTACGTTGAGTAGGATTTAATAGAATTGAATTGAACTGAAATTGAATTCCTGTTGTGGTGGTCACTATACACGTGTAGTGTTCTCTTTGCATAGCTGTCCCAAGTTTAAAAGAATAGAATGTTTTGTCACTCACTAGTACCAAAAGCGTTCTTGTTTCTAACCTGATTTCTTGCCATTTCACCATTCTTGCTAGTACTAAGTAAACACACTATGTAAACATGAGATTGGAAGCATCTCACGCATCTAAACTGGCGTTTGGTCATGACAGTTGTAACCTAGGAGGTGCATTGCTTAGATTCAGCTCTCTACTGTGGGTGAGAGCCAACTGAACCACAGGTTGCATACACAGGTGTGACCACTTAAGTAACTCTGAAGTGAGATTATTTCTTAAAATAAACTTCAGGGTTATTTTTTTGATGACTGAAGTGGTTACGTTGGCGTTTGCTAAGCAGCACCCATAGGTCTGGTTTTCTGTCTTTTGTCAGAGACCACACACTGAAGCAAATGTCTGGAAACTTGCTCGTGTTGCATGGCAATGAAGTGTTGAGTCTTGAATCTGTTGTTTCTGCTTCTGGTTTAGTGCCTTCTGGACTGCAGGCCTTCACGTCCTGTTTTGGTCAAAAGCACAAGATAGGCACTTCAATTTGGAAGAGACAAAAGGAACAGTTCAGCATAGAATGCTAAATTGCACTCTTTTATTAGAATGTGTGCGTTGAATGTTACCAATCAAAGTTGTACACAAATGTGCCGGATATCGTCCATTTGCGCTTTCATTTTGATGCTTACAAGGTTTCAACCGTTTGAAGTCAAAGAGTCAAAGAGGTCTGATCAACCGAAATGTTGCGAGCAGTGAAATGCGTGTGTAATGGACGGTGTGTGGGATCTTTGCCACTAGAGAAAAGAAGGAAAAATGTCCTATACACAGTGAAGCGTATTAGAGCCACATTTGCTACGTTTAGATGAGACATTTCATTCAGGAATTAACTGACTTTAATTCTGAATAAAGCATAATTCCGCTTTGAAAATGTCATGTAAACACCTCTTAATTCAGAATTAAAGGAAAGATCAAAGTACATTCCACGGAACTGTTTAATTCAGAATTAAAACCATCATGTAAACGTAGTGATTGTTGGATTGTTTTCTTTTTATTTACTGGATTTGTGACCCAGTGAAGCAATCCCTCCTCTTCTTGTGTCTCCTTTCGCATAGCAGTTGAATCAGTCTCTAGATGTTTGGCTGTGGACAGAACCCAACACAAGACATGTCACATTCAATGCAAAATGAACGTAATGATCTTTCAAGGTGTTTGTGTGCGCACACAAGCCAAAGGAAAAGGAGTAGTCAAATGCCTGATGGTTAAAATATGTCACGAGAGATTAAATAAACGTGTAAAAGTATTGATTTTGCTCCTGTACGTGTTTGGATTTAGGGGGGATTTCCAAAAGTATGGGGAGTAGTGAGATTTGTGTTGCAGTATTGGCAGCTATTCTACATCCATCAGGGCCACTGACAGCTTTTGCCGGGCCTGGGACAAAACCATCTGAAAAGGCCCCCTCCTCAATACCTGCAATGTAATGGGGTCCCAATTCTGGGCCCTTCCCTTAACTGGGCACGGGACAACTGACCCCTTTGTCCCGAACTAACGGTGGGCCTGCATCCATGATCCACATTCATTCCTTTTGGATGAGTTTGATGGGGGCCTGTCTCTCCTGTCTATATTTTGTCTACACCCGATACAACGCAGGCTCACTCGCCCAGGTTGCCCCCAGTCTTTTTGAGTGGGGCCATGGCCGCGGCCGCAACTCTCTCTCCCACTCCCTCAGTTACCATGAGCTGTAAGCCAAGAGCCCAGCTGCGGAGTCTAGTGTTTCTCCCTTTTTATATATCCCAGTCCCTTCCTCAAATATTTTTCAGGGTTTTTATTAGAAATATTTTTGGGAGAGACCCATAATAGGGAATGGGTTTTTTAAAAGATCGACCATCAAATATCGCAGCATTAACACATGTCAGGTTAGTTTTGGTCCAGTACAAACAACACCTTTCCATTCTTTGGGGTTTCCAGCGTAACCTTGGGGCGGCTCCGATGGCGTGTGCTGTGTTTACCCCTTCGCCCTCTCCATGGCTTGCCCAGCGCTGACACCTCTTTATTTCTCTCCCTCCCTCCATCCCTTCCTCCTTTTCTCTTCCTCCCTCTCCCACCACTGACACCTATTTTCCTTACTTCTCTCTCTCTCTCTCTCTCTCTCTCTCTCTCTCTCTTTCTTTCTCTCTCTCTCTCTCTCTCTCTCTCTCTCTCTCTCTCTCTCTCTCTCTCTCTCTCTCTCTCTCTCTCTCTCTCTCTCTCTCTCTCTCTCTCCTTCTGCTGGCCCTAGCACCTACCACTTACCACCCAGTATCTGCAGCAAAACTCTAAGTGTTACCAACATTCTTTTCTCTGTCTGTCTGTCTGTCTGTCTGTCTCTCTCTCTCTCTCTCTCTCTCTCTCTCTCTCTCTCTCTCTCTCTCTCTCTCTCTCTCTCTCTCTCTCTCTCTGTGTGTGTCTGTCTCTGTCTCTCTCTCTCTCTCTCTGTCTGTCTGTCTCTCTTTCTCTCACTCACACGCTCCCTTTCTCTCGCTCACTCTTGCTCTCTAAAATAAACTTTATTGACATGCCAAGAGCACTTGTGTTGTCACATATACAACAGAAAAAAACTGTCGTTCATGTAATACATTTTTAAAAAGAACGGGAAACCTAACCTATAACTTCTCCATCTATCTCCCTCCCCTCTCCTCCAGGAGGTGATTCGTCAGAAGGTGAGGCGTCAGCTGTCTAAGCAACAGAAGGCGGCCATCAGACGGCGTCTCCAGAAGGGCGAGGCCAACCTGGTGACCAAGGCCAGACGAGAGAACTCCAGCAACATCAAGAGCAGTCTGGACGCGGCGTCCTTCTGGGGCTGATGCTGCTAGGGTGGAAGCAGCAGCCTCCTTCTGGTGATGAGACAGCCAGGGACTGGTGTTGCAGTGGAGGCATGGAGGTGTTGGATGTGAGGCTGTGGATTTTAGGGGTACTGGCCTGAAGTGAGTTGAAGTGAGGTGTTTGGAAATGCAGGCTACAGAGACGTGTTCAAGTCACGACTCGATCTCTATGGAATGCAATCAAGCCACAAGGACTCTTGGCAAACATGCATTGTGGAGTTATGGAGTGAGGAGTGCAGTCAGAGGGGTGTACTAAGAACGCGGTTAAGTGATAAACCAGCCTTAGTTAACCTACAGGAAGAGATAAACCTGCTAATAGATATACCTGCAGGCATCATTTAGTTAGGAAAATTAGATCTCCTGGCTGCTCTATTAGATGAGTTAGTCCTATCACAAGGTTAACTTAACCTGGTTTACTACTGAATCAGCTTCTTAGTATTCCCCCAGGAGGTGTGCTCTTATCTGTACCCCTTGGTACAGGTCATCCCTAACTCCAGGCAGTACAATACAATCAAACCACAAGGACGCTTTGGAAAGATCCATCATCCAAACTGGACTCATGGGTCACACACCAACTCGGAGAGATGAGTCTTTGATCACTATTATTTTTGTGTGTCCATTGTTATGAAATATTATTGATGACTTGAGTAAAGAAAAAGAAAAATATGAAGCGTACAGACATCCTGTGTTCATTTACTGCACCATACAGGGCAAGAAGGCATCAGCTTTAAATAGACATGTGGTAACTCTTGTAAAATGTAATGTTTGGTTGACATTAAAGGTCAATTTTCATGGTGATTGCATAAAGTTATGTTGACCACATCCGAGCCCCAGTCTATGAACTGTGGCTAGCAAAGTACCAATGGAAAGACATGCTGACAATCTTTGCACAGCACTTAAGTGAAAGTCTGAAACTCCAACTCCCACTGTCATTGTGACACCGCACACAAGTGCATGCAACAAAATGCATTTATGCCTCACCCGTGAAAAAGGATGCAAGGATGTGGGAGAGCATTGGTTAATTACTCCCCCCCCCACCAACCTGGCAGGTCGGGAGTCGAACCAGCAACCTTTGGGCTCAAGTCTGACAGCCTAACCGCTTACCCATCACTGCCTTTGCTTAGGAAATGGTCCAACGGTTGTGCATGATACAGTAGATCAAAATGAATTGCATTTGGCAACATATCTATTTGTTGAGAACCTTTAAAAAACGAATAAACTACTCAAAACCTTTTAACCCTAATCTGAAGGCAATCCTTGTAAAATCACCATTAAAAGAAATGAGTTCACTTTGCTTATATGCCAACTACCGAAGAACATTTAGTTGGCAAAGCTTAATTAAGTTGGCAAGAGCATACCAGCACGAAGCCATCCAAGTTGGAGCCCAAAGAAGGGAAGAGAAGGGCTTGGGGGGGGTGGCAGGATGGAGAACAGAAAAAAATGAAAGAAGGAGCGAAAGAAAGAAAGGATCGAGGCTAAGTAAACAGAGCCTTTATGTGCCCAAACGACAGCCATTGGATGGAGCGGCGCCTCCATCCCCCCATCCATCCCTCTATCTCCCTTCATTCCGTCCTCCCTCTCTCTCTCTCTCTCTCTCCATCCCTCCACCCAAAGAAGCCAAAGAGGAGGGGCAGAAAGGTCAGTTATCCCAGGCCCAGGGAGAGGGGCGCCCAGAATTGGGTCCTCATTTCATTGAAGTATATACTCAGTCGGGGTGCTTTCAGATGGCTTTTTCCTGGGCTTGGCCAAGCCCGAATCTCTCTCTCTTTTCATCCCCCTCTCTATCCCTCCACCCCCTTGTGTGTCCAGAGTCCTGTGCCAAGCAAGGCCCGGCTACCATGTGTCACCGTTTACATTTCACGCCGCGGGAGACTTAAACAAGGGCCACTTTAGCCTGGAAGAGCGCAGGTTATATCAACACAAGGACCCGGGCACAGCCTTTGCCTCATCAGATAGCGGAATACGATTCTCAAAACACACCGGCACCGCATCCCAAAAGAAATGGAGGTGATGGGTAATACAGCGTGTCCTGAAGGGGTCATTTCAGTCAGGCAGTTGTGTAGACAATGGCACGGCATGGCAGCGTTGTGATTCGCCTGCCTGCCCGTCTCTGCAATGATGAATGGAATCCACCATGGTAATGGCTTGTAATGCAAACAGATTTCTCTAGGCCTACTAGCCCCCGCAAGAGAGAGAGGTGCAAGAAAAATGTGTTTCATCGTTTCAGCAGCCTTCAAGATGTGAGGATGGGATTTTTTTTTTTGCTTCTCCTGGTAGTAGTGCATTTCCTGTGCTGTCTGTGTTATTTCCTCCTCCGTCAGTTCTCAGGTTCTCTTTGACCTAAAGGCTGGGCCATCTTATGGGGCCCTGTCTGTCCATGCCATAGCATCGGTTCCTCAATATTGCTCAGGCTCCTCGCAGTGCAGCGCATCAAAGAGGTGGAAATATGCCAAATTCCTAAGACTTCTCTTGCTTCTGTGCTTTGACTTAGAATATCCAGTCTCTGAATAGTGAATAGTTAGCATATAGAGTAGATATACAGTCTGATTTTACACTCTGACAGCATTGCAGAGTTGAAGAATGAACTAATGGCTTTGTCCAATGGCTGCCAGTGCCAGGAGGCTCACTTAGATCCTGTGCTGTCAGACTTGAGAAATCGTTTGTCAATACGTACAGAGAGTCTGCAGTCCATAGTGTCGGTTCTCTGGGTCTTTTCATGGGGCATGAAGCTCCTTCTCCCCTCCCTTCCTCTCCTCCTCCTCCGCCTCCTCCCCTGGCCCCCCTCTCTCAGTGTCGCGATTGTCATGGGGGACCCTCAGCTATGCAAAGCACCCCTCTCCATTCCCAGGCACCCCTCACAATGAGGCTGTATTATGAATGGGGGCTTGGGCTGTCCCAATGCACTTCTGCACACAGTCTGAAATCCCAAAGGGAGTTTGAAGGTTTGGGGGGAAGGAAAAAAAAGTGCACAGCTGAATCTCCGGACACGATATTATTCGTGCACATCTTATCTTGATGGGGCACTCAAAAAAGAGGAGGGAGGAGGATATCGAGGGGTTGGATTAAGGATTTGACAACTCTTTTTAAAAGTCTTTTTAAAAGAGCGAGGTGTTGACTTGATCACGGGAACCATATGAGTCCATTAGGGGAACACAATAATGTGCCCAAGGCTGAAACTGCAGAGAGAGAGAAAGACCGAGAGAGAGAGAGAGAGAGAGAGAGAGAGAGAGACTAATTCATTCACATGTTTAGCATGTGTGTTTGAGTTCACACAATTAGTTGCATTGCGTTGCTTTACTTTGCTGCTGTAAATTCTCATGCTTTTCCCCCCTCTTCCTCAACCCTTCAGCTGAGCAATCGACTGGCCTGAACTAGCACAGGCTGTCAGTCAGTCTTGCCTCAACCTTCACATAAAACGTGTCGACAGCCCTGACGAGAAATGCATCATTTTTAAATGACTCTGGCGGGGAATATGAAGACCACATTTTTCGATGGAGCCATTTGCCCCTGCTGTTGAGTTTAGTCAGGCGGTTGGAGAAAGAAGATGTGAGGCCGACCAAGCATGAGAGAGTTGAGATGGGGGGGTGGGACTGGCTGCACAGCATTGCATTCCTGCAAAGGGATTTAGGTTGTGAGTGTGTGTGTGTGTGTGAGAGAGAGAGAGAGAGAGAGAGAGAGAGAGAGAGAGAGAGAGAGAGAGAGAGAGAAGATGTGTGCGCGTGAGAGAAAGAGAGAAATTGTGTTTGCAGGAGAAAGGAAGTGTGTGTGTGCGTGTGTGTGTGTGAGAGAGAGAGAGAAGATGTGAGCGCGTGAGAGAAAGAGAGAAATTGTGTTTGCAGGAGAAAGAAAGTGAGTGTGTGAGTGTGTGTGTTGTGGGGGTGGGGGGTTATGTGTTTGAACGAGAGAAAATCTGTTTGCATATGAGCAAGAGAAAGTGTGTGTGTGTGTGTGTGTGTGTGTGTGTGTGTGTGTGTGTGTGTGTGTGTGTGTGTGTGTGTGTGTGTGTGTGTGTGTGTGTGTGTGTGTGTGTGTGTGTGTGTGTGTGTGTGTGTGTCAGTGTGTCAGAGAGAGAGAGAGGGAGAGAAAGACAGAAAGAAAGAGAGGAAGAAGGAAGGAAGACACGAGACAGAAATTGTGTGTGCTCGAGCAAAAGATCAATGTGAGAATGTGTGTTGCATGTGAGCTAAAGAAAGGGATTGTGTGTGTGCCTGTGCCTGTGTGTGTGCGTGCGTGCGTGCGTGTGTATGTGTGTGTGCATGACTGAGTCAATGTGTGAGTATAATGCCTGGACAGCAGAGAAGATGTGTGTGTGTGTGTGTGTGTGTGAGAGAGAGAGAGAGAGAGCGAAAGTAAGACAGAGAGAGAGAGAGAGAGAGAGAGAGAGAGTTGGTGTGAGTATAACGGACGGCAGAAAAGAGATGAAGGATGGAGGAGGATGGGGTGGAGGAGGAGTGGAGTGGAGAGGAGGGACCACAACTAGAAAGCCGTCCCCATCAGACTCCCAGCTAATTAGTTCAGCTCTCCACAAAGGTGGGACGGGACCCGCCACAGAGGAGAGGAGAGGAGAGACCCCCAGGGGCCAGCTTTACTCCGCTCCGCTCCCCTCGCCACACTTGATTGGAGGTCGCACAGCACAGCCGCAGAAAGTGGACTAAAAAGACATTGGGTGGGTGTGTGAGTGTGAGAGAGAGAGAGAGAGAGAGAGAGAGAGAGAGAGAGAGAGAGAGAGAGTGTGTGCAGGGTGGTTGGGTAGGAGGGTGTGTTTGGCGGCGTAGAAAGTAGAGTAAAAAGGCATTGGGTGGGTGTGGGTGCGTGTGTCTGTCACAGAGTGTGTGTGTGAGTGTGTGTGTGTGCCGGGTGGGTGTGGGAGGGAGGGAGGGTGTGTTGGGACGGTGGGTTGCGGGGGAACCCCCCCTTCTCCATTTGTTCTCTGTTGGTTGGAACTGAACTGAACTGAAGTGAAGCTTTGGGAGCTGGGAGCAGCTCTGCTCGCCTCACATTCACACAGGGAGCATGTGAGTTGTTTTTTTCCCGAGGTGTTCTGTTGGAATCAAAAACAGGGAAAAGCCACGCAGGACCAGACGCAAGGCACTTGTTGTTGTTGAGCGGTTTCTTACCCTCAGGAGGGGAGAAGATGTCTGGATCTCTCTTGCAGGACGAGAAAGTCTTCAAAGACTGTGAGTATAAGTGAACTTGAATGAAATTATAGTGTTGTGTTTAGGCATTTGTAAGTTGGTCACACTAAATAATTTACTTAATTTGTGTTGTCTTGTGATGTCTCCTATGATGGTTTTATGCACTGCTTCAGCAGTGATTCAGTTACTTTGCTTAATAGACTTTGAGACTCATGAAAAACACTATAGAAAATGTGTATTCACGTTTTTGTAACGGATTGCATCAATATACCTTATTAAATACATAGGGTAATAATTCATTGATCAAAAGGATTCATAGCAAATATTATCTGAGTAGGAGTGGTATACAGGTTGACATGTACTGTATTCACACATTTGCAGCTTGGATGTGCACTTTGGGTTTCAATGGGACAACTGCATGGGTGTTGTTTACAAAGCATCTTTCAAAATACATCTTTCAAAGTACATCTTACAAAGTATCTTTGAATTTGAAATGCAATCTGTTATATTATAATTCACACTCATCCATCGCTCACTGAATGACAATTTCACCATAAAATAAAAAGCATAAAAATGGGTCACGAAAATAAAATCACAGACTTGACTTTTGAAGTAGGCCCATGTATGTAAAGTTCTATGTGTGTAAACTCTCCCTCTCTCTCTCTCTTTCTCTCTCTCTCTCACACACACACACACACACACACACACACACAAACACACACACACACACACACACACACACACACACACACACACACACACACTCTCTCTCTCTCTCTCTCTCTCTCTCTCTCTCTCTCTCTCTCTCTCTCTCTCTCTCTCTCTCTCTCTCTCTCTCTCTCTCTCTCTCTCTCTCTCTCTCTCTCTCTCTCCTAATTACATCATTGTCAAACAGCATGTAATGTGTTTTGTAAACTGCAAAGGAGTTTTGCTTGTTGTAGGCCTAGGCCTACATCATTTTACAACCACGTTTCATTCTCACTCCCATCCCATTTCACCGCTGTTTCCCGGCAACAGTGATCATTTGAATACCAATGAAACGGCTGCAAAATAGAATATTTCCCCCTGGCACTGATACAAGGGCCATTCATCAAACTGAAGGACTGAATATGAGTTCTCATGCCACCTACAGGGGTGGTGCCCACTGTAGCTAATTCCACTCAAATAAACAAAATGATGGAATTTTTCTCTGCTGTGAAAACACACCCATGTTCACACCCACACCCACCACCACCCTTACAACAATATATACTATAGTGGTGGGCCCTCTCCTCTCCTGTGCCATGTTTTCGCTATAGCTAGACCCCTCCGGAAAAAAGTCATGTATAACATTTCGGTGTGGTCTTGATTAAAAGAGGCTGCGTAAACAATTAAGGTATGGAACATGCTGAAACCATATCTCCCCCGACATTCATGTCCCTTTCACTTCACGGCACGCAGCCAAAAAACCTCCAATGACTTATTTCAGTCGCATTTCAGCGAACACCTGTACTGTATTTCAAACTTTTCCACCCGTTCTTTCAAATTCAGTTTTCACTGCGTATATGCCCTTATCCAAACAACCTTGGTTTGGATTTGCAAACCGTATAATGCGTGATGACTCAAAGTAGGTGAGTTAAGTCATTGGCACAGTCGACACAGACTCATTAATTTTACTGTGCAGTTTCGGGAGCCGAATATGATACAGGATATCAGCCGACTCGGGGGAACACCTCAAAAGAGGTCCGTGGCGGCCCCAGCAGACTGGCGCTGATTGTTTTTCATATGAGAAACGTCTCTGCAGGGCAATTGGCTTCAGTGCAAAAATCTAAATTGGGGCTAACTCCTTAAAAGCTTTTAATTGAAGGTCATTTTCGCCGCCCTGGCCCTGCCTCTCATGGGTATGTCTTTGATAAATTAGATATATAGACCTGGAAAATTCTTTTGGGCCCCAGACAAGTTCAATAAACACAAAGGCGAACTTGGGCCCTTTTGCCCGCCCGGCCACCCAGCCCTCCTCCTCCATCCCCTCAGATGCTTTGCGTCTGCCTCTGTAGTAGACATTCACCCAAACATGCCCTTATCTGTGTAGGCATCACTGAAGACCATGTCAAACAATAGGACTGCATGATGGAAAAAGACTGGAACCTTTGTACTGGAATCAGTGTTGCCAGATGGGAAACTGTTGAACTATCGTACCACAACCTCAAATTATTGGGTTTTTTTGGAGGCTTTTGAGAGGAAATTGTACACGAATCCAAATCGTACATGAAACCAATGGTTGTTTTAAGGGAATTAAATGAACTAAATGAAAACTCTTGAAATGATCGTACATCACGAGTTTTGGATCGAACAGAGGACAAAATTATGGTAGAAAGACGATGATTAGCATACATCTGGCAACACTGACTGGAATAGTCTAAATTAAATGAAACAAAATTATCTTGGCTGTCCTTCACTTTGCTAAACTAAACCTACGTACATCTTTTCACAGAGAAACAAAGACATGCTTCTTCACCTTTCACCATGAAACAGCATACATTTACCTCCATTTCAGAACAGATTATTTACACTGAACTCTTTCACTGAAAATGGGTGTTGATAACTGTCTCTCATTTTTCAGTAAATGTTGTGGCGATGCTCCATCAGTTTTGGGAGCAAAAGCAAGAGAAGGGAGCGTCCGTCCACCAAGAGGAGAACCTGGTGGTGTACGAGTCCTCCCCCTCCCCCGTGCCGCCTTTCATCTGCTACGTCACGCTGCCAGGCGGGAGCTGTTTTGGCAATTTCCAGGTAATTGCCACCGTCACCCCTAACACAAACATGTCAATAGGGAAATGACCCCCCATCCCACACACACACTCGTACACACACACACTCGTACACACACACACACACACACACACACACACACACACACACACACACACACACACACACACACACACACACACACACACACACACACACACACACACACACACACACACACACACACACACACACACACACACACACACACTCCAAACTAGGTGCATGTTAATAACCCAGTTGTTATACACTCACACACGTAGGCACACACACACACACACACACACACACACACACACACACACACACACACACACACACACACACACACACACACACACACACACACACACACACACACACACCCTTCCCCACTCCAAACCAGGTGTGCATGTTATTAACGACACCCCATGTGTGTGAGATATTTGGCTAATGCGAGGAGGTCTCATGGAGAAAGGCTGACTGCTGGCCTGATAAAGGCCTTATTCAGCAGGTTGGTCGACCGTGCTAGACAGACAGAGGCATGTGTCACCCCCAGATGTCAGGACACAGCATTGTGGTGTGCAGGGTCGCTAACGGCTTTGGGCCTGGGACAGGCCCCCTTTTGGGTTCCCTGACAGACAGTGTGCACTGGTTGCTAGGAACGGAGCTGAGATCAGCAGAACTGCCAGACCAAGTGAGATCGGAGAGAGGAGAGGAGAGAGGAAACGCGGAGAGATTGTGTGAAAATTTGGGGGAGCCAACAGGTGGTTCTTATTAGTCCAATTACAAGAGCTCACCGCAAATCAGTCCGGGAGGGGTTCTCTCTTTTTCTTTCTTTCTTTCTTTCTTTCTTTCTTTCTTTCTTTCTTTCTTTCTTTCTTTCTCTCTCTCTTTCTCTCTCTCTCTCTCTCTCTCTCTCTCTCTCTCTCTCTCTCTCTCTCTCTCTCTCTCTCTCTCTCTCTCTCTCTCTCTCTCTCTCTCTCTCTCTCTCTCCCTATCTGTCTCTCTGCATAAGGAATTTTCTTCGGAGCATTGAGACTTAAGATTCCTTTTACTGGCCATGGAGATGTATTTTTCTCTTCATTCATCAAAATTCACACGCACACACAAGCACACACACACACACACACACACACACATACACCCCAAACAAAGCCAGTTTTGTGCCGAATCGAGAGCGGAACATGAGTGCTGAGACTGAGCACCTGTGTGAAAATTTAATAAATACTTGAGAATGTCCGCTGGAACTCCGATAAAGAAAATCTAATCATCCCCGGTAACTTCATACGTAATAAATGAAATGTAATGCACTTGGAGCCAACAATGTCCAAAAAGAAATTGTAAGAAAAAACGTTTGCGTAAGTAATATCTCATTAGAAAGTGAGCGCTCAGAGACGTAAAGACCTTGTGCGTCTCAACTCTGCCATTGCCGTCCTTGTCCGTCGTCCAAGTTTGACATGATTGCAAATCCGTTCAACAGAACAGGGCAGCTGCTGTCATTTATGTGTGTGCATGGAGAGACATTTGGCTCCAGTGACGCCACAGTGTGAATGAATGGGGGGCACACACACACACACACACACACACACACACACACACACACACACACACACACACACACACACACACACACACACACACACACACACACACACACACACACACACACACACACACACGTCACACACACAAAGACTTTGATCCGAGCAGTCCCTTTGTACACACTGCAGGCTCTACATTCATGGACCTTCACAAGGGGGTCCCCCTCCCCTCTGTGTGCCCTGCCTGCTTTAATCCATTGGGCACAGTGGAATGACTCCAGCGGAGAGGTATTTCTCTCTGAGTTTTGGGATCAAAGATGGGCCATCATCCCCTTATATCCTCTCTTGTACACAGACGCACATGCACAACCACACACATGCACACACACACACAGACGCACACGCACATGCACATGCACACACACACACATACATGTACACACAACAAACATGCACACGCACTCGCGCCCACGCACATGCACATGCACATACGCAGGCGCGCACACACGCACGCACACACGCACTCACACACAAACACGGTCACTCTCCACCCCCTGTTCCCACACAATCTAACTGCCGGCCTTTTTCAAGATTTGTTCTTTTTCTAATCCATTTTATTTCACTAGAAAGTCACAGAATTCCGATTAATGGGACCACAGTGGTTCAGACAGCGTTTTTTTTCTTCTTCTTTTTATCTTTTTTTAAAAGCAAAGAGCCAGATGTAGATGCTTAAATAAGTTAACTCCAGAATTGGCTCTGATCTCGTTGTTGGGTGGGCGGGAGAATGCTTGCATAATCGGATCTGTAATCTTGTGATAGAGATGATATGTGTTATGTGCTGTTAAGTGCTGACACTCCTGGCTTTCAGCGTGTGTGTCGGCCTGTTGGCTATAAGGCCCTCCTCAGTGTCACTTCTAATAGAGATTGCTGCACGCCACCCACAATAATAACTTCACAGACATTCATGACACTGTTGAGAGGCCAGACTCACTCAGCTAATTTGTCTCTGCTCTCGTGGTCATAACAAAAACGTGTTTCTTTTGGAGGAGAGTGGATGTGATCTCTCACTTTATTTGTCTCTCTGACTGTGTCTGTCTGCACGAGGGACTTTCTGACTTTCTATGTGTCTGCCTACGTGGTGGTCTTTGTGACGGCATTGTGTGTGTGTGTGTGTGTGTGTGTGTGTGTGTGTGTGTGTGTGTGTGTGTGTGTGTGTGTGTGTGTGTGTGTGTGTGTGTGTGTGTGTGAATGTGGGTGGGGGGGCTGTGAGTGCTGGGGATTTTCTGGGGTTGTCATGGGGGTTTACATCTCTGCGTCTGTGTGTCTGCCAGAGAATTTTGTGATTGCATTGTGTGTTTGTGAATGTGTGTCTGTGTGTGTGCGTGCGTGCGTGTGTGTGTGTGTGTGTGTGTGTGTGTGTGTGTGTGTGTGTGTGTGTGTGTGTGTGTGTGTGTGTGTGTGTGTCATGTCTTTCTGACTGCATCTGTCTGTGTTCTGGGTTCTTTTCTAACTATGTTAGTTTGTCTGTTTATGTGTTTGTGTTTGTCATCACCAGGACTGCTACACTAAGGCAGAAGCCAGACGTGACGCCGCCCGCATTGCCCTGATGAACTCCATGTTCAATGAGCTGCCCTCTCGTCGGATCACCCCTGAGTTCATCACCAGGAGCATAGAGGAGGCTGTGGCTACCACTAATGTGAGTCATGTCATTCATATGTCATCCCTGGTCCATCACTACTACCATGCCATTAATATATAAATATGCAGTAATGTGCACGCACAGATTCACGAGGAGTATATCAAGTCAAGTCAAGTCAGCTTTTATTGTCACTTTCATCATATGCACAAGACATACAAGGAAAAATGAAATTACGTTTTCTCTCTATACCATGCCAGGACAAGACATATGCAAACTGACATAAAGTGCAGACAGGACAGGTAACAGTGATGGACTGGTAACAATGGACAATAATAAATACAATATAAATGAACATTTAACATTAATATATATTAGGAGGCCATGGCTACTACTGATGTCAGTTACATCATTTAGTCCTGTGCCACCAGTAGCACCACCAAAGAGCACGCAGGGACGCAGGGACGCAGGGACGCAGGGACGCAGGCACGCACGCACGCACGCACGCACGCACGCACGCACGCACGCACGCACGCACGCACGCACGCACGCACGCACGCACGCACGCACGTCACGCACACAATAAAAAAAGAGGATAAAAGACACCTGAGTAACGTTATTTGTTTCCCAGAGCTCAAGCGAAAAACACAGTGCTTTGTTTCAAGACATAAAGAGCTGAAGGCTGTGTGCTAAACCCATAAGTCCTGCAGGTCCCTCTGAGGTCATGAGGGGGCCCCAGTTTATGTGTGTGGCCTTCAGCATTCCCTTGTACTGCTCCCCTTTTTCCCATGTAGACGACTCGCCAGTCCTTTCTCCTACGCCATTATAAAAAAACAGAGAACATCCCCTGGACAAGCAAAGGGCCTGCCTGTGCTGTGAGGCCTAGGAGATTGATGTGTGATCACCAGCGGATGTCTGGGAAACGGTTCTTTTGTGTGCCTCACTTCACGTCTTCTTGGGCTTTTGTGTGTTTTCTTCTCCACTGTGATTGCAGGGCTCCATTGAAGACGCCTCAGACCCCGGCACAAGCATTGGAGCCTACTGCCTCATGCTTGAATCAAACACTGGCAGAACCATGCTTGAATTTCAGGTACTAATGACACATAGTAACACACAGCAAATACTTGGAGAGTGTGACGAGTCGACCAAGTAGAACCAATTGAATTCAACTGAGTGTTTTGTTACCACGGCAAAATGAACTGGGTGTCTGATGTTTGAGTATACAAAGTTATAATAATGACAATGTTTGAAATGTTTGAAAGTTTTTAAGCCCTACTAAGTTCTTATCTTATCTTATCTTATCTCATCTTATCTTATCTTATCTTATCGTATCTTGTTTTATCTTAATGGTACCATTAAGTCAAGGACTGCAGTGAACATCCAAACTATTAAGAGTTTTTACTACAGTATTTGAGAGACAATCTGCCTTTTTAAGTTCCTTACTGCATATGATTTCCAAACTTTCAGCACTGTTATTTTGCACTAATAAGAGCATTAGTATTTTATCAACTGTGTTGTTGCTGCTCCGTATTTTGCCTCGCACTAAAAATGATAAGACTCTGTATGTCACAAAAGCAGTAAAGACCCATTGAATTATTTTGTTACCTGAAAAGTACATACTATGCCTCTAAACTTTAACAGTCAGCGATGGATGGAATTGGAACATGGACCAGTGGAATGTATTTGCTTTCTTTTAACCTAAAGCACCATTAACATCTGTGGATGTTTTCCTAGGTCCACACGTACTGTATGTAATGCAATACATTGCCCTGAATGTATCCGATCCTTCAGTGAATTGATATCGCACATTATTACCATCTGCTGAAGTGCTAAATGCTCAAACCTAATGCCCCATATCAATCTTAACAACTCAACAGTGATTTATGTGCAGGAAAAACGTGGAGGGCAGTTTTAAAACATGTCCTGCAGGTTCAAATCATTTTTGTCAAACGAGCCATGGTGCAAAGCCGCCCCCCAAAAAGTGGGCCTCGGCAATAATAATAACCCCCAAAGTGATGATGTCTTCACTCCATACATCTGTAGTTGGTTATGTTTGAAATCTGAAGTACTACATGGCGAGAGTCCAGTTCCACCCACAGCAGCATTCCATTGATGCAGGTTTTTTTTTGTAAGATCATTATTTATAGTGCCTGGAGGTAAGCCACTGCAGCTGATGTATTGCCACCTTACAGGCGGTTCGATAAAGGAGACGATAAATATTCATTATTTAGTGGGATAACAAAAAGGTTATAGCTGATGGTGTGGGTTACAGGTTTTTTTTGGTATTGTTTTCTCACACTACACTATGTATGTATGTTTTTCTTTTTCACCCTGAAGGAGATCATGACAATGTTTCAACTGCTGCACTGGAATGGCTCATTAAAGGCATTCAGAGAAAGGAAATGCAGCCGACAGGTACGACAAATGAAATGATAAAATCTACAAAAAAGAAATAGAAAAAAGATTGCTTAAAAAATGAATAGCCCACAAACAGAGACACCAACTATTTCCCAGTTAGATTGTATGCTCTGATGACAGTTTATCCACCTTCTGCATAATAAAGGATCTAGGTGTTGACAGTCCAAAGTAACATTGCATCATTTATATTCATAATGTTTACAGCATGTACAACACCATGTCCAATCACATTTTCAATGTTGTTTCAAAATGTATATTGCCTGTTGCCATGCTTACTACAGTGTGTTCAGAAGTGGGGACTGTCTGGAACATTGCTTAGTTCTTCTCCTCATTCGTTTTTCGCCCACCCATACAAACCACAGTGTTAACATTTCAGGGTCAAACATTTTGAGAATTGATAATAACTTTTTGTCCAAAGTTGGGGCCATTTCACATTCACAGCGTGTGTCTTAACTCTGGAGAGTGTGTAAAGCTTATACAAAACCTTCAATACGCCTCCAAAAATAACTCTCTGTCACTCTGACTCAAATGTTAAAACCATAGTACAAAACCTTGACACAGCTCTCAGAGGGCAGTCATGCGTTAGCAGTTAAGGTGTCAGGCTTGCAGCCCAAAGGTTGCCGGTCCGACCCGCCCGATTGGTGAGTGGGGTGGGGGGAGTAATTAACCAGTGCTCCCCCCCATCCTCCTCCATTAATGAGGTACGCTGAGAAAGGTACCATCCCATCACACTTGCTCCAATGGGGCGCCATTTGGGACTGCCCCCTTGCATGGGTGAGGCATAAATGCCATTACACGGTGTGCAATGAGCACTCTGTGCTTAGCCTGATTATCATCGACTTTCAAATCTCTTCGAGAATTAGTCTGACCGAGACCATAACAATTAACATTTCCCACATGGCATGCCTCCCTTGGTTTGCTAATGGTTGTTTGCTTCCCGACAAAGTGGGAGGAGTTCCCGATTTTTCGGGAGCTCAGAAAGTACTTGCATTGCTCTTGACCTGACTAGTAGCAACGCTGAAGGTGTTGCGTCACCTAGGAGGGCACGGCCTAGGTACTGTGTGCTGTGGAGTGCTTTGTCCCAATGACAGTAGGACTTCACTTTAACTTTCCCTCTCTCCCTGCCCACAGAACGTCATAGACTACTACTCGCAGCACCGTCTGGACGAGTGCACACGGAGCCACATGGTGTTGGACTGGATGGTGCGCGAGCAGCAGACGCCAGGCCGCGTCTCCCAGGAGCTCCAGGGGGCGCTGCAGCAGCTGGAGCAGGCCCGGCGCTCGGGACGCGAGCTGCGCTTCTACAAGGAGAAGACGGAGATCCTGAGCACGGCCCTCAGCCAGGCCTATGGCAGCCACCACCAGCAGCAGCAGCACGACGACCAGCAGCACCACCATCACCAGGCGCAGATGGGGTACTGCAGCCCAACCGGCAGCATGGGCCGCCGCAGTCAGGATTACACCCAGCTGAACCAGCAGATTGAGTACTGCAGCCCCAGCCCATATAACACACAATACCAGCAGCAACAGCAGCAGGTGGACTACTGCAGTCCCAGCAGTTTCAGTGAGGACCGCTGGTCTCAAGCCGAGACACTCCCACACTACAGTAGACACAGCAGTCACGCTAGTCACCAGCACCAGCAGCAGAACCAGCAGATGGACCACTGCAGTCCCAGCTCCCAACAGCAGCAGTTGCAGCAGCAGATGGACTACTGCAGTCCCAGGAGTCGCTGTGAGGACCGCTGGTCTCAGGCAGAGACGCTGCCAGAGTACAGCAGACACCATCAGCGACAGCCCAGCCAGGAGAGCACCCTGACGGACCAAAGCTATGACTTCTACTCGCAAGAGAGTGTGAATGATAGGGAATCTCTTGGTTGATGTGTTTGTTGATGTGCTGTCGTTGTTGTATGAACTGAAAGATGACTTATGTCTTGACAGGGTCAACATTGTGGTATGTGTTTTTTTCCCACAGGTTGTGGGAACAGTTGCAGTCTGCTTAGTAGGTCCTTGGATATAATGAGAAATTATGAATTGCCACTGTCCACTCCTTCCCATACTTCGTCAACAGAGTTGTATGGGACATGAGCAAAAAATAACCTATAAAAATGTGAACCTTTATCAGTGTCTGATGAACGAAAAATTGGCAAAGTTCACCAGGAACCAACAGTCGGCCTAATAGTAGCCTTATCAGAACCCAATCTTTATTGCCAATTTCATATTTTATTATTTTGGTAGGTGGTGCCAGTTTCCATAATCACAATGAAACGGTATATTTGCCCCATGTTGGTCATTGGCCTGTCCCATTATTCACAGGGGATTTATACAATGTCTAAGCCTAGATTAATGACTTAAACTGGGGTCTGCTCTATGTGCCCACAGCCCATTGGTCCCACAGCCCAATGGTCCCACATCTCATTCCTGCTGCTCCATTTTCACTCATTTTTAAGAAATAATTCAAATATAAGCCTTATGTTCTACATCTCCATGTTCCCCTAGCTCTGAGTAAACTAACGTGCCTTTCTCCCCGCCATGGAACATGGGGCATACATTTGAATAAATTATCTGATATTTGGGAAGATAGAGCGGCAGGAATATGCTATGGGGCCAATGGGCTGTGGGACCAGTGGGCCTAAAAAATAATGTTAAAACTGTTAGTGATGTGGGACCAATGGTTTGTGTGAACATAGACATGTAACATGCTCACAGGAACGACTCTTGCCAGATGAATGTAGTTCCACCTTGCCCCACACTTTACACACAAAAGATGTGCCTTGTGTCATGGAAAAAGGGAAGACATAAACTGTGTGTATAATGTAAATACCTAATTCAATAAAATAATGTGTCTCATTGTTTTTCTTGTGTGGTCACAATTTTACAAAATAGGGGAAATTGCATTACATGTAGGCCAAACTACACACTGAATAGCTTACATTGATAAATTAACTTGGTCTCCTTACTTTCTAAGGATGATAGGCCTAATACTGTACACAAAACATCATTCAACATATCCATTCTAATGTGTTGTTGTTGACTGCTGAGGAAAACAAGGACATTGTAATTCCTTGGTCTCTAACCAAAGGCCTGCGGGCCAAATCCGGCCCGAGCATGGCAAACATTTGGCCCACCATGAGGTTAGAACAAATGGAAATATAAATGTGTGTGATTGTTTTTATTTTTAAGGTATTTTTAAGTCCTTCCGGCCTTTATTATTATAGGACAGTGGAGAACAGACAGGGTTGGGAGAGAGAGATGGGGTAGAGCCGGGAAATTACCCCGGTTGGACTCAAACCGGGGTCCCCTTGGGCATGTGTGCGCCACAGCACTGAGTATGATTTTCACACTGTGTATGATTTTCTATCACTAAAACTTCAGTGGGTCATAGCTCTTCCTCTCCAAAGCATTTACAGACAGTTAAATCTTATGCTATAGTCTTGTAACAGACATTGACAAGAATGGAACATGGATAGGCGAAAATCTGTTCTTTGTCCAGACACCAAATCGTTTGTCATTGGGTTAGAGCGTTGGTTTGGCCCTCAGCTTGCTCTACATAATTTGACCCTAGGAGAAAAATAATTGGAGATGGTGTAATTTTGTTCGAAATCTCGTTGCCGTAATCCAAAGGTTTTACCTTCCTCGGCACCCGTATGGGGTGGAGAGTCATGTGAACAGCAAGACGATAGAGTTCCTGGAACGGAGCAAAACAAAACAGTCCTGACAGCTGTAGCTTGCAAGCTAAGGGTGGACTGGACAGCCGATGTTTTAACGCCCAGAAACCTTACTTGATTTATTATAACAGCCTGTTGTTGGTGCTATATCCGGTGAGTTGTTTTTTTATGATGTAACCTCCTGTCATCTTTAAGCACATATCGTAGTGCAATACCAGCAAATTAGCCAGGGCTGGCGTTTCGCAACGCTGGCAGGATAAATAGCTCTCGCCAAAACAAAGCTAGCGAAAGCTAGTATTTATGTTCGATTCTAGTCTACATGTATGTAAACAGGATGACGTCGGATCCTGACTATTTGGTACTGCGGTGAGGACCCTGTTTTACTGCTGTAGCTTAATTAAATAAAGGATATTTTGTACTTTTCAACACAATGCCAAGCTAGTGACTGACTGGTGTTGTTTACGAACTTTCGCCTTGACATATCTCGCATTAGCGACAGAAGCGATTATACCCAAGGGCTGGGGCAGGGGTAATAGCCTGATTGCCTTACCCCTTGGGTTTCATTTCTTCCGAAACAAGATTATGAACGTGAACTATCGTGGAATAAATGGGCAGCTAACTAATCACATTTCCTTTAGGAATGGGCTAGTGGACCTGCTTCTGTAGGCTGTCATATTATGCAGTGAGGGGGGAAAGTTGCCATGCTAAGACAAGCACAGAGATGGCCGAGGCTGTAAGACCAAAGAAAACAAAGTCTAAGACCTCTGGGAAATCTCAGGTAACCTTTTAATATTGATCCCTGATCTTGAATCAGTATATCATTGATATTAAATGTGCCAAACATAGCATACGACCACACAACTCATTACATTATAATTTTTACATACTTTGTCACAATATTAATACAATTCTGTTGGCTTGAATTTGAAATATCCTCATTGTTTCTGAAGGAAAAGAAGCACAAACAGCACACTGACAGTGTACGGAAAGCGCTGGAACATGTCGCCTTGTCTGACAACAAGTCATCAGCCCCAGAATGCTCAGAAGTAC
The DNA here is from genome assembly GCF_034702125.1 of Engraulis encrasicolus. NCBI lineage: Eukaryota > Metazoa > Chordata > Actinopteri > Clupeiformes > Engraulidae > Engraulis > Engraulis encrasicolus. The sequence goes on along the minus strand of NC_085859.1, from coordinate 27,145,065 downwards.
CCAGTTTGGAGGACTTCACAGACATCCCCCTCAGTCTGCCTCCAGAGGTCTCACCCCCTCAGCCCCAAGAGGACCTGCCCCAAGAGGACCTGCCCCTAGCCCTCAGCAGCACTGAGGCGCCACTGACCCAAGAGGATCATGGCAGCACGGACCAAGACACAGGAAGTTTGCAAAGCTTTAAAACAGCCGACTCATTCTTTCCTGTCACTGAGAACAATGACAAAGAGCAGATCGAGCTCACTGCAGCACCAGAGGAGCAGCAGCAGCAGCAGCCGCAAGAGAGTATCAAACAGGACCAACCGGCCACGCAAACCAAACTCAGACACTATGAACGGGTGCTGCTGGAGCCAACAGCGTCAGCTCCAGACATCTCCAGCGTGCCATCGTTGTACCCCGTCCTCCCCTCACCCTCCCTGGATGCGTCAATGCTGCTGTCAGCTCAGCCGACAGATGCGTCCCTCCACCCGGTCGGAGGCAGCGTTGTCAGCTACCCCCAGCTGAGGGACCCTGCGGTGCTCACCCTGCCTGAGCAGCTGTCCTCGCCGCCCAGCCTCATCCCTGTGGACGTGGCGGAGATGGAGAAGGAGAGGGAGAAGCCGCCACGCCAGAGGCTGTACCCAGAGCTGCCCAAGCCACTATGCAGGTATTTGCTGTCTTTCATCTTTACTAATTCCATAACAAGCATGTGACTTTCATAGGATTGATGACCTTGTTAGAACGTAAACATTAGAATTACAATTATCGTCTACCTCGATGTTGGTGCCATATTATTTGTAACACTGTTTTAATTTAATATAATGTAATAAATAGCATATTAGTACATGTGAACAATCGAGAATAAAGCTGACTACTACTGCTACTACTAGTATTGCTATTACTAAATCATAAAAAAGATATTTAATAAATATTCTAAAGCTATGCTGTGTGAATAAATGCACTAATTGCGCCATTGTGTATTTTGCAGCTCGAGCCTGACGGCGACGGTGCAGGCCTTCACGAGCGAGCAGCTGCGCCTGTGGGAGCCGGGCTCCTGGCTGGAGAACGTGGAGGTGAGAACTGAAGAATTACACATCTGGGGTGGATTTCTCGAAACCAAGGTTGCTTACTACATTAGCTACTTGGTTGTTTTCAATGCATTTTCCCATTGGCAACTACCAAAGTTGCTAACAGGCTAGCAACTTCTCTTTTGAGAAACTCACCCCTGCACTGCCACTGTCTCCTCTACCACATGTTGCGCAACACTGTGGAGTTACATTTCTGCTTTGCCTGTTTCATTTATTTATCTGTCTGCTTCACTGACCTTTACATGTCATTGGCTTGCTTACTAACAGAAATGGACAATGATGACTTTGTATTCTATTCTGTTTTGTTCTGTTGTATAGAGTGCTGTTGTATTATATTCAATTCCATTCTATTTTACTCTATTCTGCTCTACTCTGTTTTGTTCTGTTGTGAGGTGCGTTTCTCGAAAGCGTAGTTGTTAGCCAGTTAGCAACTTGGGTAGTTGCCAATGGGAAATTGTATTGCAAACAACAAAGTAGCTAACTTAGTTAGCAACTATGGTTCCGAGAAATGCACCCCTGATCTGTTCTATTCTATTCTAGGTGCATGCGTCGGAGTTCGAAGGCTTGGCCCACCAGGAGGGCCACGAGCTGCACGAGCTGCTGCTCAACTACTGGCGCTGCCGCAAGCAGCTGACACAGGCACAGACCGAGCTGCAGGCTGCCAACTCCGACTGCAAGAGCATGCAGAACCGCCTCTGGAGCTTCAAGGACGAGCAAATCACCTTGCAGGTAATGGTCAAGGTCAGGTTGAAGGTTGAATCAAGGTTGAGCAGCTGACCCTGCAGGTAAATTTATCTCAGGGTCATGTCAAGGTTGAGCATGGATGAGGTGACGGTTCAATTCAGTCTTGCTGAAGTAAAGTCAGTTTATTGTAATCCCGGACAACAGCCTGTAGGCTGCAGGTCACTTCAAGTCCAGTCTCTGGCAAATCAGTCAATAGCAGTCGTGAAATCATCCCGATTAATCATTACTGAATGCAGTATGCAAGGTTCACTATCTTGTACTGTAATGAAACATGGCCAATAACTATGTATAATGCTCGATTCCTTTGAGTTGATTTTAGTTCCCTTTTTGCATAGTCATGATCTAAGTTTTGTTTGTCATTCTGTTCTCTCTCTTTCTCTTCCTTTGCCTTTCTCTGTCTCTGTCTGTTTTGTCTCTATTTGTCTATTTTCTCTCTTTCATTCACTTTCTCTCTCTCTCAATTGCTGTCTGTCTCTTTTCTCTCTCCATTACTTTCTGCATCTCTCACCTCTCTCCTCGTCTGTCCATCTTCTCCCTCCCCTCCCCCGTTGTTTTCCCTGGTCTGTCCATTCCGTCCCCCGTCAGGGCGTGTGTGCGGACCAGGCCAAGGTGTGTGGCTACCACCGCTTCCAGAGGGTGGAGCTGAGCGAGGCGGTGGTGGCGGAGCTGAGGCACCTGTTCGAGACCAAGGCGGAGCTGCTGCACCAGACGGTGGCCCTGCACTCCTACACGGCCGTGCTGTCCCGGCTGCAGGTGGAGTCCTACCTGTACCGCCTGCTCCACAGCCACCCCCTCGCCAGGAACGTGGCCATTCAGGACGCGGGCTCAGGCAAGTCCTCCTATCCACATGCAGACAGGGAGCATCTGTGGCCTTGACAGTAAGGGAAGTGGTCTTAAGATCAGAGTGTTGCAGTTTCGAAAGACACCCTTACCTCTTCCTACACCTCCATCCTTTGCTTAAGTGCCATTGAGTAAGGCACCTTACCCCATATTGCTCCTGGCACTTTTACCAATGCCCTGTAAATGGTAAATCGCTTGGGACAAAGCTTTTTTCCCTTTTAAATGGTCAGCTACCGTTAAGTGTAGTGTAATGTGGAGATAGAGGCATGGTCATGGAGGAGGCTTAGATTGGGGTTGGGGCTTTGGGGGAGGTGCAAGCTCCGGTAAGTCCACACACAGGCAGACGGATAGGATCACCGAGGGGTTTGGAGGCATCTTTATTGATGGTTTGTGAGCCATCCTGTCACCATCCTGTCATCCTGTCTGATGAAGAGCGAAAGCTTGAAAGCGATCACTTGAGAAAAATAAAAAAGCAACACGGGAGCAGTGTGCGGACATTCTTTATTTTTACCATCCTGTCATCAGGCCATAATGTCACGTGGCCCTACAGGGATGCAAGCTCAGGCAAGTCCCCACGCAGATAGCCAGGCATGGTCAAGGGGTTGGGGCTTTGGGGGATGCTCAAGTTCAGGTAAGTCTACGCGCAGTGGCAGATGAGATCATTGAGGTGCTAGGGTTTTGGGCGTTGGGCCTTGGGTCTGGGGGCATTCTTATTGATTGTTTCTCGTGTACAGACTTGAACATAGATCACTGTTTTTGCTTCACAATTACGAAATTATTCACATTCCGTGTCCATCCACGTGGAGATCAAAGGTTGTTTTGGTCAAAACTAAATAGTTTTCAGAAGTGCCTCTTTTAGGTTGGGGGAAAAGCTCTCATGTGTGTGTCTTCAGTGTCACAATGTGTGTCTTCAGTGTAGGTCCTGAGATGTTTAGTAAATGGTATTGATAATGCAGTACGCATTGCATAGCAGGCAGACGAAAGATATTGCACACATCTGCATACATAAAAACATTTAACAGATCAATCAACGTTGCACCCATTTGCATGTAAACATTTTTCCAACATGAACTAATATTGATGCGTTGCTGGTTGCATGCCAATAAAGCAAACTTGAATTGAATTGAATTTGTTGTCCTCAGGCTGTCCTAGTGGAAAGTCGCAGCCGTATTCCCTCAGAGCCATCAAGGAGGCCGTCAGCGTGCTGTTTAGTTTCACGCGGAGGGTGCTGGACGACTCCCAGTTCCAGACAGACATACACCTCTGGCTGCAGAAACTGGTAAACGCTTTACAGTATACAGATTCAAGGTGCACTTTGTAATGTTATTTAGCAGCTTCTTTCCAGAATGTATGCTGCCCTGTCACAAATGTTAAATTTCTCATGAATATTTTAACACCACCATCAAATTCTAAGTATTCGTTTTGACTGGGAAAATTGCATTTTTCATACATGAAAAGCTGGATATCCTCCATGGCCCACATTTTGAATTTCCAGAAATAGATGGTTTTAGCTGCAAATCGTACTGTAATTTGGCCACACTAGTAAATATTAGTTTATTATTTAGTTAATATTCATGAAACGATCAAATTTGGCAAAAGGCAGCCCAGTTTCGATAAGCAGCATAGTTGAAATACCTGAAATACTTTGAAATACTCAGGCCACCATCTGACACAGTGCACCTTTTAATATCCCAAATTCTACCTTTAGTAGCTTTTAATCTCTTCATTTAATTATTTTAAAGCCCTACACCTGTGGTTTCAAGAGCTGGTAAACAGACAACAGATTCATATGATCAATTATTACCCTTCAGTCTTTTTAATTAAGTCCTTCAAAGGCGTTCAACGGTTTTTGCAAAGACGGTTAAACACCTAACAGATTAATACCCCCAATTGTGACCACTTTTAGTCACGTTTAATATCTTTTCTTAATTCCTTCAAAGAAAAGCAGCACACAATAGGTTTTTTTCTCAACCAAGGGCAATCACATTCCTTGAAAATGGCGGTCATTGTTTTCCGCAGATTCCTCGATTACAAGCCTCTTTCATAACCCAATGGCTCACCATTTCTGCCAATGGCCCCTGGCCGCTGCCTATTGTACTGCACGACTGGTCAAATTCTTAATCCAGAGCACGGCTGGAGTTTAAGCCCTCTCTGCTTCACTCATGACACCACCACCATTGGATATTAAGTCATACATAGGCTATGTAACATAGCTCCAGACATAGTGACTTAACAGAACATGGGCTGTGATGCTGGAGACTTCAGGAGACCAAATGCAATTCGTTTACTCTCCCTCATGTCTAATGGCCATTTACTAAACTTATGAAGGGCATCCACTTGAGGTGTTTGTGAAGTAATTAAAAGTTAAAAGAAGCAAAAGAAATACTGAAGAATGGTTGTTTGATTTCTCCAAGCTTGTATTGAATTTGTATTGTATTGAACTTAAAATGTCCCAGTGACTGTAACAAGCTGCTGTTACAAAGGGTGTTGAGCACGATTGATTCTCTATGTTACAAAGGGTGTTGAGCTGTTACAAAGGATGTTGTTGTTGCATGTACAGCATCTCTATGAAATAATGTCTTCTGCCTGTGCAGGTGTCTGTGCTTCACGCGGTGGGCTCGGCTGGTGAACACCTGTATCTCCTGAACCACCTGCTCAACTGCCCCGCTGGAGTCGGGAAGTGGGCGGTGCCCTTTCTGCAGGTGAGCAGGAAGTCGCAAGAGGACTTCTATGCTCATGGTCTACGCTAGCAACTGATGCTAAATGCAGTTTTTTGTTATTTGTTCATCACATATACACACAGTTATGGCACAGTTACAAGCTATTCGCACAAAGCAATTCTTGCAATTGAGAGGATGCATACTGCAAATATGTGGAGTGAATTGTACCATTTTATAAAGTTTATTTATGTACAAAATAGCAGCCTAATTCATTCACACAAATACAACATTTAAAATGTGAAATGTTTCCCACAGATCAAAGTGCTGGAAAATCCCTCTGGGGTGTATCACTTCATGCAGGCACTGGCTGTGCTGATGTCTCCTGTCAGGTGAGCAAACTTTAGTTAAGGGAGGCGTTGTGGCGCAGCGTAGTAATCCCCCCCACATATATGGGCTTGCATGAACATATGGACTGGAATCCAGCCTGGGTCTTTTCCCAACCCTTTCTGATCTGTCTCTCCCACTACTGTCCTGTCTATGCTCACATTGTATATTAAATCAAAAAATAATAATACATTTGTTATCCAGAGCTTTGATATGTTGTGCTCCAGCTGACTGACACCCAGAGACCTGGGTGAATCAAAAAATGTTCACTCATTCATTTAAAGTATGCGATGTAGGGTGGCAAAGCCGTGGAACCTGTGCCTTGTGTGTACTAACAAGCGTTGCGTTTCAGGCATGGCCGCCCGCTACCACAATGTCAGGCATAAACCCTGTCATGACAATGCTCCGTGTTTCCTCCCCACAGGAACCGTGCAGACTTCCTGTGCCACATGAAGCCCTGTGAGCCCAAGTCCCCCCCAACCAGCCACTCCGACCCCGCCTCCGGGAACTGGACCCTGGTGGACGAGGGTGGAGAGGAGGTAGACCAGTCTCCACAAATTATAAACCTTTGTAGTTCATACAGCACATGTACTGTATCTTGTATGTGGTATACCCTTGATTCTGGATCGCAGATTTTTAAAACATCTTACATTTCTGTTCTATATCTACCAGAGCCAATTTCCTCACACTGTATACTTACCTTTAGTAAGTAATAATATGGAACGTTGGGTGTAACACTAACAATGGTCGTCTGTTACCTGTTTACATGTTTGTTTGTGCTTTGTGGTCCTAAGTCTGTCTATTGTGGTAATTTGATGTTAATTGTGAATCACACTTTCTCATGTCCATTCTGAATTTCTCTCCTGAAGAGACAATAAAGGATAATCTAATCTAATCTAATCTAATATAATATAAATGTTGATTCTGGTATTTCACCTTTACATATACTAACACAACTAGCATTTAATTTGACTGAGATCATGGAACTTGTGAACCTTAGCCCTGGTGCACCTTTTGTGAACCTTTCAAGTTTGAATTGCAAATGTGTAACAAGTCCTGTCTTTGACAAGTTGACTACTCAGAATTGTTTTTTTTACATTTGCTGCAGACTACTGAACAGCATGCATTAGCAACAGCAGCAGCAGCAACACTATGCAGCTCTACATTAGTGGCCTAGTCATAGACAAACAGTGCAGACACTGTTATAGCCGACATTCATTTTCCCCTTAGGTTGTTTGTGGGCCATTTTCTGCATCGATAGACAGATACAGTCATTCCATTCGTGTGACGTGCTCCTGCAATTGCACTAGATTAGCCGCCCGACTCCAGTCACGCTGTGCTGACTCGGCGAGGATAAAGTTTTAAGGGCAAACAAAAGTAGGTGATTTCCTCCCAGTCACAGCCACTGGCGTGTCTCATGATTTTGCTTCTTGTTTGTTTGTTTTGATGCCCGGCAGGATGAAGACCCAGACACAAGCTGGCTGCTGTTATCTGAAGATGACCTCATTGCCCTGTTCTCCCAGTTCCCCTTCGACGAGCTCTTTAAACACCTGCTGGGCATGTCATCGGAAGGTGAAAACCGTAGCACCAAAATGCACAACTTTTCAGCCAGTGCAACGCTGTAATAGTTATTTAAAAGTACTACACGACTATGATATTACACAAGGCATAACTTGGACATTACCATTCTGGGAATAGGACATTTATAATGCTATGTCTTCACGGGTTGATCCTAAAACCAGTGTTTTGATTAATGTTTTATGCTTATTGTTGGTAGTAGTATTTGATTCAAGCCTATGACCGGCTGAGATGTCGCAATAAGGCTCTATACCTCTTCTTATGACCATGAATATGTCTCTCTGTCTCCACTGAAGTGCAATAGCTCAGCGTTTGATTTCTCTAACTGTTTTACCAGTTGAAAAACTAATAGTTGTCACTGATTCAGATTCTGAAAGCTTTACTTGTCCCAACATTGGTCAATGACGTTTGTCAGTCTCCATCAATCATCAGCTGCATGATTGAACCAGTTGAGAGAATACTATGTCCACCTTGCTTAGCTTTTTCTTTTTGCTGCCCTCGTTAGGCAACTACCAGCCTCAGGCCACGACCAGTCAGAAGATGATGAAGATCTTTGCCTTCGCCTCCTCCCTGGTGGAGCTCCTGGCTGTGGGGCTGCAGACCTACAACAGGGCTCGCTACCGACAGTTCGTCAAGCGCATCGGCCACATGATCAGGTTTGCTGTCTTCTTTTTGCCCCTTTGGTCACAGCATGACAGTGACGTAGAATATAATAGACTAGAACACATATTATAATCAATGTACAATAGGGATGCAAATGATTAATCGATTAATTGACTTTAATCGATCAATGCCTTAATCGATTAAAAAACATTAATCGCAATTAATCGACAATTCAACTGACAAGAGACCCAGGTGAAATGGGCATGTGAAGAGTGTGTGTGAAGAGGGGTGTGAATAGTGGGGATATTTTAATCACCTTTGGATTAAAGAATTGAAGTGGAATTAATTTAAATGTGATATTTTATCTCAATTTTTAATTAAAATGTTTAGATTTAGTCTTTTTTTCCGGAGAAACATTGAGATTTTGGCGGGAAAACGCTGCTTATCAATTAATCGTAAGTCGATCGATAAGGCTATCAACTAATGATTAATGAATTAATCGATAATTTGCATCCCTAATGTACAACTATTCAAGTTGAACTCCACATGAGTACAACAAGATTGTAAACCAATAGGCAATTGCATTCTTTGACTTCTTTGCACAAGAATAGCTTCATTGCATTTAGTATTTTATTACCACAAAGGTAAATGTTGATCCCTAGTCACAGCCCTGCATTTGAAGTAGTAAAGACCAGTAAAATCTTGCCATGAGACATTCAACATGAGCAATTTATGTCTTTAGTGAGTAATTAAAAGAAATAGAAAGAGTAAAAGAAAACACAAGACGCTTATGGAGAACAACGTAAGTCATTCTGACCACAAACTGTAAATGCGTAAGTAAATGTTTTAATGTCATGTCAGTGTCTCTGAGATGACGCCTGCAATCAAAAGTGATGTTTTTAGTACGTGGTGGCACTAGGGCCAGCTTCAGGCAACTCCACAGGTAGACAAGGAAGTTTTAATTAAAAACCCTTTTCATCTGGGGCATGGTAACACAAATGATTATGTTTTTAGTGTTGTTCAGTGTTTCCATGCCTCATGTGAGAGAATACGTTTCTATGTGACCATGGCATGTCTGTTTGTGTTTGTCTCTAGGATGACGCTGTGCTACGTGAGTGACCACTGGGCTCAGTACATAAGCCTGACAGGGGCCGAGGGCCGCACCACACTGCAGGAGCAGTCCTTCTCCATGGAGAAGCTCCAGGTGGAGTTCGACCACCTCTTCCTGCGCGCCGTTCTGCACGTACTCAAGGCCAAGAGGTGAGGTCAGACGAGGGAGGGAGCAATCGATACATTTGATTAATTAAAATAACCTGATAGAAGTTAAAAAAAAAAACCTGATTAAGTTGGAACAACCCGTGCAGTTCTGACCATTTCTGACCACTTAACCTAATTTTATAACCGCACCACAGTGAAGGCAAGAAGCTGAGGTTTCACTAAATGTTCACCATTGTTCTACATCATGTAATTTTATTGCCATTCTCAAAGCCTTCATTAAGCCTAGATTCATTTATAACCCGCTCGGCCTCACCACTGAATTTATGCCTAGTCCTTGGCCTTAGCCATGGCTGAAACAGCTGAGGCGCCGAACTATCACACCAAACCATCACCCATCTGACCTCTTGTTTCTGTGTTCTTGTAGGCTTGGCATCTGGCTGTTCATGTCAGAGATGCCCTATGGCACCCTGTCCAGTGCCATGCTGTGGAGGATCTTCTACATCATGCACTGTGCAGAGACTGAGGGCCTGGATAGACTCAGCGCTGGGCAGGGGCTGGAGGCCTGCATACAGAGCCTGAGAGGTGAGACTCTGAGGCCCTGGCTTTGACTGGGACTATGTGTTTTTTATGTCTCTGGGCCAGGGTTGTAGGTTTGATTTGTGAAGTAGTGGAGGGATACATTTGGGAAACTGTCTGCGCATCCTATATTCACATTATATTTGTGAAAAAGTGGTTGGGAAAATGTATGGAATTATCCACACCATCCACACCTTACTGGAGGTGAGGGAGTCATATAGTTATCCAGTCTTTGTTAATATGCTAACCCCATCTGTCCCTCCCCTGTACATCGAGTACCTGTTTTACTCGATGTGCGCGCATGACTTACACTACTTTAACACCATCTGTCCCTCATAATTTTTTGTTTTGGCAATACCATTTAAAGGGGTGGATGGATTTGGACCAAATGTTGTATGCTAATAAAAAAAGGTACATGAACTGATGACCTTTTAGAGGCCAGCGCTTTCAAGAGGTATCAAGACATTTTTGTGTTGAGTTCTGCCTATTTTGTCCTAGATAGTGTTTAGCTCCAAAGATGTAATTCAGTCAATGAGATTTCCACATTAAATATGTAGCTTGTTTTTGCTGTTCTCTGTTTTGTTAGTCTCAAAGCATTTCTAGTTACTTTGAGAATACATGCTCAGGTTTAAGGAATGTGCTCATGTTTTGAGGGAATAATTTGAACAATCCTAAAGGCATTAAACATCTGATATACCCATAAATCATTTGTATGAATTACTCTCTATTGTCTGAGTTGATGACAACTAGCCCAATAAAGCATTGCATTTTGGAGACATTTACACATTGTTTTCACCTACTGCACCGTAAAATAACAATGGCTTGAACATTGGTTAATCTCTTCCATGCACAGCTGTAAATTCCCTGGCTTTAGTTCATTAATGTGTCACAAAATATGTGCATCTGGAGATATTGAGGAATTCACAGGCCATCAGATATATGCAATATATCACAATGATAACATTCTAACCACCTCTCCTTATTTCTCTCTGTTTCTCCCAAGCCACATACGACTCCCATTACCACATTCTGTCTTCTCCCTTTCTTTCTGTCTCCCTCTCTCTCTCTCTCTCTCTCTCTCTCTCTCTCTCTGTCTCTCTCTCTCTCTGATTCTCTCCCGTTCTGTCTCTTTTCCTTGTTCCTTCTCTCCCCATTCTGTCCTTTTATTTCTGCCTCTCTCTCACACACACTCACAAACACACTCATTCTCTCTCGCTCTCCCTCCACCAGAGCCGAGTCACCAGGAGAAGTTTGGTGTGTGGTTGGCGGAGATCAACAGCTCTGATGGTATCTGCCTGCTGACGGCCTTCGCCCACATGGCCCAGCCCAAACGCACCGACGCAGACCCCGATTTCGTCAAGACCATCGTGCTCGAGATCTACGAGGTACAGTAACATAGCAGTAATTGGATTTTGCTTAAACGAGTACCGGTAATATCGAACACATCACCACATACCATCGACTTCATCAATTCAAGACCATTGTGCTGGAGGTATTCGAGGTACAGTAACGCAAGAGAGTTCACTTAAATGAGTAATACAGCTCAAACGCACTGCTGCTGACCCTGACTTTCTCAACACTATCATGATCGAGATGTACAAGGTAGCAAGAATTTACAGTATGTTGTGCCGCGAGTTGCAACGGCATCCAAGACGCCGCACACGTCAAGGCACCAAGAAACCAGTACCATATTTGAGCTACCTGCCCATGGGGA
>NC_085859.1:27013684-27128684 GCF_034702125.1 Engraulis encrasicolus | reverse complement strand
GAAAGACGAAGATAGGGTGATATGGGAAAGTTTGTTTCGACTTCACCATGATCTTATGTGGTTAAAAAAAAGACAGGACACACTGACACAGAAAAAGACACAGCACACATAACAATTATACACATCACAGCTATGACAATGTTTAGATTCCCAACAAGACCGACTTAAAGTGCAATTAGAGCAGGATTAGCTGTGGGGTTACGAGTGGGAGAGAGAATTGGAGGAGACTAGGAGTCAGTTTGTGGGAGTGTTATAAATGGGAGAGAGATGGTTCATCTGCCTGATTGACATGTGACTGTTTTGTGACATGAGATTGTGACATGAGGCGAATTTTACTGTACAAGGCGGATTTGTTCTATTGCTGGTTAATGAAAATTAGTGTATTCTGCACTGAATGAGCGCAAGGCGGATCGCAGAGTATATGCCTGTCTGCCCTGGGCGGATTGAGTAGAATTCAAGGCGGAGAGCTGCTTCACGTCATAGGCTTATTGTTATCTGGGTCCATCATATTCACGATCGAACTTTAGGAGAGTTCACTCAACACTCAACAACACAATAACGTAGATTAGCGAATGACAGCTCTGCCGCCATTGCAACGACAGCATTCGAACCAGTACAGCGGATCCGTGCCTGGTCTGATCACTCAAAAATATGAGCCGATTGTAAGCAGAAATCCGCATCCAATGTGATCGCGCCCTTAGTTAGCTGGAGTTGTTGCATATGGGAGAGAGAGGGTTCATCTGCCTGCCTGCTTGGCTGACTGACATGTGACTGTGTTTTGACATGGCTAGATTCCTGAGCTGCGTGCAGATGTTTCTGCAGCTGGACAGCGGGACCCCCCAGGGCGTCACCCAGCAGGTCACGGCCAAGGTGGCCCACCTCATCGGCACCTCCCACGGAGAGAACCTCAAGCTGCTCAACAGTGTCATTCAGGTGGGCGCTTAAACACTTGAACACACACGCACATGCGCTCACACAGACGCACACAGACGCACACAGACACACACACACACACACACACACACACACACACACACACACACACACACACACACACACACACACACACACACACACACACACACACACACTCTCTTCTGCACCTCAAAGGATAGGGTAGTAGTAGACACACACACACACACACACACAGATGTGCACACACACAAAGAGATAAGTCCAAAATGTCTGAGAGGAGTGCTCATTGTGTCATTGAAGTGACATTATTGGTAGGAGGGTGTCTGGTTGGGTGGGGTAAACAGCACGGTGGGGGCTGGATGTTGGAAATAGGCCTGAGAAAACATGCATAGGAAAACATGTCTATGGTTACATGTATAACACACAATCTCTCTCTCCCTCCCTCTCTCTCTCTCTCTCTCTCTCTCTCTCTCTCTCTCTCTCTCTCGCTCTCTCTCTCTCTATTGCTCTCACACCCACGCACGCACACACGCACAAAGATTCACACACACACACACACACACACACACACACACACACACACACACAGAAGACCTCAAACACTATCTGAAACGAGGAAGAAATACACAGCACTACGCTTCTCTGTGGTTGTTCAAGTGAGGGGGGAAAAACGGGCTCGATTTACAGTCCTAATGAGTTCCTTACAAAGTCAACACTCCGTCAGGGGAAGGTACTAATAAGATGGGTTTTTTTTCCCTCGGTGGGTTTGGACGTGAAGTTGGAAATCTGTGAAGGTGCATAGTCTCAAAACATTGAGCCTGAGCCAAAATATATCCTCGTATACAAGCCAAGTAGTTCAGAAGTGTATAAATAAGCCTTAAATTAGTCAGTGTAGCTCTAGCGCGGGGGAGACGTTACTCCATCGGGCTTCAAACCAAAGGTCTCCAGGGGTTACCAATAACAAACATGTACATTGAATGTAGCGTAAAAGAGCCTGCCTTGTTGGTATAGCCGTCAGAGAACATCCTCAACCCTAGTAATGTCGCTATACTACTAACTATGCATGTTTGTACATGTATGTAGCAGTATTATAATGGATTTTCAATTTTAAAGTAATTATTATTTTAAATGTCTAAATTGTCAACAACGTGCTGGAGGCCCATTTTGATGACCATGTTCTACTTTATTTCATTTTTAAAGATATTTCATAAACTTTTTGCTTAAATACAGATAGGATGGTGAAGAGTGACAAGAAGTGAGTGTGGAGATAGAGATGGGGTAGGGTTGGGAAATGACCCAGGTCGGATTTGAACTGGGTATGCAAGCCCACATGTGGGGGATATGTTCATCTAGATGTGTTCATCTTGAATCTGTTTCAGCTTCTGATTCTGGTGCCTTCTGTCTGAATATTCTCTCCCATATGCATATCCCGGAGAGGTGTTGCTGTTGTTTTGAATCTGATTCTATGGTGATTCTCTTCTCCACCAGGCCCACATCCTGGAGAGCTCTCGAGCGGGTCGTGTGGGTGCGGTGGCGGTTCTGGAGTTCTGGGTCCAGATCCTGACGGAGCAGAGCATGTGGCACCGCGACAAGACCGTACTCTACCTGCTGGACCACCTGAGCAGAGCCGCCTTCCTGCACCAGCACGAGGAGTGCCTGCAGAAGATCCTATACCAGCAGCACAAGGTAGAGTGGCATAGAATAGAATAGAGTAGAGGAGAGTGGCGTAGAGTAGAGGAGAGGAGAGTAGAGAAGACTAGAGTACAGTCATGGTTCGAGTTACGGGGGGACTCCGGGGACGGTAACACTTTACTTTACGGATCGCTAATAACGTTGCAATTTCATGTTAATTTCATAGTTATTTCATAGTTATTTCAGAGTAATAACTGTTTGTTTTTAGTAACAACAGCAAAATAACCATACAGTTTCCAGTGCATTATGGTGACACCCTGATGACTCGCAGCATGGTGACACTTTGTGGCACGCACACACACACACACACACACACACACACACACACACACACACACACACACACACACACACACACACACACACACACACACACACACACACACACACACACACACACAATGCACTGGAAACTGTATGGTTATTTTGCTGTTGTTACTAAAAACAAACAGTTATTACCCTGAAATAACTATGAAATAACTATGAAATTAACATGAAATTACCACCTTATTAGCGATCCGTAAAGTAAAGTGTTACCCCGACACCCCCTGAAACAGACACGAGAAACCCCGAAAATATGATTTGGGGAATGTTGGGGGGTCTCTAAACTATTGGCAAAATTATGTGTATTGACAAATAAATCGAATGTCAAATGGGTATTTGCATACCCAACGTGTTGTGTTTAGGCTGCATCAAACATAAAATTAAAACAATCTGACGCCGAACAGCAACTGCGAGCCTACAGTTGCTGCTTTGCAGCGGTTGCGCGTGACGTGCCCGTGCGTTCTAGTGCTATGCAATAGGATTTTGGCAACAGCAAGCTGCATAATTGAACATTACTTGACACCTCAAAATTTAAATAGTTATTAAAAAGCACAGTATGAAAAAAAGCACAAGCCAGTCAAGTCATGCCTCGCATTCGCCATTTCATATGAAAAAGAACAAAAGGACAAAATGATCCATGCGCTGTCACTGTCTGGAATATTTTGGAGGGTATGAAAAAGTCACCAAGGACGAGTTAACAGCACAGTCTAAATGTAACTTGCTGGCCCTCAGGAAATAAGTCAAGTAATAAGTCAATGCTAGTGGGACTTCTTTCCACAACTAGAATCTAGCATCTCATATTCTGCTTCTGTGATGATGCCGAAGTGAAGTCACTACAAGTTTAACAGCTCACCAGCGAAATTGCGCAGTGTCACAGTGTGAGGAGTGACTTAATGAAGCATTGCAATTTGGGACTATTCTGTATATGGTGCTATGAAAACGCTTACAACTCTTTGGAGATACTGTTTATTAATCAGTGAAGTTAAAGCCGGGGAGTTTATGATCAATACCGGGTTTCTCTCTCCGTGCGTCAGCGAAGACTGCAGTCAGTCACACATGCGCGTGCACACACCCACACACATCTTTTCTCTCTCTCTCCTTTTGCTCAGCTCCTTGTCTCAACTGGTGATATGCATAAGGTAGTCAATATACTGTAGGTGCGCTGTGGAATGGTAACGTGAAGGCTTTCACGCTTGTCATGGTTTTGACCGGCTACTTTCTTTCAGTACTCCACGCTCTAAATCGTGAACGATACCTGTAACGTTCATTAGATATAAAATATCCTAAAGTGGTCACAAGAGGTGGTCTAGCTTCTCGCACCGAGGCCCACGACTACGGTTGCTCCTCCTGTGCTCTGAGACAAGCTCAACAACCCCCCCCCCCAAAAAAAAAATGAGGACCACCCCCCCATAATTTGAACACAGAGTAGAGTAGAATAGAATACAATACAATAGAATACAATACAATAGAGTAGAATAGGACCAAACAGAAGAGAGGGCAATTGAATGGAATTGAATACAACAGAGCATATTGGAATAGAGTGGTAAAGGAGAACTGTCTTCAGAGTTCAGTTCAGTACTCTTATAACAGCGCAAGAGTTGAAAACAGTATAGAGATGAATAGAATATGAGGAGGAGTGCATTCAGAAGATACTCTATCAGCAGCACAGGGTTAGAATAGAATAGATTAATTTAGTATAATAGAATGAGTATAATAGAATGCTATGCATCTATCTATCTATCTATCTATCTATCTATCTATCTATCTATCTATCTATCTATCTATCTATCTATCTATCTATCTATCTATCTATCTATCTATCTATCTATCTGTCTGTCTGTCTGTCTGTCTGTCTGTCTGTCTATCTATCTATGGACAATTATTAACAATTCAATATATATAGTGTAGCCATTGAAGTAGAGTATACTTTACTCTGTACTGCTTATGCTCTACATGTAGTCTACAAGTTCATAAGGTGTGAGTCGCTTTGACCTACATAGGGCATTATACTTTGTAAACTTTAGGGAGATTCAGACAAGGATAAGACTGTTGTAGAACGGAACTCGTAGACAGAATTTGCTTTGGTGTACCGCTTATAGCTAATGCTTAGAGGCAGGATCACTGTGATCACATTTAAAGGCCTCTGTGTACGGTAATGCTGAACAGAGCAGGGGCCGTAGCTATTAATTCCATGGCTCTGTCTGGAAAGAGCTGCAGCTAATCAGACTACCGACTCCAGTGATGAATACGTAGCATTCGTTTTAATTGCTCCTGGAGCTTTTCAGGATCTAAGGAGAGCTAATGGGCAGGTTGGCTAGACTCGTTTACAGTAAATGCAAAATGCAATGTGGTAGCGTCACAGGTGCTTTTAGGCAGGGCCAGGTTGCTACCTGCCAGACTCCAAGCAAAGCCTTTTAGGGGTGCATACCGACATCATTACACTAATATCTGGCTACATTGGAGTCCGTTTCCGTGGGCCAAATTGGATTTTTGGTCACTGCCCAACCACACTTAATTGTTCACGCAGCTACTCAGCCAGTGCACTGTTGCCAATCTTCATTATCCACAAATTGCACCCTGATAGTGTTTCTGTCTATCGGCTTTTGACATGAAGAGCCAATGACGATGCCAAAAGGCTTGCCGTATTAGGAGTAGAGTAAGTAAACAAGGACATGGATACAAAGTAGGACCACTGTTTTTTGTTGTTGAAGAAGAATAATTGCCGCCATTGTTTCTGTTGCTTTAGAATGCCTTGGGTTACCATGGGGACAAGGGCATTCTGTCTTCGCTGGTTGGCTGGATCGTGGCTGGCAATGTGACCCCTTCCTTCATCGAGGGCAATGCCATGACTGAAGAGGCAAGTCTCACTCCTGTCCCCTCATTATTACCTTGTCTTTTCAACATTTTAATTTAAAGGATCACTATGTAATATTGTTCAGCATTTTATTTCCACAATTTCCTGCTCTCCATTCACAAATGTGACCTTTTTTTAATACTTACCACCACCATCAAATTTTAAGTATTCATTATGACTGGGAAAATTGTTTCCTACATAAAAAGGTGGATCTTCTCTCTATCCACATTTTGAATTTCCAGAGGTAGACATTCTTAGCTGCAAACTTACTGTACTTTGGTCGTACTATTAAATATTAATGTATTATTTAGTAAATATTCATGAAAAGATTACATTTGGCAATAGGTAGCACAGTGTCAATGAGCAGCATAGTTGCAGTACCTACTCTGGCCACCATTACACAGTGCACCTTTACAATTAAATCATGTACTGTATAAAGTGTTGTGAGGACACTTTGTAATTTGCATTTGAACCAAAGACTCAGGAGCCAACAGTGTAGTGTTCTGGAATTTTTTATTTGATCAAGAACACTTTTTTCCCCACATGTACGTGTACATCGCAAACTACAAATACTTTTCAGTAACATGCTGCTGTTACATGCATCACCTCATCCTAAGCAATAAACTCTCAGCACACCCAGCACAGGTTGCATAGTCTTGTGCTATCCTGCATCCAGTAGTCCCATAATCATACATAACTGATGTATTGATGCTGACTGTCATCTCAGCTGCAGAAAGCAAGGTCTTTACTCAAGACTGACCTTTAATCAGAACGGCATTACTTGTGACCTTGAATTAAGCTCCATTCCTCTCCCTGATATTATTTAGCATTCCATTCCCCCTCATCGCTATTGGTGTAATTTAACCCTTATTAATTCCTCCCCTATGTGTTTGGGCAGGTGTGGTTTGCATGGCTGGTGTTGAGTATGGAGTCTATCTTCGAGGAGGATTCCCAGCTGAGACGCTGTGTGGAACACGAGCTCCTATCCAACCCTACTATCAACCCCGACCAGGCCCTCAAGGTGAGCTGCGTAAAGCTACACACGCACACGCACACGCACACGCACACACACACACACACACACACACACACACACACACACACACACACACACACACACACACACACACACACACACACACACACACACACACACACACACACACACACACCATCAACCCTCAACAGGCACTCAAAATGAAATGCATAAAGCCAGTCATATACACACACACACACACACACCATCGACCCTGACCAGGCCCTCAAGGTTAGATCCATAAAGCTGGTGGTGTGTTATACGCACCATCTATCCACCATCTTCATGAGGCATAAGCCAGTGACGTGTCGATATAAGTTACCTGTCAAGCTGAGCTACCGAAGCCATTACAACACACCACTACAGCAGTGCCCCTGGGGGTTCGGCTCAGGGTTTGAGCTATGGTTTTGTTCAGTATTTTTGGGGGGTGAGGGACTTTTTTCCGACAGGACAGTTTGAGAGCAGACAGGAAATGAAGGAGAGAGAGCGAGATATAGAGTTAGGTTTGGGAAGTGATCGAGGTGGGACTTGAACTTGGGTCCCTATGGGTGCACAAGCCTGTATATGAATTGGTGCCTTAAAGTTCTGCGCCACAGCATCTTTAAGTTTGCGTGCTGGTAGCTCACCTCGACAAAAGCAGCCCATCTCGACAGTCAGGATGTCGTCCATTTGTTATACACGCCATCCGCCACCTCCGTGACCTGTAGACTGACAATATCATTAATTACCCTGTAGCGCCTGCTTGCCTCTGCGCGCATGTAACTTAAGACCTCAATGTCGTCATTAATGGCCCTTTTGGTTTTCATGTTCAGGGTTCATTTACCATCCTACCAGCCTGGTTTTGCTAATCATAATCAGGATGTGATCAGTGGAAAAGGGGGTCAAAGGGATGTTGCTTGTGAACTGTGTGTACTGTATGTATGTGTATGTGTGCACGCATGTGCTGTATGGTCTGGTTATTGATGTGTGCTGTAAATCACTTAGTGCCATGAAGCATTCCACTCATAAATCAGAATGATCCTCTTAAGGTTTCCAAAGTATGTTTTTAATACGGTTTTTCATAATGATTTCAGTTATGCATATTAAGTTGGATAAACGTATACACTAGTATAGCACAGTTGTGTTGGGGTTGGTAAGAAGCTGTGCCAGAAATGGGTCTGGGCTAGCCTGATTATCATCGACGTTCAAATCTCTTCGAGTCTTGGTCTGACCAACAGCATAACAATTAACATTTCCCAAATGGCATGGTTGACCCGCCTCCCTTGGTTTGCTTATGGTTGTTTGCTTACCGACAAAGTGGGAGGAGTTCCCGTAGTTTTGGGAACTCAGAAAGTACTTGCATTGCTCTTGACCTGACTTAGGTCTGGGCTGGAGTGCAGCTACAGTATTTCACAGTCAAATCTTAAACCATTTCCTAATTTAAACCAGATGTAGGTCCAAAATGTCAATTGGGTAAATGCACAGAATGCACACCGCTAGCTCATTAATTAATGTACCTTGCCTTGCCGTTTCACCTGATCATTATCCATTGTCCCTCTCTGTTCCAGAAAGCTCAGGTGCGTCTGAAACTGCACGTGGTGCCGTCACTGCAAAGGATGATGGTCTACCGCTGGGCACAGCAGGCCTTGGCCACGCCTGCTGACCACCCGCTCCTGCCCCTCGTCTGGCAGAAGTTCCTGCAGCTCTACCTGCGCCAACCTGGGCCGGAGTTCGGGTACGCGCGCACACACACACACACACACACACACACACACACACACATACACACATACACATACACATACACATACACACACACACACACACACACACACACACACACACACACACACACACACACACACACACACACACACACACACACACACACACACACACACACACTTTTAATATATACGTATGTAGCATTTAAAGCACACTACATGACCTTAGCTTGGTAGGTGGGCTAATTGTGAAGATACCAAGTTATACAGGTAGAGGTTTACATGTCAGAACAGAACATTGACTTTCTCAAGATGACTGGGCCACTGGTTGAATGTATCTAATGTCTTATCACAATGCATTCCAATTAAATGTCAGTGTGCTTGGCTTCTGAATATAATAGGGTACTGTAACGCATCATCCAGCTTCCAGGTGTGTCACAGTAGGACAGTTTGACTGAAAAGGTAGAGCTGAAATGCACTGCAGCTTAACATTTTGCCTTTTTTATTATTGTATTTTTTAAGCTGCAATGTGATCCAGCTCCTCTGCCTCTGTTTCTGACTCCACTTCTGCGTCTGTCTTCCAGGCTGGAGTCCAAGGGCAGCATCGGCCGGCGCTACTTCCACACCTCGGCCCACGCCGCCCTGCTCAAGGACCTGACCCAGCGCCTGGTGGAGGTGTCGGACTTCCACCACGCGGCCAGCAAGGCAGTGAAGGTGCCCCGCTCCCCCAGCGAGATCCCCAGCCCGGGGGACATCGAGTCCCTGCCGGGTACTCCCATCACCCAGTACATGACCTCGCCAGAGCTCCACATAGAGCTTGTCAGGTACTGTGCAGTATCGCCAGAGATTCTTTAATAGAGATATGCCAACATAATAGGTTTCTATGGGCACCTAACGCGACCAGGTTCCGGTCTGCCTAAAGGGGTGTGTCATAATGCTCCTACAATGAATAGAACAGTCCTTAGGTCTGCCTAGGTCTGCCTAAGGGGGGCCATAATAGAACCAGGAAACAATGGGCTAATGGAACCTCTCTCTCTCTACTCTCTCTAGTATCGCTGGGCTGGCATATGAGATACGGCATCAAGGCGAATTAAGCTTTATGGATGTAATGGATTGCTGAGCCACAATAGGCTGGCTTTTAAATGGACACTGAATGAAAATTCTAGAATGATGATGTGTCTGTTTATGCATGTACATGAATTGCCTTAACTGGAATGACAATTAATTTGAGGCAGTAATAAAATGCATTAAAACAACAATAACATTGCAGCAACTTTTCAGTTCAACTAAAATCTTCCATGTATTTTTTAAATGTAGATCATCGTGACAATATTACCCAATTTAAAAATGAATGTTTCTTCCTCTCCTGTTCTAATCTGGTTAGTCTAGTCGTGATTTCATGAACCCAGAAATGTTGAGTACCCTAAAGTTTTATTGCAGAAATGTAATCTATAGGCAAAATGAATTGGATTTAGCTGGGTTGCACTTTTGGTTACATAATTGACATACATATATTGTTAAGCTAAGACTACTGGTGAATAGGCTGGAAAAAATAAATCGTAGATATCACCTTGAAACTTTCTCAGTTGATTACTGACAATAAGAGAAGAAAAAAATGTATTGGATGTTTTTTGTATTTTGATGTTTGGATATGCAAATGAGGGTATGCATCATTAATTATGCACTAATTTGCATACACATGAAATCAGCTTTGCATGGTAAAACCAGACTCAAAATTATTTTTCTGTGGGTAAAATTTGTATATTTCAGGGTTGAATTAGTGAAAAGCCTCTGAGGAACCTGGTCAAGAAGATGTTTTGACAGGGATAGATTATAGTGGAGTCTGTTAAGGGTTTTACCGTTACGGAAGTGACAACAGCACCAGACTTTGCATGGTGTTTCTTTAGGGTATATGTAGTAATTCTAGCCTAGGAGCCCTCTGAAAAAAACTTTCTAACATGTCATTTGAGTGAGTCTGTGCTTACATGCTTGACAGCAAATGTAACATTGTGAACAATTTGAGAAGATTCATACTTGGCCTGAATTAAAATGAGTATTTCCCACACTAAAACTAAGGTGAGAATAGACTGATGCGAATGCTCACTCAGCAGCATACTGAATGGGGAGATGTCAGTGCAACAAGGTGTCCAAGGTAGCAGCTTCTCCATCCTCTAATTTCCATAACATAGATATTTTTATTTGCATGAGATAGAGTAGGGGACAAGACCTCTCCATGTGTGTGAATAACCCATAACATCACCAAATTCTACATCTTCCCAGGTAGTATTGTGCATAAAGAGAGTGCATCTGAGTCATTTTTTAAGAATGGCATTATGATTTACTCAATGTATATTTTCAGTTGAAATGAAATAAAGAAAATTATTTCTAAGTAGGTGTTCAGTAAGTAGACAGAAGTAAATGGATTTCTTTTTTCAGAATTTGCAAACAAGTCCTCACCTAGTAGCCTACTTGTGTTGTATTACCGTTACCCTCAGTGATCATTGAGTACCTCAATTGCTGCTTCAAAACTGACAGCTCATGGACAACCTGAACCGTAGGTCTTTGCCACCCTTACTTATAGGGGACATACCAATATAAAGCAACAATTCTCATATGGCATATACTATAAAGGTGAACCATTACTCATTTTCTTGATATGCAAGGCACACACATAGTACAGGAGGAAGGATGGCCAACCATGCACCACAATACAATAGTACAGTAGCATACAGTACAGTGCAGCACAGTACAGTACGGTAGAGTATAGTAGAGTAGAGTACAGTATAGTATAGTACAGTACAGTACAGTACAGCACAGTACACTAGAGTAGAGTACAGTACAGTACAGTAGAGTACAGCACAGTACAGTGCGCTAGAGTAGAGTACAGTACAGTACAGTACAGTACAGTAGGTAGTACAGTATGGTACACTAGAGTAGAGTACAGTACAGTACACTAGAGTACAGTACGGTACACTAGAGTAGAATACAGTATGGTATATTACAGTACAGTACAGTACAGTACAGTACAGTGCACTAGAGTAGAGTACATTACAGTATAGTACAGTACGGTACAGTAGAGTATATTACAGTACCGTACAGTACAGTACAGTAGAGTAGAGTACAGTGCAGCAGAGTACATTGCAGTACAGTAGAGTATATTACAGTTCATCACACTACAGTACAGTACAGTACAGTACAGTACATACAGTACAGTATAGTCTGACTGACCACATAGCCTTCACCATCTCCATATTCTGTTTTGACACTCTCTTCAGCCTCATTATCTTCTTGGTATTCATCCTTATGAACTATGAATGGTTTATTTTTGTTGTGTAGTAAGATAAGGTCCCCCCAAAACTTTTTAAATGGTGTGGTGAGGGATGCAAATTATTGATTTGTGTCATCACAATGAATTGATAAACGATTAATTGAGACTATTGTATGATATTTGTATACGTAGCTCTTTCGAATTTGTTCACTGTATGTAGGCCTACATGCAGGCTACAGCTGTTTAGCATGAAACACCTAATTCATCCATCTACGGTACCTGTCAAAACTGTCTCTTGACCAGGGTCCTGGAAAGGTTTTCACTAACTCAATCCTGAAATATACATATTTTATCCACAGAAAAATAATTTGGAGTCTGGTTTTACCATGCAAAGCTGATTTCATGTTTATGCAAATTAATGCATAATTGATGATTCATTCCCTCATTTGCACATCTAAACATCAAAATACAAAAAACATCCAATACATTTTTTTCTTCTCTTATCATCAGTAATCAACTGAGAAAGTTCCAAGGTGATATCTATTATTTAAGTTTTTTTGCCTATTCACCTATATTAGGCTTACCTTAACGATATATTTATGCTAATTATGCAAATTGCCCAAAGTGCAACTTTGGGCAACCAAGCTAAATCCCCTTCATTTGACCTATAGATGACATTTCTGCAATAAAACTTTAGGGTACTCAACATTTCTGGGTTCAGTATAGGGGCCTATGGGGATCACGACTGGACTATGGTTGGTTTGTGGTGATTTTACTCCATTTAAAATGGTGTATTTCCTGTTGTAGGCTGTTTGCTGAAATTACGGTGACGGTCAATCTATAATGTACTGTGTTTCTCCTCCCCTGTTGTAGGCTGTTTGCTGTGTTTGCGGTGCTATTTAGCCAATCTATAATGTACCGTGTTTCTCTCCTCTCCTGTTCCAGGTTGTTTGGTGTGTTTGCGGTGTGGCTGGAGGATGAGAATCTGCAGAAACATGAGGTGTACCTGCCCTCTCTGCCTAAGCAGTACGATGCTCACAAGCTGGCCAACATCATGCAGAAACAGCAGGTACGGTACTAATGCATAGCCTCCCTGCTGATGTGGTGACCAATCCACAAAGTCAAATACAGCAAAATACATGTACACTTTCTAAATGTATTCCTGTGAAGTGTCAACTGGTTTCACATGTGTATCTGTGTATGGGTGCGATGGAAGTCTTCCTGGGCAGTCCTGCGCTGGGTGCTTGATCTGGTGACCTCACTGCAACCCTCTGGCAAGGGAATACAGGTGCGAAACCGCTGAGCTCAAGGTGCTGGCCGATGGCTCAGTCGCTGTCGCATCTGTATGAGGATTCGGGAGGGAGGTGTACTAACGCTCTACCGTCGCTACATGCGTGCCGCATCCGTGCCGCATCCATTACACTCAAACCCCCCCCCCTAAACTTCACTGCCGTCCCGGTCTACGGAACCAGTGTGACCGGTTGGCTTAGGTACCACTCGGAGCTTGTATACACATCACAGAGACTAGCAGCTGGGGTCACAAGTCTCCCCTTTGATTGCTTAGAAATGGTAGCAGACGGAGGACACGGGCACTAATAACACAGCTGCTTCGTGTGTGTGTGTGTGTGTGTGTGTGTGTGTGTGTGTGTGTGTGTGTGTGTGTGTGTGTGTGTGTGTGTGTGTGTGTGTGTGTGTGTGTGTGTGTGTGTGTGTGTGTGTGTGTGTGTGTGTGTGTGTGTGTGTGTGTGTGTGTGTGTGTGTGTGCTGAAAAGTAGCATCCTCCGCCCTCCAGTTCTTCACCATCTGCTGTGTCACGGAAGACGGCTGAGTTGTAAGTGAGAAGGAAAGTCACCGGAGCATCTTGGATGTGGAAGATTTTATTTGTTTAATTTAGAGCGGTGTGTTTGTGTTGGTGCGTGGGCTCATAATGTGATGTTATAGTGGTCATTTAGATTCTGATGCAGTAATAGTGTCGATACTTTTGTGCAATATACTTGGGGATACATGCATTCACAACTGTCTGAATTGCAATGGGGATACAAAGTGATCGGTAACACTTTATTTTAGGGATACATCTATTAGCACTAATACACACAATGTACCTGTATAAGTAACTTGTAAGGCATGTACAAAGCAAAATCAAACATTTGTTAGGCATGTATTCACAAATATCTTGTTCATGCACAATAAGGGATTTATTACCAATTTAACCTTAGTAAGGACCTAGTTGGCCTTAGCGTTTGCTTAGTACATGCCTTACAAGTTACTTATGCAGGCATTAACATTGTATGTATTAGTGCTAATAGATGTATCCCTAAAATAAAGTGTTACCAAGTGATCAGCTATTTTCAGTAGTCTATGCACAGTAAAATGAGCATGAGCAATTACACATAAAACATGGCAACATTAATGCAGCGGAGCAGACTGACCGTATTCCATATCAACGATAGGCAAATATAAACAATATATTGCTTGTAAACATACAAATGGTGCTACACAGCTATTAATAACACAGTTGCTTCACAAGGATCTGGGAAGTGTGGTCAGAACAAATGAATTATACTAGCTTGCTGATCAGAGGTGAAAACCTGCATGACACTGTCTTTATGCATGCATTACAATATTACATTACATTATAACCAAAGCTACAATACGTTTAAAAGCTCCATCTTAGATTCCGAAATCAACACACTATGACATTCTACGACTTGTGCACACTTAAAAGCTTGTATAGGATGAGTTCTCCCAGACCTGTCATGATCGAGAGTGACCTACTTCGTCCAAGTTCTGGAATGCTCTTAACAGGCCGCACGCCTGTGCCACCACAAACTGGGGCTACCCATAGAGGGCGACATTGTACATTTTAAAACAATTTTCGAACAAGAACGTATGTACCCTGCTAAGGTCTATTCATACTTTTTATGTTTGGTAAATTGCGTACAGATTTCTGTACGTACATTCTAACCTTCACCATGTATTCAACTATTGGTTAGAACATTCTACGTTCTACGGGGTACGTTTGGGCCTTACACGGTCATGTGTGCGTTTGTGTGTGCATGTGTGTGTGCACCTGCGTGTGTGTGTGTGTTTGTGTCTGTTTGTGTTTTGTGTGTGTGTGTGTCCTCATGCTTGTGTCCATGTTCCAGGAGGTGTGGATGGAGTATATGGACATTGAGCGTGTGCAGTATGAGTTGAATGAGGTGTTGAGTCTGTGGCAGCGGGTGAAGACCGAGCCGTCCTCACTCCACCCCGCCGCCAACTCCATCTTCACCGACTTCATCAACCCACAAGCGGGTACGTGCTCCCCTAGAATCTTCAATGAACTCTATAGTTTTGTAGCTGACCCAAAAGCAGCTGTTTTCCCTTACACTATTAAAGTGATACTGTCCCATTTTTGGAAATAAGCTCATATTACACCTCCCCTTGAGTTAGATAATAGGGTTTTACATTTCTCCTGTACTTTCAACCGTTTTATGGTTATAAGAGTGCAAATTTTACCTCCAAGCTAGCAGTTAACATTGAGTCCTATGAGACCAGTTAGCCACCAGCTGGTCTCATAGGACTCAATGTTAACTGCTAGC
The DNA here is from genome assembly GCF_034702125.1 of Engraulis encrasicolus. Lineage (NCBI taxonomy): Eukaryota > Metazoa > Chordata > Actinopteri > Clupeiformes > Engraulidae > Engraulis > Engraulis encrasicolus. The sequence goes on along the minus strand of NC_085859.1, from coordinate 27,113,311 downwards.
TTGGAGGTAAAATTTGCACTGCCATATCCAGAGAACGGTTGAAAGTACAAGGGAAAAGTAAAACCATATTATCTAACTCAAGGGGAGGGGTAAAATATGCTTATTTCCAAAAATGGGACAGTATCACTTTAAGCCTTCTGTTTTTTGGCATGCTGATACTGATTTATATTATGAGATGAACTGACATGGTCGACATAAGCATCAGAGAGAAGAATTTCAGTACCCTCACTCAGTGCCCCCCAGTTGTGTGTATGCATATGCATACATTATTTGGGTTTGTTTAGTTTAGTTTAGTTTATTTAGTTTAGTTTATCTTATTTTACAGGGGCCATGTACTAGACAATTCTAGTACCAGAGTTGGCTCAAAAGGTAATTTACATCTGTGGTCCCTGGGCATTAATTGGTGTTTGTGTGTGTGTGTGCGCGCGTGTTGGCAGCGAGGGAGCGCATCCTGACCAACCTGTGTAAGCATGATGCCCCCCAGGCGGCGGTGGCGCTGGTGCCCATGAGAGCCCCCGTGCCCGACGTGCCCACCGCCTGCCTCTCCGACGAGGCCGGCTCCACTGCACTGCTCCTGGAAGCCCTCACCAAGCTACAGCACCAGGCCAGGTAGGTCCAACTTCTCTACACCCCACCCCACTCCACTTCACTTCACCTATGCCAGGTACTGTAGGTCCCACTAACCTACCCCACTCCACCCAGGCCAGGTAGGTCCAACTTCTCTACACCCCACCCCACTCCACTTCACTTCACCTATGCCAGGTACTGTAGGTCCCACTAACCTACCCCCCCGCCCACTCCACCTCAGCCAGGCCGGTTAGGTCCCACTAACTAACACCCCACCCCACCCCACTCCACCCAGGCCAGGTAGGTAGGTCCCGTAACCTACACCCCATCTCACCCCACTCCACCCAGGCCAGGTAGGTAGGTCCCCTACATTCCACCCCACTCCACCCAGTGTTAGGGATGATAAAATGTATCTATCCATGCATTTACTCTGCCCTCTTAACTGTGGAGTAATTGAAGTCTAACTGGTGCCACAAACTTGAAATGACCGTGTATGTGTTTGATATAGTGTTGCAAAGCATCTAGTAAAGTAGTAGCCTCTTTGCACAGATGGGCCTGTTCACTCATTGCTGAGAAGACTACATTATAACAACATTGCTATGACATTACTGTGAGTCTCAAGCAACATTGATCATTGACTTGATCATTTCAATTGTGTTGACAGTAAGGTTATAACATAGGCTCTGCGCAAAGGGGTTAATGTTCAAAATCAGCATCTCTTTTCATTTCAGGCTTGCAGCGATGCGTGAGACCCAGCAGGTGGCGCTAGACAGTGAGCTGCTGGAGGTGCTGCCTCAGCTCTACTGCAACCGGCAGGAGCAGATCACCATGACGCTGGAGTGCAAGGGCAAGGGGGGCCAGCCCTGCCAGGGGGCCGCACACCTCTCCGCCAAGGTCAGAGGGCACGCACGCGTGGTAGCACATACATAGACCCTCAGTCAGCACGCACGCACGCACACACACACACACACACACACACACACACACACACACACACACACACACACACACACACACACACACACACACACACACACACACACACATACAGTCACTCTCATAGTCACACAAACACATTGCTAACCTAGGGACCATGCATCGACTCATTATAATATGACTAACTCGTAATGTTCCGACAATGTCCATACGCTGTTTCATGGACCGATGGTGGCTATGGTGATGGAGGAAGCTGTTTGCCAACCAGAAGGTTGCAGGGTCAAGCCCCACTAACCCCAAATTGCTCCTGGTGGCAGGGTTAGGACTGGGTACCGAAATTCAATTCTTTGATGGAACCGAATTAAAAGCTAAGGTTCTACTTGGCATCGAAACGTGCCTTGTCTGTCGGTTCCACGTTTCGGTTCCTGAAGTCTGACTGTCAGAGCCATCAAATGTGTGTTTAAGCACGCGGCCATTTCAGCCAACCACAAGTGTCACAAACTGACCACGCTCCTCCTCTTCCCGTTTCGCACCTCATTTAAACGATTGATAAGACAGCTGATTTTCAACCAGCTGATTGTACTAGGCTACTTGAGAAACAAAAACATGCCGTCGAAAGCGGGGCTATATTTCAGGAAAGTAGGCCTAGATAAGGAAGGAGCGCGCTGCAATATCTGCGATAAACTAATATCATGCAAGAATTTGCGTGCAGAGAGTTGCAGCATCTTTACAACCGCAACACCGTCAACCTCAACTATGCCTGCTGCAATACCGTCAACCTCAACCATGACCTCGACTCTTCAGGAAGATGTCTCTGACTCCTTGGAAACATGTTTTTCCATGAAAAGAGCTAACTTAGAAATAACTGGTTTTGTGTTGGGGACGTACAAATGTAGCATATTTAGACCGTCGGTTTAATTCGAGGGAACAAAGAACACAGCCACAAAAAAGATTTCCTCTCTATCCGGCTGGAGAATAACGCCATTGTTTACTTGAAGTAGCGGCCGCTTAAGGTTAAATAACTGTGGATTGAAAGAACATAAAAATGTTCCGTAAAAAACTTTAAAAAGCTAAGAATCTCAGCTTTTGAACAAGCCCTAACACATGTCTGTAGGTCTAGGTTAAGGAGATCGCTGGCTGTTAGGAAAAAAATGACGAGATAAAAAAAAAATGGTTGGAAAGCGCTATTTTTTCCACTTGCAACAGCGGCCGCTTACAGTTCAATAACTTTTGATTGAAAGAACATAAAAACGTTCCGTAAAAAACTGTAAAAAGCTAAGAATCCCAGCTTTCGAACAAGCCCTAACACATGTCTATAGGTCTACGTTAAGGAGATCGCTGGCTGTTCGGGAAAAAATGACGAGATAAAAAAAAAAGGTTGGAAAGCGCTATTTTTTCACTTGAAACAGCGGCCGCTTACAGTTCAATAACTTTTGATTGAAAGAACATAAAAACGCGCCGTAAAAACCTATAAAAAGCTAAGATTCGCAGCTTTCGAACAAGCCCCAACACATGTCTGTAGGAGAAGGACAGATTGTTTTTACCACTAGAAAGTGGCAATCTTGGGTCTCTGTTTTGGTAAGCTGTCGACAGACTGGGTAGCGTAGGCTACATAAAAAAAATCATGTCAGGCACGCTTGACAAAGGATTGGTACCAGAAGTGAAGTTGCACCGTACAGCAGAACAATTTTAATCAGACATGAGTAGGCTACATTTATCAGTATCAAAACCGTTTATTATACTTGCCAAGCCATGCCGAGAGGACAACTTGCAGCATGCAATTAATCATGAATGCTGTATAGAATTAAATGCCTTTAACCCGCCATTGCTTAAGTCACAATGAGCGCCGCCTTGTGGCAGGCAGGGAAACTCATAATTTAGAGACCCGTTACGCCATCTACTGGCCACTTTGGGTAACTGCAGGTTTAATTCAGGGTTTCTAGGAACCGAAAATGGAACCGTTCTGGTACCGGAACCGAAACGACGGAACCGGAAATGGAACCGGAACCGAAAATTGTCAATCAATACCCAGGCCTAGTCAGGGTGGTACCCTGCGTGGCAGCCACTGCCACCGGTGTGTGAATGTGAGACATACAAATGTCATACATATGTCAGACATACATGCAAATCGCTTTGACAGCTCGAAGGAGTGGAAAGGCACTATATAAATGCAGTCCATTTACTGTTTACGTATGGTGTTAAATGTGTATATTTATGGTGTTACATGTGCATATGTAGGGTGTGTGTTCAATGTCTGCATGTGACGTGTGTGTCTCTCCTCCCCCAGTATGAGGGCATGCATCTGCAGGAGCCAGTGCAGACTCAGATCCAGTCCCTGAAGAGTGACATCAAGCAGCTGCAGACCGACGCCATGAAGCCCCCTCCACAGAGCGTGGCAGAGGCCGCCGTACACACGGAGAACTTCATCACGTACGCTACTCAACTCCTGACATTTTATTACACCGCAGAGCATAGTCGAGACCACTATACATACAGACGCTACAATCAACTCCTGACATTACATTACAACACAGAGCCTAGTATAACACTCTACACACAGAGAACTTCATCACGTACAATACACTCAACTCATGACATTACATTACATAGTATAGCATAGCAGAGTCCGCCGTACACACAGAGAACTACATCACGTATGTAGAGGCCGCTGTACATATAAAGAACTTAATCAAGTACGCTACATTCAACTCCTGACAAAAGATCTGGTTTTACCTGTCCAATTGGGGAAATCAGTCACGTCCTTGAATTTGAACAGGTAAAACCAGGTCATTTGGAATATGTGGCCGTGCAGTCTAGTACCTTCTGAATCCAGGTTGCCCATCACTGGTTACACTCAACCTCTGGTATTGCATTACACGACTATCCTGGTTTTCGACTGAAGGTGTTGCGTCACTAGGAGGGCACAGCCTGGCTATTACATGACATAGCAGAGGCTGCTGCACTGTACACACTAACAATTTCATCACTGTGAGGGGCCTTCGTTCTCACCATCCTCATCCTCATCCTCTGCTCTGCACCCTCTTCTCATTTCACCTCTTCCTTATGCTTATCCTCATCTCTTTGGCACCATCATCACATCATTTTCCTCTGCCTCTTCCTCTTCCTCTTCCTCTTCCTCTGCCTCTTCCTCTGCCTCTTCCTCAGCTTCTCCTCTGCTCTCCTCTCCTCTCCTCTCCTCTCCTCTCCTCTCCTCTCCTCTCCTCTCCTCTCCTCTCCTCTCCTCTCCTCTCCTCTCCTCTCCTCTCCTCTCCTCTCCTCAGCCTCTCCTCTCCTTTCCCTCAGCCTCTCCTCTCCTCTCCTCTCTTTTCATCTGTGGTTTTTAAAGCAAAATGTAAGATATGATTTCCTTAGGAGCCGAGACATCCCATTTCTACCCACCACCATTTAACACCGTAAAAAAATGATAATCTCTGCAATAGTTGATGGTTCCCTTTTAACACTAAAGTGATTTTGGCATGTCATCTCCTTCACAGTGCCTTAGTGAACGCCTTCAAGCTGCAGTCGTCTCCGGCGGTGCAGAGGGTGGGCATCGCTGCCTTCTACCAGGTGGTGTCCTTCGTCTGCGAGGACACCCTGCGCCACCCGCCCACGCGCCAGTTCTTCTCCTCCTGCGTGGAGATACTCGGACAGGTAATGCATACATTGCTACTGTGTGAAGCTGCCACACTTTTGTAGTGCTGTACTATAAATAAAGTTTCAAGCAAATTAACACTCACTTCATATACAATTAGACGCATAAACATTGTTAATAAATGTTGTGTGTAATAGATAATGTAAGGTCATAATCTAATTAAATCTTTTACATTTAATCATCTAATTCATTGTTAAATAATTAAATTCAGTAGTGTATTGGCGCATCGACCACAAAAACACAAAAACGCCTGACTTTCCTTCCTCTGTGCTTCATTGAATTGTGGTCCTATGGTAACGCATGGGACTGCATGATTCTGATCAGTCCTAACCGACTGCCATGAAATTTGCTTTCAGCACAGTTTGGATCTGTAATGCAGATGTGACCACGCACTGATGACGGCTTGATAGCCGAAACGCGTTTGCTTTTGGACATGGTGGTAATATAAATAAATAATGAGACGCAGTTTGTGAGTGCAGATTTTTCTTCCTTAAGTTGATTTTATCGCGCACCCAAAGACTTTTGTTTTTTCCAAGAAGTTGAGCTCGTCCTTTGCCACAACTGGATCTGTAATGCTGTCTTTCTGATGTGTGTGCTCTCCACAGGTGTTTATCCAGGGTGTCCAGACGGAGTGTGGCCACATCCTGAAGACCATCCTCCAGAAGCGACGCCTGTGTAACCTGCTGTCGCCCTTCTTCACGCCCAATGCCTCCCCTGGCCAGCTGGTGGCGCTCTACGAGGAAGTGGTCAACGCCCTCCACACCGACAGTGGAGACGTCATCTTCATGCTCCTCACTAAAGTAAGAGCTGACAAACCCTCGAACACACCAGGGGTGCATTTCTCAAAACCATAGTTGCTAGCTACGTTAGCTACTTTGTTGTTTGCAATGCAATTTCCCATTGGCAACTACTAACTGGTTAGCAACTACGCTTTCGAGAAACGCAGCCCAGAGGAGACCTAAGCTACAAAGAACTGTGGTCTCTGGACTGTGGACTGTGTTCATAGCAAGAGCAACCCGAGCGACTGAGTCCAAACACAACCGTCACTCAAGTCACTCAAATCATCTCTTGTCACCCAAATCGCTTTTGTCTCTTGTCGCCAGTGACTCCATACAAAGGCAATTACTTCCATTGTCGCCGCAGTCGCTCTAGTCGCATCTGGTGTATTTATGCCATTAGACTTAATGTTTGCCATGTTCACCCAGCCATTCGCACACATACAGCAGTTCACCAAGTTGCAGAATGCTTGGATATTACTCAGTCAGAGGTGACTAGGGATGCACCGATACCACTTTTTTGAAAACCGATACAAGTACGAGTACATTAATGTGTGTACTTGCCGATACAGAGTATCGATACCGATACCTTTTTACCACCAAAATACAATGAAAATATGCATGGCCTTGTTTTTGTCCACCTGTGATATTTTTATTGTCCATTTCCATGTAGATTTAAAGTTTAGTAAATGTATGAGGTGGCACTTTTTCCCATGTTGCTTTCAAGTCCACAGAACGTGACAAGATTTTGCATTGTTTTGTGTAATAGCAGTATCGTTCCTGGTATCGGCAAGTGCTTGACGAGTATGAGTATGAGTATAATGAGCAGTATCGGGTGCCGATACTGATACCAGTATCGGTATCGGTGCATCCCTAGAGGTGACTAATCTAAGTGAAGTAAAATTCCTTCTGCCTACTCGCCATACCAACAGTATCTAACTCTAAGGTGTGCAGCTCTTGAAAATAAGGTCTGTTTTATCTGTTGGGATATTTATGAACCTGATAAGAAATCCCAATTGGTGGAGTTGCACTGGTCCTCTCTGAACCCCAAAGCCTAATATTGCTCTCTCTCGCTCGCTCTCTCTCTCTCTCTCTCTCTCTCTCTCTCTCTCTCTCTCCCATCTCCTCCTCCTCTCCAGTTTGACCTGAGCCAGTGGCTGCTGGGTGCCCAGCCGGTGTTTGCGGAGCGTAGCCGGCTGATGGAGCTGATCCACCTGGCCCTGGGGGCCTGCGGACTGGAGCCCGACGCCGAGGTCAACATGCCCTTCAACCTCTTCTGCAAGCACTGGACACGGCTGCTGTGCCACCAGTTCCCCGACCACTACAGCGACTTCCTGCGCCTGCTCATGCAGAGTACGGAGAATTTTTTGTTGTTGTTGTTGTTGTTGTTGTCGTCTTTTTGACGTTATTTATGATAGGACAGTGAAGGTGGTGACAGGAAGAGAGTGGGGAGAGAGAGAGACGGGGAAGGGCCGGTAAAGGACCTGGGCCGGGAATTGAACCTGGGTCAGCCGCATGGTAGACTAGTGCCCTACCGGTTGGCCACGGCAGGGCCAAGAGTACGGATGATTTTACACAGTACAATCAAAAATAGTCTAGTGGCGTATGATACATCAAGCCCATACTTTTCTGTGATCTATTATGACGTCAGCAGGGCTTTTTCTAGGAATTTTTGGCATGAGGGAGCATCATGGCAGGTTGCGGGGGGTGAAGGGGGGAATTTACTAGGGGCGCTCAAAAAAGTAATTTATATATATTTTTAAAAAAAAGTATGAGGGTGCACCCGCGGAGGTATGAGGGTGGAGCGCCCCTATTTCCCCGTTCAGAAAAAGCCCTGCGTCAGGTGTCGGAGACCTCTTTAGGAGTCTTTTGGTTGAGGATAAATGAAGTTCCCCTTGTGCTGTAGATGGCAGTAGCGCACATCTTATGCAAGCCGCCACCAAATATCATTCTACTAGTATTGTAATTACATCTGTGAGAGTACTTCTACTTCTACTTCATACAACTCTGCACACTCCTTTTCTAATGTGTGCGTGTGTGTGTGTGTGCGTGTGTGCGTGTGTGCGTGTGTGCGTGTGTGTGTGTGTGTGTGTGTGCGTGTGTGCGTGTGTGTGTGTGTGTGTGCGTGCGTGCGTGCGTGCGTGCGTGCGTGCGTGCGTGCGTGCGTGCGTGCGTGTGTGATGTTGATGTTGATGTTGATGTTGATGTCGATGACTTCCAGGTTCCTCTGAGCAGCTGCTGAGCCCCGAGTGCTGGAGGTCTTCCCTCAAAGCTCTGGGCTGCTCCGCATCTCCCCACAAGAAGTCCTCCCCCCTCTGCCGGACCTCCAGCGTCTCCTCCCCCCTCTGTAGGACGTCCAGCGTCTCCTCGCGGCCCAAAACCTCCTCCAGGGCCTCCAGTAGTAAATCCTCGCGACCCCGCAGCACCTCCTCCATCGCCGCCGTGGTGGCCCTCTCTGTGGCCCCGTCTCCATCCCCATCTCAAACAGCCTCCCCCACTCGCTCACGGCCCTCGCCCATCTACCTGTCTCCACAACAGGTATGCACAGCTCATGCATACAGCACAGACGGTACATCCCCCTGCCCGTTATGTAGGCCTACAGCCCTACACATTTGCTTGCAAGTCATTTAGGCGCTGAAGCGAAAAAGAAAGAAGTGAAAGAAAGATCATGGCGCTAGTGTGTGCTCACCGCCAGCATACACTTTTCATCAGAAGGAGCCTTTGCTCTAATAAGCAAGACAAGACAAATGGTGGATCAAAAGATGGGCGTTTTGAATGTCGTCTTAGCTATACAATTTTCAGTTGCATACTGGTTATGTTCCATTAAACTGAAATAATTTCAACTTTAATCAGCTGTGTAATGTTACATTATGACACTGATAAGTTAGAAGAATTGACAATGAAGGTTAAATAAAAAGGGAAAAATGAAAAAGATGTTCTAGTTTTTTTGTCTAATTCCAACTTTGACTTGGGTGCTTTTTCCTCAGGTTGACGAGACGATCGAGTGGCTGTCCAACTACTTCCTGAAGCTGCGACTGTCTAAGGGAGACTTCCGCAGCTTCGGCCTGCTGTCCAAGTGGGCTCCCTACGTGGAGGAGGTCAAGGCCTTCATGGCCTACCTGGTCAACTGCATCATCAACCAGGAGGTCAACAACTGTGCCAAGGAGCCGCTGGGCAGCCCGCGACTCCTCAAAGGTAGGCTACAGTAAAGTGCCAAGCAAGAATCGATGTTCAAGGGTTAAATTCTCAGTTTTGTTTAATCTCTGCTTCACCTATTTTCATACTTCTCCATGGCACAGTGCGAACAATACTAATACCAATGAGAGTCCCCTTTAGCCTTTTATAGGCACCATGAGGGCACCTTTTCCCAAAAAGAGTTTTTTTTTGCAAGTCCCTTGGGCTTGAATGGGCCAAAGCAGTAATTAGCTTTTTCAATCTTGAAAGATGAACATCCAAAATCATTTCAGTTCATTGATCAACTTGCAAATTCAAATTGCTTTGCCACCCTTCATGCACCATAATGAGGAGCGGTCCACCTCTGTGGTTTAGATAAGAGATAATCAAACTTGAAGCCTAGAAGTTGACTGGGCATGAAAACTTCTACTGTTACTTTAAAGGTTGTCTGCCCTCCTCAGTAGTCTCATGAGCCCATGTTGTTGTCCGTGTAGCTCACTGATTGGCTGCATGGCTTCAGCTCTACTTGTGCCCACTCTAATGTTATGTGGTAATGTTTTTTTATTGTTTGCGTTTCAGCTCTCCAGGACCTACAGTCTAAGATGGCTAAACTCTTCAAGCCCTGGATCCTGGTACTCGACACTGATGATGCCAGGTACACTTTCACCATTTACAATGTGAATGCCATGTTGCTCTTTCACTGTTAATATTGTAGACAGTTCGATGTGTCTTGCAGAGCCAAAAGGCTGCTAATCAGAACTGAGTTAAAAAAGTGCTTTACTACTTTGTACAAACATGTCAAAGCTGTCACCATATGATTTGATCATATACTTACGTGTAAACACAATGCACTTACTTATACCGTACACACTTGCGAATTATAAATGATGTAATTGAGTATTGTATGGCTTGTCCGTTATCAGTAATCCCCGCTGCTACCCCTGGCTTGAGTCGGACACCGTGACTGCCACTGGCATAGTGTCCCTGTATGCCCAGCTGACCGACACCCTGCATGAGAAGTTCAAAGGTGAGACCGACACAACGGGAAGTCCCCACCATCACACACATAAAGAGCACAACATGCATTTCTTTCATCCGGTATCCTGACTACTTCTCTACGTAGTCTGAGGTCGTGAAAATAGACCAGTGTGTTTGTTTATGTATGTGTGTGTGTGTGCCTGTGCGTGTATGTGATTGTTTTTTTTTGTATTTTGGGGGGCCTTCTGGCCTTTATTATTACAGGACAGAGGAGAACAGACAGGAAATGATTGGGAGAGAGAGACGGGGGAGGGCCGGGAAATGACCCCGGTCGGACTCGAACCGGGGTCCCCGTGGGCATGCAAGCCCAAATATGGGGGGCTCAGCGCGCTGCGCCACAGCGCCCCTGTATGTGTGACTGTTAGGGATGAAAATTATCGATTAATTCATTAATCATTAGTTGATAGTCTTATCGATCGACTTACGATTAATTGATAAGCGGCGTTTCCCCCCCAAAATCTCAATGTTTCTCGGAAATAAGCTACTAAATCTAAAAAATGTAATAAAAATTGTACATAAAATACTACATTTAAATTAATTCTATTTCAATTCTTTAATCTAAAGGTGATTTAAATATTCCCACTATTCACACCCCTCTTCACACACACTCTTCATATGCCTATTTCTCCTGGGTCTCCTGTCAGTTGAATTCTCGATTAATTGCGATTAATGTTTTTTTAATCGATTAATGCATTGCTCGATTAAAGTCGATTAATCGATTAATCATTTGCATCCCTAGTGACTGTGCGTTCACACATGCTCATTAATCTGTCTATGTATTTGTTTGATAGATCGTTTGCTGCCAGGCCAGAAGGGGGCACTGTGGCTGCACCTGAAGCACTACTGTGACACCTGCACGTCGCCCAAGATGCCGGAGTACCTGCTGTACGCCTACCACAGCGAGTACAAGCTCCTGTTGTGGAGAGACCTGCACCCAGACCAGGCCCTCATGACACACTTCTTCAATGTGAGAAGCCTTCCTGCTTATTATGAGTTATGATATATTGATAAGAGATCAGAGATGAGAAGACATGCGTTATGAGGTCACTGCTAGTTGTAGAGACTTAGGTGATAAGGATTACTCTACAAAATAATAGTAATGTTCTTTTCATGCATAGAACTAGAACATGTGTGCCGCCGCAAAATTTGACAATCCTTAAATGTCAGGCGGTCTATGCCTGGTCTACGCCTGGTCATCATCAATGCATGCCCAAACCTTCATGATTAAAAACTGTTTGTTGGAGCATACTCCAAAGACCCAACACTTGACACATGCTTAAAGCCTTAACGGTTGGTGCTTTTGACTGACTCTTGCGTGGCAACCCCAAGAAATGCTTCCTGTTCCTGGGCGCTCTTCTGTGCTAGGTCTTCCATCCCTTGTTAACTCTCTCTCTCTGTCTCTCTGTCTCTCTGTCTCTCTGTCTCTCTGTCTCTCTGTCTGTCTCTCTCTCTCTCTCTCTCTCTCTCTCTCTCTCTCGCTCTCTCCAGGTGGAGCGTGGCAGCCCCAAGAGCTGCTTCCTCTTCATGGGCGCCCTGCTGTGCCAGGTGAACTGGGTGAGCGTGCTCAGTGAGGCCCTGGGTCCCCAGCCGAGCCCCGAGGCCCAGACCATGGTGGTCTACCTGCTCTACATGATGATCTTCCTGGCCAAGGAGGACCAGCTGCTCAGCAAGCCTGTGAGTGACCCATCAGTTCTTATCCAGAGTGATCTATCTATTTACTTTCTCCTGAGACGTTATTATGTAGTTACTGTGTGTTATCATGTACAGTACCAGCTGCTCAGCAAGCCTGTGAGTGACCCATCAATCCTCATCAAAGTGGTCTGTCTTTACTTTCCTCTGATTGCTTCCAGAGTATATTATTATCCAGACTATTGCTACTGTGTGTGTGCATGTGTGCCCACTTTCTCAGGTGAACCCTAGACAATTGGTGCTGTACGGCAGCCTCCAGAGCTGGTGTGGGAATGTGTATGTGTATGTGTATGTGTATGTGCGCTTTGAGTCAACCTCATAGTTGTGTGATACTCTGCTATATTAATCAGGCTTGTACGAAATTCCGAATTGAATGAATGTGAATTCAAAGTAATGCCATAAAATGAACACTAGGTGGCGGTGTTCAATGTACTCTCAATGGATGGTGTAGCTTAAATTCAAAGAAATTCAAGGTAATGACACCACCTAGTGTTCATATTATGGCATTACTTTGAATTCAAATTCAGTCAATTCTGAATTTCGTACAAGCCTGATATAATAAATACATGTTGTATGGTATTGCATTGTATTGCTTAGGCGTTATTATGTAATTAAGCGGGCTTGCGGAGCAAGGACCATGCAGAGCATGGCCCTTGCAGAGCAAGGCCCGTTTATAGTAATCTCTAAGTCCTGTTTCTTCCTGTTTTTATTATTGGTCTTGTGCAGGGCAGCAGTAAAATAGAAAATGGATCTCCTCCTAGGCCTTTCGAGATAGAGACACCGTTCAAACACTAAAACGACCGGCTCGGCTTGGAGATCGCGTACAGTTATAGGCTTCTCCGTGTCTCTTGTCGTTTTCCCGTTTTTGGCGATTTTGTGAAAGCCTGGGTCTCCATTGAAAACTATGTTGGAACCTTCATGAACCAAGGTTCCGCCACTCTAGAGATTAGAGTGTAGGAGGCTTTTTCGGTCATAAAACATCAACACTTTCACCTAGAAGTTTAGTTGACGCGTTGTTAGCGAGCTCTATGGGATGTCTCCAAATTGTCAAAGTTTCATCTCCCAACTCCCAATACTTTTTAAATGGCAGGTTTGTAAAAAAAACAGTCCTGGGTCTATGGAGAATCCCATTCTTTCGAAAAGTGCATTTTTCAAGAGATCAGCGCATGTCCCACACGGAGGTCCATTTGTGCCTGAAAAATTTAACCTATAAACTTCATTCAAAGACTGTTAGAGAGATCACAAGCATGACTCCGATCTGTGAAAAGGACACGTGCCAACTCCTTTTAGTTTTTTTACAACGATGTTGTAAAGACAAAAAAACTCATTCTCATTTTCTCCCCAGTTTAGAGCTCAATACTAAATGTCTTTCAGTCAATCACAACAGGTGCAGCCAATGAAGTGTTCCATTTCAACTGTCACTGTCTCAAGATTCCATTCTTAACGAGCAGGTGCGAGCAAGCATTCTAGAAGTGTATTGTTCAGCTCTGCAATGCAATGTAATATAGTCTTGCTGGACTACGCATGACAACTAGCTGCTTGGCTTAGTGGTAATGCATGCTGCTTTATTAGAGATATGGGGGTGGAGGGTTCAAATCCCACCCGAAGCCATGTTGATTTTCTAAATTATATCATATGCAGTGTTCCTTGGCCGACTTAAAATGCCATGTATATCATTTAGTATGGAAGGCAAATGTGCTGAATTACAGATATTGAGGTTGGGGGTTCAAAACCCAGTCAAAGCCATGTTGATTTTCAAAATTATATCATATGCAGTGTTCCTTGGCCAACTTAAAATGCCATGTATATCATTTAGTATGCATGGCAAATGTGCTGAATTACAGATATGAAGGTTGGGGGTTCGAATCCCAGTCAAAGCCATGTTGATTTTCAAAATTATATCATATGCAGTGTTCCTTGGACAACTTAAAATGCCATGTATGTCATTTAGTATGAATGGCAAATGTGCTGAATTAGGGATATGGGGGTTGGAGGTTCGAACCCCAGTCAAAGCCATGTTGATTTTCAAAATGATATCATATGCAGCGTTTCTTAGCCAACTTCAAATATCATGTACAGTATTGTATGTCATTTAATATCAATCGCAAAGGGGCTGGATTACAGATATGGAGGTTGTGAGTTCGAATCCCGCTCGAAGCCATGTTGATTTTCAAAATTATATCATATGCAGTGTTCCTTAGCCAACTTAAAATACCATGTATGTCATTTAGTATATCCCCAAAACGCAGAGCTACAACACTTTCAAGATGGCTGAATCCAAGATGGCTGAATTGTTTGGCCCATAACTTCTGACTGGGTGGATGGAGTTTTTCCAAGATTTCTTTTAGCTTTGTTTTCTCAATAGTACTTTGTTTCATCTCTGCCCCAAAAGGCAAGCCCGCTTCCAGCATTTTCTGTGAGAATGCATTTCTAGTTACTGTATGTTATTATATATCGGCTGTTCAGCTAGCCTGTGAGTGACCTATCAGACTCTTAATGTCTGATATGCCTGAATCAGGGATGGATATTACCAGCCAAATAGTAGTAAAGTATACACACGGTAATTGATAATTGGGTGACTGATGAATTGCACATTTTTTGTCTATGGTTATTTTCTGGGTGCCAGAAACACCTGCATACCATCCCAGATGATTCACAAATTTATTTGTGTTAGGTTTGACTGTTTCAGTTGCTGTATTTTCAAGCGCTCTGTCTGCTCAATGAAGAACATTTCGATTTTTACGTGTTAAATTGATGTAGGTAATCTACTGAATGGTTCTGCTCTGCTCTGCTCTCTTCTCTTCTCTTCTCTTCTCTTCTCTTCTCTTCTCTTCTCTTCTCTTCTCTTCTCTTCTCTTCATCTATGACTGTGCTGATTGGTTGTCGTGTTCTGTGCCCTCAGGATTCGGCCCTGCTGAGTCTGCTGGGGCAGTCCAGCTCTCTGCCCTGGCATCTGGTGGACCAGTCTGCCTATGAGAACGTGACGGGCTACGTCAACACGCACTACCCTGCCGCCCTCATCCTCAGCCACGACGCCTCCTCGCAGCTCGTCATACAGCTCCTCAAGATGGCCGCCGGCTACGGGGCAAACCTGGAGGCCAAGCCACACAAGGTGAGCTAGATACCGAATATTACAGGATACTACCGTAGTTTACAATCCCTGTATAACAAACCTGGAGGCCATGCCACACAAAGTGAGCTTGAGACTGAGCATTGCAGGCCGTAGTTTACAACCCCTGGAGGTCAAGCCACACAAGCTGAGCTACAAACCGAATATTACAGGTTACTACAGTAGTTATAATCCCTATAGCAAAAGACTACACAAGGTGAGCTGGAGACCGAGCATTCCAGGGTACTTCAATAGTTACAATCCCTATAGCAAACCTGGAGGCCAAACTACACAAGGTGAGCTAGAGAGAGACTGTTCATTACAGGGTACTACCGTAGTTACTAGTTACAATCCCTATAGCAAACCTGGAGGCAAAGCCACACAAAGAGAGCTTGAGACCGAGCATTACTGGACGCTACCGTAGTTTACAATCCCTGAAGGGCAGACCTGGAGGCCAAGCCACACGGGGTGAATTATAGGGATTGTAACTAGAACAGCTAGAAAGCCAGATTGTAAATAGAATAACTAGAATAGTTACTTCTTTCTCTTTGAAGGATAGAGTCCTATATCAGTAGGAAAGATGCTGGAGGTGCATCCTTACAAAGGTTGAGCTAGAGACAGTGGATGGACACCAGATATGTAAACTGTTTGCATCCACCAGTTACATGCTGGTGGAGTACGAAAGTTGCCTGGAAGATTTCTAAGACGACTGATTCACTTTGAATGTCAGCCAGCTAAATGTAATACAACACAATGAAGTATTATGTGTCAAAATATGGTACAGTGTGTTGATATTGGTGGTGTTAACGTTTTTTGTCAAAAGGACATGACTGTGAAGTGCCAGGCCTTCCTGCGTCTGATGGTGCAGTTCCTGACGGTGCTGGACCAGAACGGCAACATCAGCCTGGCCTCTCTGGAGCTGGAGATGGAGAAGCTCCTGGAGTGCATCGTCATCTTCAACCCTCCTGGTAAAGGCTGTTGTTTACATGCTTTTAATCACTTCTGTGCAAATTTTGCTTAAGCACAAAAAATCAGTAACTTTTCATGCAAATGTTCAGGTGTATTAAGACAGGGGGAGGCCTTAGATATCAGGTAGCGCAACGGCATCTGAGCCCATAAATTCATTAGTAATTGGTGGTTGATGTGCTGCAATGAATGTGCTTCTTAGATAGTCCACTGAAACAAACAAAATATACATACAATAGTGGTACTGGCTTTCGTTGCGCCACCCTGACATGTGCTACTGCTGAAACGTCACTGACCCATGTATTGAATCCCCTCCTCTCTCCACAGAGACGGACCTGCAGCAGAGACACATGGCCACCTGCAGCCTGTTTGCGGAGCTCCTGTCTCTGTTGAACGGGGCGGGGGTGTCCACTGCGGAGGGCCTGGGGGCCAAGCTGCACAGCTGGGTGGAGAAGAGGGCCCGCGGGCCCCTGGTGCTGCCCCTGCTCACGGCCGCCTGCCGCTGCCTGGCCTCCGTGCGGCACATGGCCCGCGCCACAGAGGCCTGCATACTCTCCTACTTCACCGACGGTGAGTGACACGGGGGAAGTGTTGGATAGTCAGGACTCTCAACAAGAGCCAGTGTTTCCCACAGAATTTTTGGAAACTATAGGGGCAGCGAGATTTTGTTGTTGGGGGGGGGGGGGGTTCACACGGGGCAATGGGGGGGGGGATAAGAATTTAGGAGCACTGTGAAATTGTTAACGCACAGACAAAAATGGTCTAAGAGAGTAGGCTGTACCTACGTACTCTCCTACTTCACCGACGGTGAGTGACACGGGGGAAGTGTTGGATAGTCAGGACTCTCAACAAGAGCAGTTAGTGTTTTTTATAGTGTGTATCCGAAGTGGTACCCCCGCCATAGAGGCATTCTCTCATTCTTCACCGACAGCAGACATTCTTTTTTTTTGGTCTTTCACAACTTTATTTTACGATAGTACAGTGAAGGAGTGACAGGAAAGGAATGGGAGGTAGAGATGTGGGGAAGGATCGGCATAGGACCCGGGCCAGAATCCAACCCGGGTCGCTGGTGTAGCAGCCCAGTGCCCTACCGTTAGAGCCACAGTAGGGCATTCTAAGAATGTATATCTGATCTACTGTAGTCTCTATGCTTACGGTGAGTATTGCAGAGGGGTCAAGGGGCTTTCCACTAGCTGCCCATAGCACTGCGATTCTCACAGTGGAGTGGTGGTGGTCTTTAAGAAATGTAATATTTTGTTATAATTTTTTTTTTTTTAAAAGGCATGTATTCACTACAAATATACACAACCTAACCCTCCCATAAGAGGCTACAAAGTAAACAAACAGGAACAAAACCAACTGTGTATAACAAATGAGACAAAAATAAGCATTTTTTTTTTTTTGATGTGATTTATACTTGCAAGAGACACCTGTGGGGGTTTGAGCCATTGATGCCTAGTGCTGACGTTTGCCAATAAGAGAATAACCAATGTAAGGGAATCTAATAAATAGATGAATGAGTAAGTATACAGTGTATTGCATTGTATATAATGCAAATGTTACAATGCTCTACCGTACATTACTAGTCTCAATAACATATTTCATCCTTACGTGTCTTCACATTTCCAGGAGGCTGTGCTGATCTGTATTCCGGCTGGGGTCCTATATTGGTGTCCCTGCAAGTGCCCGAGCTGACGGTGGATGACTTTGTGCAGGAGAGCCTGTCTCTGGGCAGCTTCCTGACGCTCTACGTCTACGTGCTGCAGAAGCTCAACATGGAGCAGACGGTGCTGAACGAGAAGAGGACCCTGGCCCTGCTCACCTCCTGGCTCAACCAGGTCTTCCCCAGGTACTGTACTGTACAGAACAGGTCTTACAGAATCTGGTATGGAGCCCAAAAAAAAAATATATATATATTTTAAATCAGATACAGCAATACAATAACCAATATGTTTAGCAGCCAGAATGTTACTGAATGAAAAAGAGACCCTGGCCCTAGTCAACACCTGGCTCCACCAGGTCTTCCCCATGCACTCTACATAGACTCAGAGGGGTAAACAAGGTTAATCCAAGAGGTAAAACATCTAATAGAAGAGTCCTCCTTTTCCAGGCGAGGAGTCCAGGCTCTTCTATTAGGTGTTTTACCTCTTAACTTAGCCTGGTTTACTCCTGAACTAGCTTCTAAGTAAACCCCTCTGGTCTTCCCCAGGTACTGTTTTTTTAACCAGTGTAACAGACTGTAGCTAGCAGAGCTCCTTGTGTAAGGTTGACATGTAAGCCAATATTAATAAGGGAGCCTGGCCCTTCTCAACACCTGGCTCAACCAGGTACAGTGTAGCAGTATTACATTTGCATTTCCACGCAACCCTCCAGGATGTGGTATCAAGCCAAAACAAAACAAAACAAATCGAATGAAGCCCATTGCTGAACGAAAAATGGACCCTGCCCCTCCTCAAATCCTGGTTCAACCAGGTCAACTAGGCACTGAATATGTATATCAACCAGGCTTTAGCTGGGTATATTGGCCAGGTCTTGGCTTACTTGACTGGGTACTGGACTGCTATGCGGGCCACCCGGGTTCGCTTTCCAACCCGAGGTCATTTCCAGATCCTCCCCCGTCTATCCCTCTCGCTTCCTGTCCCACTCTTCACTGTCCTGTAAAAAAAGTTATTTAAAAATATATATGGGCCAGGTTTTCCACAGGTAGGACCAGGATCATTGTTACCAAAAGCACATTTCTCTATTACATTTGCACATTTACGTGTGCAGACTGGTTCATCACACCAAATTAGAACACATCTGTCCCCTGATTCAATAGATGTGTGGTACCAATACTAGTATGGCTAATACATGAAAATGAATTGGTGTCATTCACCTGGCCAGATAAAATCTGTCGGTCAGTATGGCTAGAATAAATATACCTAAATACTGTATACTGTCATTGGATGTTTTGTC
Source organism: Engraulis encrasicolus (assembly GCF_034702125.1). NCBI lineage: Eukaryota > Metazoa > Chordata > Actinopteri > Clupeiformes > Engraulidae > Engraulis > Engraulis encrasicolus. Next base: position 27,094,449 of record NC_085859.1, on the reverse strand, counting down.
ATGTCCCCCATCACTGCTTCATCTCCAACTGAAATTTTCTGTCCTCCTCCCCCCAGTGGTGCTGCGGACGAGGCCAAGCTGTTCCTGTGGTGGCACAAGGCGTTGCAGCTGCTGCTGGTGCAGGTGGAGCAGGGGGACGCGTGTGCCCAGGACTACCTGATCCTCACGCTGCAGGGCCTCCAGCAACGCCTCGCCCTGCTGGGGGAGGAGCGCCTCAACTCCGGCCTCCTGGGGGCCATCGGCCTGGGCAGGAAATCTCCACTCTCCAGCAGGTATGGCACCGGCCTGTGCTGCCCACCTGGGTTATGTAATAACCACGAGTATGTTTGAAAGAGCCTGGTATGCTGTATGTCAAAGCAATTTCAATGAGGGACAATTTCTTTAAAATCTGTAGCGTAACTCAAGACAAACACTACTTCATCTCATACACATACCACACACTATGCTGCTACTTGACCAACTGGACTGAAACGGACTAAGCTAGACTGCACTGTGTATGCATTAGACTCTCGTGTCATGACACCGTTGCCATGGAATGTTCTCATAATCTTATGCACTGTTGATATAATATACGGTTAGTGTTGTTCATGCATCCCACATGGGTTCCATGTGGTATTTTTGGTGATTTTTTTATAAGTGTTGTTCTTGCGTTCTGCGTCGTATTTTTGGTTATTGATGAATGTTGTTCCTGCGTTCATTGTGAGTTCCATGCAGTGTTTTTGATCTATTGATAAGTGCTGTTGTTGCGTCCATCGTGTGTTCGGTGTTGTATTTTTGATGATTAGTGTTGTTTGTTCCTCGTAGGTTCCGTGTGGTGGCTCGCTGCATGTCTGCCTTCCTGCTGGTTCAGGTGCCTTGTGAGAACCAGCTGCGCACACAGCCCACCAATAGCCTGCAGTCCTCTGCCAAAGCACAACAGGTAGGCTATTTTTATGTTATGTTTTTCTATAGTCACCAGCAGGTAATGGGCAGGTGCTAACTTGTTTTTTTTTGTTTGTTTTTTTTACAACTTTTTGTAATTTGTGTTAACACTTAAAGTAACGTGAAAGTAATGTTATCAATTTATGAATGAGCTTTGTCACCCTCATAACCACTTGACTTTGGATAAGGGGACTGTTCAAATGAGTGTTCCAAATTCCCAAAAAAATCTAAGATATTTGTGTGTGTGTGTGTGTCCGTGCGTGTCCGTGTGCGTGCGTGCGTGCGTGCGTGCGTGCGTGTATGTGTGTGTCCGTCCGTGTGTCCGTCCGTGTCTTTATCCCTGTCCCCCAGACCCTGGCGGTGCTGGAGTCCATGCCTGGTAATAAGCAGTATGCGGAGCTGCACGAGTCCATAGGCCAGGCCCTGCAGTTCATCAGCTACCCAGGCCACTGCCTACGCGATGCCAACCGCCTACTAGCCCTGCTCCTCAACACCCTCTACACAGACCTTCACTACCTAGACATCATACGATAACACGCGCACACACACACACACACTCGCACAATCACTTGTGTTAACATGTGTGCACGCACACACACACACACACACACACACACACACACTCGCCAAGTCTAGTCTTCATTGGTAGTTTTGCCATGATTAGCTGTGTGAAGAACTTTGTGACAAACACACACGAGTGCGCTCTGAAGCCAACACATACACACACACATGTAACAAGACTCTTCCTCACCACGTCTTTGTTTCATCAAGTGTGTGGCAGGAACTGAACATCTCACGCGCACACACACACTTCCTGTTGGTGGCTGTTCATCAGATGTGCGGCAGCGACTGAGCATCACGAACAAGGGGGGCACGCACAACTAGACGGTGTGTCGTTGAAAGGAAGCGTATCCATTCCGTTTGCCAGGAAGGAACCACAAAGAAACGGGCTTCTCATCTCTGGTTCTCATCTTAGTTTTGACATTTTAAGAACAAATCAGCTGGCCAAGTGTGGAATATATGGATTGCCTATCAAAAGGCTGTTTGTAGTGTAATCATAATCTATTCTGCCAATGTAGGCCCAGTAGAGGCAACTGCAGACCTCCGTGTGTTCCTTAGGTTGGGAAGCAGCCGATAGGTACTGAGAGCGCTTCTCCTCCTTCTGTGTGAGTGCATATATTTGCAGCCTTCACTATGCTACTAGGGCCTGAAGATGTGAAGAGAGGACACCCTATTTTTAATCAAATTCCTTGCATATTGGTTGAGCTTGGTTGGGGTTTTATTATTTTTATTTTTTCATGGTCATAGCCTTGCTCTCCCGCTATCTGCCTTTTTCAAACTGGCCCTTGGAGAACAACACCACATTGGTAACAATCAAAAAGGACAATGCCTTGGTCGGGGGATTCTTGGGACAACTGCCAGTAACACCCGATTGGTGATTTGACCATCAGGCGTTTTACGCACTGGAGTGAACGTGCTTGCTTATTTATGCTGATTTGTTTTGCATTGATTCCTGTTGTTCACATTGGAAAGAAATAGTATTTTGCCAAACTGCCATCAGCACTTTTTAACCATTTCCTGTTTTGTCACACATTTTTTTAAACCTCCTTTTTCAATCTCAGCAGTGTTTTCTGAAATGAGTTACTGGACTTGCCATTGGTGGAATATCTTAGTCACATGCCACTCAGCTTTAAAGTGGATGACACCCATAATCATAACTGGCCAATTGGGTCAGTGGAGCATGGTCCTAGTATCCTAGTAGCCAATCCACAGAAGTTCAGGACCGCTGACAGCATTTCCTGTGTTCGGGACAAAGTCATCTGAAAGGCCCCCCTCCACGCAATACATACGTACCATGTAATAGGGACCTAGTTCTGGGCCCTCTTTCTCCCTGGGGCTGAGACAACTGACTCCTTTGTCCCGCCCGCTAGCTTCCCCTGATGAGGTTCGTAATCATATGGGGTCAGTGGAGCAGGGTCCTAGTAGCCAGTCTACAGGATGTTACTGACACATCAGGACAACCACTGCATTCATCCAGAGAGGTTGTTCAGTCTCCTCTCCAGGGAGACAGTTTAGTTCCTGATTTATAGATTGCTCTCCCTTCCTCCTTTTATATTTACCCTTCTTTCTATCTGTCTGTCCCCTCATCTTTCTCTTTTTCTCTCCGTCATATCTCTGTTCTCAGTTACTTATTTTCCTGCACTGAGCAGCTTTGAGCAGCAGAGGTGTCCAAACCTGGCTCAGAAGTAAAAACCTTAACACATTGCATTCTGCTCATTCACAAGTGGTTAGATGAAATGTATGGCAAGTTGTCTACTTTCTAAACCCAGGCTTGTCACCTCTACATTTGAGCATGTTCGGGAGCCCAGATGAACTTGAACTATTTGCATGTTTGCAGGGTACCTCCGCGATATATTCCACTTTCCTGAATCGACTGAATCATCTTGACAATGGAAGCTATGTTGGACTTTTTTTGGCTGCAAATATGCTTCATTGCGGAGCATCATTTCCGATTATCAATCGTGTATGTGTGTGTTAATTTGCCAAGTTGGGGTGTGTGATTGTCTCTCTGTCTGCTTTTATTTATGCATTTTGCAGTTGTTAAATAATGCCCAGAATGGATGAAAATGAATGCCATTCTGTCTACATCTCAAATATGTACTCTCATACATGCTACACACAACACAAACACGCTCACACACACACTATTGCACTTTTCTCTTAGTTGTCCACAGTTTTTACAACAAGAAATTGACATTTCTGTTTTAGTGTATCTTATCCCTGTATGGAAGTTGAAATCCTAAAATGCATTCATGAATAGTCTTCAGAAATGCAATGCGATGATGGCAACATGATGATGTTATATCTCACAGCAATGGAGGCATTGTAATGTCATATCTTGTGCTTTATCAGCCTTAAGTTCTGTGTGTGATGTCTTGATCTCATGTATGTGCCAGAGTCCCATGTTTTAAATACATTAACCAAAAGTGTGGCCCTGCTCCTCGTTATATTTACATACCGATATTCCAAACTAAACAGTAGATGAGGCCACTGCTTGTTTTGCTGCAAGTAATGCGTCATGTTTGGGCTGTATCTAGATCACGATTACCTTCAGTTACCTTTTTTCAAGGTTTTTGTTGAACATTCATGCATAGTAAGGCACTGTTTTGGAATTGGAAAATCATATACCAGAACACAATAATACCACAACACTTCCATCAGGCAAATGAAAAACCTTTTACTCGCCAATTGTTTAAATATTACAAAGTTTGATATTTCAGGAATTTTAATTCTATTAGGTACAATTTCCAGCAAATGCATTACCAATCTTAGTACTTAGACAAGTACACGCTGAATCACACTGGGAGGGAAAAATAAGAGTAGTCATAATCAATATAACAAAAAAATATGAAAATGTGAAAATATGTACACTGTGAGAGAAGTTATTGTCAAATTGTTGTCAGATGTGTGTGTGGTCAGCAGTCCTGTTATCTTCTTGTGGGGATGTCATCTTGTTGTCTGCGCTCATCTGAGAATGGGCTGAATGTTGCACCTGTGTGTACAGGAAGGGAGTCCGTTAGGACAGTGATTCCCACCAGAGGTACATGTACCACTAGAGATGCACAAACACAATACAGGGGGTTCTTGGGAAAATGTTCTAAAACGAAATGCATGGAACATCACATTGGGATAGGGGAAGAGATTCTGTAAAGAGCATGAGTGAGGTGAGGGGGTATTCATGGTAGGACAAAAAGCTTAGGCAGTATACAAGACAAACAAGGTTGGGAAACACTGAGTTAGGGGACAGAATACATTTTAATTGATTTACCCATACAGGAAATTAAATATGACCAAATATTGAATAAGCTTTATTTATCATCCAAGACTTTAAGTGTGATTTAACCTTTAAATGAATAGTGTATTCATGCTAGAACCCCATCAAAATGAGAGGGAAATTACTAGCCTTCTACCCCACCAATCAGCACAAAGAATAGGATGCACTTCAAGTTGATGCATTTGCCAGCCCAATAGGACTTTCACTAGACTGTCCCTGACAGTCAATTACAATTGCTGTAACCACTAAGGGCAAAAAGGTTAGTAACTGCATAGTTGATTGTTGTTGAAAATGTTTTTTTATGATTTTCATGACATGGCAAAATATAGAGATAAATAAAATGATTAATCTCCAAAAGAATGTGGAAATAGAGTACAGGTATGGAGCTATGGTACAGTGACTGCCTGTTTGGCTTTGTAGGGCAGTAGATTTCGGTAACACTTTATTTTAGGGATACATCTATTAGCACTAATACATACAATGTTCCTGTATAAGTAACTTGTAAGGCATGTACAAAGCAAAATCAAATATTTGTTAGGCATGTATTCGAATGAAGCAGCAAGGAGGAACTCGCACACCACTGATGCCGATGCATAAATGATTTTAATGCATAAGGAAAGAAGTTGCTACCCAGTGAAGTGCAAAACGTTTTTGGTCCTTTCGGTGCTTAGTACATGCCTTACAAGTTACTTATGCAGGCATTAACATTGTATGTATTAGTGCTTATTGATGTATCCCTAAAATAAAGTGTTACCTAGATTTCTAAGCAGGTTTTAAAGGAGCAAAAGGAGAGTTTCTTACCCCAGAAGGCCTCGGCCTGACCAGCGCTGAGGCACCAGGCTCATGGCAACCCTCTCGCCATTCCTCACCACAGCAACGCTGAGGGACTTCTACAACACCAAGAACACAAAAAAAACTTGAGGATTTTTATGTCATTTTAACCATGACAGAAAAATACATAAAAGAATAAAATAATTGTTGTGTAGTGGTCTGCGATGATAATGTCAGGCAACTCAGAGGCCCTGTGAAACACCAAGCATTAATAGCGCCACGTTATTCACCTACGCTTGGTGTTTCCCCACATATTAACCCATTGTGTCCTGGAACGACATATACACTGCATTTAGGTTCTTCAGATTTGAGCTCTTTTATTAAAAATGTGGGTATGTTAGAGCTGAATGAACACATTCTAGTATGAAATGAACGTTCTAGCTTTTTAAATGCAACTTATTTCATGTTTTTATGTGCTTCGGAGGCTGAGATATTTAGGTTTTAATAGGGAGAGGGCACCTTTTCCCAAAAAGGGCTTAGGCTAAAATGGGTTAATGGGACATCAAATATAGTGTGTGTGTGTGTGTTGGGGGGGGGGGGGGGGGGGGGGGGGGGGGGGGGGAACTCACAGGAAGGCCTACAACAAGCCTCTTACTGTTCTATGGAATCATATGAAACTAGAAGCACTCAGAGAGAGCAGACGTCCGCCAAGGAAGCTGCTTGATAGAACATTTGACTATGTTACACCCTAAGTCTTTCTGCCTTCTTTTTGTGGAGTCCCCGCAAATCAATTTCTGGTCAATAGGGGCGTCTAGATATATAGGCCAGCAATGGTGAAGAATCTTTTAAAAAGTCCTGGTTCCGGTTCGTGATCCGGATCACCATCAGAATTTAATCACTTGTTCCTTAGGTCATTACTAACAACTCCACAAAGTTTCGTCAAAATCAGTTGATTAGTTTTTGAGTTATCCTGCTGACAGAATCTTTAAAAAAAGTCCTGGTTCCGGTTCGTGATCCGGATCACCACCAGAATTTAATCACTTGTTCCTTGGGTCATTATCAACAACTCCAGAAAGTTTCGTCCAAATCCGTTGATTAGTTTTTGAGTTATGCTGCTGACAAACAAACAAACAAACAGACAGACAAACAAACAAACCAACGCGACCGAAAACATTACCTCCTTGGCGGAGGTAATTATGTCCATGCTAAATGCGGTTGTCAAAAGTGTTCACAAGTAAAATAATATAATGCTATACTTTGCTCAAAATTGTGTGTGCTCGTGGGTGCGTGCGCACATGTTTGCCTGTGTGTGTGTGTGTGCATTAGAGATGGGATTTATGGATCTTTGATGGGATCTGGATCTTAGTGTCTCGTTCCTTTCAAAGAGTCGTTCAAACAAGGCCGACAGGCGGACAACAGATGCGTCCCTCTATGCCAGTTCCAACTATGCCATTTTTCCCCCCAAACGCCCCACTGGCCTCCTCCTAACCTGTCAACACCCCCCTGAGGATGTACCTTTGTTTATTGGTCATATTGCCCAGGTCAAAAAAATGTGTACTTAAGTGTACTTTAAATATATTTAATTTTCTGAAAGTATATTTTAAGTACACTCTATTTATCAAGTACAGTACTTAAGTATGGTATTTAAAAATATACTTATAGTTTAGTGTATTTTAACTATATTTTAAAATAATTTGTATTATTAAAGTTATGTACTTAAATATAGTTTTATAAAATATACTGTTAGTGTATTGTATTTTAAATGTATTTTAAGTATATTTGTATTTTAAAAGTAATGTGCTAAGTGTAGTATTGTGAAATATAGTATTAGTGTATTATATTTTAAGTGTATTTCAAGTATATTTGTATTTTAAAAGTAATGTGCTAAAGTGTAGCATTATAAAGTATACTATTAGTGTATTACACTTTAAGTGTATTTTAAGTATCTTTGTATTTTAAAAGTTATATACTTATGTGTAGTATTATAAAATACACTATTAGTGTATTGTATTTAAATGTATTGTAAGTACATTTGTATTTTGAAAGTAATGTGCTAAAGTGTAGTATTGTCAAATATACTATTAGTATATTGTATTTTAAGTCTATTTTAAGTACATTTGTATTTTAAAAGTAATGTGCTAAAGTGTAGCATTATACAGTGTACTATTAGTGTATTATATTTTAAGTGTATTTTAAGTATCTTTGTATTTTAAAAGTTATGTACTTAAGTGTAGTATTATAAAATACACTATTAGTGTATTGTATTTAAATGTATTGTAAGTACATTTGTATTTTAAAAATAATGTGCTAAAGTGTAGTATTGTCAAATATACTATTAGTATATTGTATTTTAAGTCTAATTTAAGTACATTTGTATTTTAAAAGTAATGTGCTAAAGTGTAGCATTATACAGTATACTGTTAGTGTATTATATTTTAAGTGTATTTTAAGTATCTTTGTATTTTATAAGTTATGTACTTAAGTGTAGTATTATAAAATACACTATTAGTGTATTGTATTTAAATGTATTGTAAGTACATTTGTATCTTTAAAGTAATGTGCTTAAGTGTGGTACTGTTAAATATACTATTAGTATATTCAATTTTAAGTCTATTTTAAGTACATTTGTATTTTAAAAGTAATGTGTTAAAGTATAGTATTATAAAATACACTATTAGTGTATTGTATTTAAATGTATTGTAAATACATTTGTATTTAAGTAATGTGCTAAAGTGTGGTATTGTTAAATATACTATTAGTATATTCTATTTAAAGTCTATTTTAAGTACATTTGTATTTTAAAAGTAATGTGCTTAAGTGTGGTATTAGAAAATATGCTGTTAGTGTATTGTATTTCAAGTGTATTTTAAGTGTATTTGTATTTTTAAAGTAATGTGCTTAAGTGTGGTATTTGAAAACATACTATTAGTGTAGTATATTTTAAGTGTATTTTAAGTGTATTTGTATTTCTAAAGTAATGTGCTAAAGTTTGGTATTAGAAAGAATATTTGAAACGTACTTTAAGTTAAGTATGATTTTAGTATATTAAGTACACTTGTACAAAGTTTGATTTTAGTACCAAAAAGTCAACTTAAAATGTGTTAAAGCTCTACTTAATTATATTTCAAGTGTATTTAAGTATACTATACGTTGTCCCAAAATAACACAACTTAAGTATGTACTTCTGCAGCATGCTATAAAGTGCTTTCTATGACCTTGATATAGATTTGTAGCATACTTCAAATAGTTTACACTTAACCACATGTTAAAGTACACATTAAACATCTTTTAAAGTGAATTAGTAGTATATTTAAAATGTACTTACAGTTAAGTATGATTTAGTATATTAAGTACACTTCTGCCAAAGATTGATTTTAGTACCAAAAAGTCAGCTTAAAATGTGTTAAAGCTCTACTTAATCATACTTCAAGTGTATTTAAGTATACTATAAGTTGTCCAAAATAACATTCTTTAAATACACACTTTTGAAGTATATTTTAAATACAAAAATACATACTTATTAAGTATATTAAGTACACTTTTTTTCACCTGGGTACTTTTTTTAACCATCATTTCAGTGTATTTTAACCTAGGCTTATTTATTCATTATGCTTTGTAACATTAAATAACCTTCCACCTTCCATTTTGTTAATGTATTTTCATGGTAAAAACACCATATTGAAGAGCACAAACAGATCTTTAAAAGGCATGTAAGGCCTTACCTATTTACTTTTAAGCACAATACTGAAGTCTGTACTTAAGTTGTGTTATTAGTGTATTAAGTGCACTTTAAGTGTATACTTTTTTTGGTGCACAAATTAAACATGTAAAAGTGTCTTTAATTCGATAAAAGCATACCACCACCAATGATTTCTAAGTATTATTATTAAATCTATAAAAGTATACTTAAAGTGTACTACTCAAGACTAGTACTTCAAGAACGTAATTGTGCCTGATGTAGAACAGGTAGTTGTGGTCTAGTGGTTAGAGTGCAGGTCTGTGGTTCAGTGAGTTGTGGGTTCAAATCCTGGTTGAGGCAGTGGTTGTTGTCTGAAGTGAAGGTGAAAGGAAGGTTCATGTGAATGGCTGATGGTTGTGAACAAGACAATGTACAATGGAAATGAGCAATTAGAGTTTACATTAATGTTTTTTTTCATATACTTTTGAAATATATTTAAAGTGTACTTAAAATAAATATATTTGAAATGTGCTTAAAGTAAAATCTACTTGTAGTATACTTAAAATACATTTAGAGTCAATACACTTAAAATGTACTTAAAGCGATTTTTGTGAATATATTTGAAATGTACTTAAAGTAAAATATGCTTTAGTACATTAAGTGCACTTGTACAAAGTTTGATTTTAGTACAAAAAAGTAAACTTAAAGTGTGTTTAAGCTCTACTTAATTATATTTCAAGTGTATTTAAGTGTACTATAAGTTGTCCCAAAATAACACAATTTAAGTATGTACTTCTGCAGTATACTATAAAGCAGTGGTTCTTAACCTGGGGTGCGGGCACCCCCTGGGGGTGCGCCAGAGATTTCAGGGGGGTGCGCGGAATTTTGTTTGTGTTGAGGTTGTGACCAAAAATCTGCTTTCAAACATTATAATTAGACAAAATTAAAACATGTTTTGGTCCCCATGTAAAGTCATTGAAGTATTGATTAATGTCGAAAGCAAGAACCATTGTAATTAATCACTTCAATTATTTTTTAGTGCGTAAATACATGTAGAAGGTTGGGTTAGGGGTGCGCGGCTTGTCTTGAGCACAGGTTAGGGGGTGCTTCAAGAAAAAAAGGTTAAGAACCACTGCTATAAAGTACTTTCTCATGACATTGAAATAGATTTCTAATGTACTTAAAATGTACTTATTCGCATGCTAAAGTTCACATTAAACACATTTTAAAGTGACTTGGTTAGTATACTTATAATGTACTTAAAGTTAAATATATTTTTAGTATATTAAGTACACTTGTACAAAGTTTGATTTTAGTACAAAAAAGTCAACTTAAAATGTGATAAAGCTCTACTTAATTATATTTCAAGTGTATTTAAGTATACTATAAGTTGTCCCAAAATAACACAACTTAAGTATGTACTTCTGCAGTATACTATAAAGTACTTTCTCATGAAGTTAAAATAGATTTATAATGTACTTAAAATGCACTCATCCGCATGCTAAAGTTCACATTAAACATATTTTAAAGTGATTTGGTTAGTATACTTATAATGTACTTAAAATTAAGTATGTTTTTAGTATGTATACTAAGTACACTTGTACAAAGTTTGATTTTAGTACAAAAAAGTCAACTTAAAATGTGTTTAAGCTCTACTTAATTATATTTCAAGTACATTTAAGTATACTATAAGTTGTCCCAAAATAACATTCTTTAAATACACACTTTTGAAGTACACTTTAAATACAATAAAACGTACTTATTAAGTATATATTAAGTACACTTTTTTTTTACTTGGGTGCACATGGAAACTGCAAATAATGTGGCAGGCAGCAAAATGGCGAGACATGGCTTTAGTTTTTGCAGTTTAGGCTATAATAAGCTTATCATTCTTGGATTTGGAAAAGAACCATATGATTTCAAATGTCACATAGATCAAGTAGGCTACATTACAAATTACTAGACATTTATTAGTATCAACCTTTAGTAGGTCTATCACGCCATTTCAGCATCGTGTGCATGTGGGAAAGAATATAAACATCGGCAAATAATAAATAAATAAAACCGTTTGGGTGAATCGTGCGCTTATGGGTTCCCCCTTTAGGTGAATTATGCGCTTATTTTTCAATACCAGCTTCATCGTCAAGGCACAAAGCAGTGAGCTTCCATGCCATAGTTAACCAAAACCACACGACTGTAAAGCAATTATGAAAGACGCGTTCTCTCCTGTACTCTCTCTGAGCGCAACGAAAAGCACCTGTGGGGTACGAGCCCGACAGAACCTCCCTTTGTAGCCTACGAGTAACACACCGTATGTCAAATGGCCCAGCTGTCTAGCACCATGTTTCAGAGCGCAGCGCACACTGACTAGGCTACTCACTGAAAAGGCAGAAGTAAACTCGCTGGGAATATTAAAAGGGAGGCTCGTAGGCTACACACAGACGTCTGAACCCGATTTTGTGGACTGGACAAAAGCGGAGGAAATGTGAATGTTATGAAAGAAAGAAAAAACTCCACGTTTAGAGGCGCTGCGGGCTGTCAACTAATTACAGTTCCATGTCGTGGAGCGTTATGCAATGCAAACGCCCTCGATCCAAGGAGAAAGGAAAATGTGAATGTTATGAAAGGAGAACAGCTAACGAAATGTTACGGGTCCACATTTAGAGGAAGAGCTGTATGCGCTGCGGGTCGCCTGTCAACTAATGCCGAAAATTGAATGCCCCCCTCAGTTATCTCACAATGTAACCAGTCTTGCCGGTTTGGTAACATATCATATGACCTACGTTTTGGCTTGCACGCATTCGCTCCGCTCCAAAATGCCAACTCTGCCGCCTTGTGGCCACAGGAAGGAACAATTGAAGGAATACGTTTCAGACGGACGGACAGACGGACGGACAGACCTCTTATAGAGATGCTGGGACGCATCTAAAAACTGGCTCTTTTGGCTCTTTTTAATTATTTATTCAGTGTTTAGAATGTAATTTTTTGACTCTGCCTCGAGGTAATTAACAACAACTGAATATTCTCCTGCCTCTAAAGACTGTTTTTGCCACTCTTTAAGGCAAACAATTGTGTTTCCCCCCAAATTGAATTACTCTGGTCGAAGTCACGTGCTTAAAATTAATGAAAAATTAACAAAATAACGGCCGAGTGGCTCCCCCAGCTGTGATCCGGTTCCCATAGTTCACTTCAGGGAGCCGTTCAAAAGAACCGGCACGAACGACACATCTCTAGTGTGTGTGTGTGTGTGTGTGTGTGTGTGTGTGTGTGTCCGTGTGAGTGTGTGTGTGCGTGTGCGTGTGTGTGTGCATGCATGTTGGGCTCACCCCTTCGCTGTGCTGTACCACAGAGGCGATGTTCTGGAGGTTCTGGAAGTTTCCCGGGTTGACGGAGCCAAACTGAATAATCTGATCTCCAACTCGTAACCCCTGCAGAAAAAAAACAGTACTAAGTTTACTATTAAGAAAAATATCAAGAGATGAAAAATAAAGTATGCCAATCAAATGACATGCTAAAACACATTGCAGGAGATTGTGTGAATAGAATGGAGGACTGAAACCACAGACTTTTTAAATGGGAGAATGACTTGGACTGAAACACCCTGAAGTGCACTACCCACTTGACCTTGTGATTGTCAATTAATTTAAGGCCCAGGAATTATTTTAAGCGCCACAAACAAATTTTGTTTCAAAATAAAGCTTGGAGTCAGGAACTGATGTGTTTTCCAATTACAGGGAGTATAAAAATGTATATGTTAAAAATAACACCCCAGCCATATATCTACATAAATCAGACTGTGTGGGCCCCTGGTGACTCAGTCACACTTTGAAGTGAAAAAGTGAAAGTGAAAGTGAAAGCCCCATTGGGAAACTCCAACTCCCAATGTCATTGTGACAAAGCACTCCACAGCACTGCACACTGCATACAACGAAATTGCATTTACGCCTCACCCGTGCAAGGGGGCAGCCCTCAATGGCGCCCCAAGGGAGCAGTGCGGCGGGTACCATGCTCAGGGTACCTGAGTCATGGAGGAGGATTTGTGGAGAGCACAGGTTAATTATTCCCCCCCACCAACCTGGCGGGTCAGTAGTCGAACCAGCAACCTTTGGGCTACAAGTCTGACGCCCTAATTGCTTACCCATGACTGCCCTACCCCCCTGTACGACACCCCTGGGCACTCACAGCTTGGCTGGCGGGTGAGCCTGCGGTGACGTGGTCGACTCTTGCGAAGGCAGGGGGCAGCGTCACCTCCTGCTCCATGGCCTCCTCTTGCGCCTCCTGCTGGTCGCGCTCCCGCTTCGCGCGCTCGTGCGCATGCAGCCGGTGCAGCGCATCCTCGATCTCCACCATTACAGCTTTGTGGTCGTTCTGCAGACCTGCAAAGCCAACACACACACACACACACACACACACACACACACACACGTGTAAATATACAAATTGAAAAAGCCTGTCTTCATTGTGTTGTCAAGTCTCATTCGAGGGGCCACTTCAAATTTTATGATGTCCTCCAAGGCCCGCCGTAGGACACAAACCAGGATTACCCCCTGCACTTCGGGCCTATATTGAAGGTGACCACCTTTACAACTGACCACACCTTCACTAGCTCCCCTGAAAATACAATTTCATTGTATTGCAAATGTCATTTCTAAAATGTCTCAATAAAACCTGTCATATATTTGAAGCTGCATAATATTAAAATTATATTGGATTGGTTCCTCAACCCTGTTCTAAATCACACACACACACCACCAATTCCATGGTGAATATTAGTACAGTTGGTGTTATACTTCAATTATCTAATATACAAATTCGTCAAAATCTGACAGCACAACTCTCACCATTCTTTGTTATATTCATCCTGACTTTCGCCTATTCGCATGGCTAAACCCACCTGTGTGTGAAGATGGGGGTTGTGACAAAGAAATCAAGCACACTCACACGAAATGCTGTGTCTGGCTGTCCTGATCTGATACAAGTCCAAGTCTGCTCGCGGGAAGCCTTCTACATCCACAAGAGCCCCTTCCATCCCAACGCCATCCTGCTATAAAAAAATATTTCGTGCATTTCAGGGTTGATCAAATATATGCATTGCAAATAGGCCTCAAGATAGGCGAATTTGTAATGGAGAGGCTGGTGTACAGCACATAATCATAAACCCTACGGCAGCAGAAGTATGGTTCTATTTTAGGCTAAGTTGTTTGGTACTCAGGTCTTCTTTTTAAAGGCAAATGAAACCCGTTTCACTTCAAATGCTGGAATACGCGATAACTATGGAGTGCAAGGCTAAGCTAGAGAGAGCAGTAATGACAGTGACATTAGCACGAGGTGGGATCCTGGTTACAGGAGACCGCAAAACTAAGCAACCAACTTACATCTTCAAGGACATCATAATATGCTTTGATCTGTTCTTCGATTTCATCTTTCTTTTTGACAAGTTTCTGTACATCTTCCACGGTTAGTTTGCTTTTCTCCTTTGCCTCCGTCATCTTCATGATGATGCAGTACAATAACACTACGGTACGTCGAAGGGGACAAATATGGTGTAAACACAGGCACTTCCTCCCTTCATAATAAAAGTCACGTCCATAGCGAAAGCCATTACTTCATAGGCCCATTCTATGGGCCCATCTACTAAAATGAAATGGAATTAAATGAAATCCTGGAAATCATTTTGTGTGGCCAAGATTTGAAGTATGTATGAGTAAATTATGACTAGTACACTATGTAAGTAAATGTGAGTAAACTAATAAGTACACTCAATATGTGATTAGGCCTATGTTCCTTCCAAAGAAGTTGGGATGGAGGAACTTCTATGTTTTTGATTGTGTAATCTGCAGTGTCCAATGTGCAGGAATACTCAAAGATATCGTCAAGGTCAGAGCGATTGTCATCTACAGTGAAGTCCTACAGTTACAATTTGTATTCTGACACATTTAGAGTTATTTATTATTTATCATGTAGGCCTATACCAAAACATATAACTACATAGCCTATATTTTATACCTGTCAAATATAACACGTATGGACAAACACTGCATTTGCTTCCATTTTTGTCAAAGATTTAAATAGGATTAGATCATTCAAATGAAGAATAGGCTATTTTTTCCAGTAAAAACAGAGTTCTTCTCAGTAATCTGTTGATATTGAATGTAGCCAATTTGAGTTATCATACAGTCGTGGGAGGAACATGTCAGTACACTTTTTGGAATATCTTACATTGCAATGTGTAAATGTTAATTACATTCCAAAAAGTGTACAAAGATAATATCTTCCAGAAGAGGTAGAGACCATTTTACAAATTATTGCTCATAACATGTCTGGATACTTTAAAATGGCAAGAAAGAACAGTGTCAGTTTAAATAATTCCACCATAATAATGGCATGTCATTTCATTTTTACAGGACCGTAATGAATAAGTACACTCAATATGTGATTCACCCTCCTTAGTCAAGTCAAGTCAAGCGTACTTTATTGTCAAAAATCAATGTAACTGGGTTAGCACATAAGTCTGAAATTACGTTTGACCAGTCTCCAATGTGCAGTTAAACTAAAACATAAAAATCAGAAATGGACAATAATCTCTCTCACAGACACACACACAATAACTTAGCAATAACTTAAACAGATGTTTGCAGATCAGATTGGCTAAACAATCAGGATGAATCTCATACCATTCCTCTTCTATACAAAACTACTGCACTTCAGCAAGGTTCCTGGGATGAAATGAACAGACCTCTTAAGGTCATGCCTTACTATCAGCTCAAGTGGGTTTAGGCTATGTCAGGAATTTGGTCAACAGAATATTTTACTTGTATCTGTCAAGCAAATAAATGCTTCTTTTCATAAACCTCAACGGTGCAGCATTTTTTTTACACAGCAATGGCTTCCTTCATGCAGTTGTCGCATGAATCCCATTGTTTTTTTTTGTATTGTAGACATGTTAACAGTGATGGTGGCATGTGGATTGACACGCTTCGGCATCATTGGTACTGAACATGAGGACCGAAATAACACGCTCAAGTGTTACTGGCATCAAGTGAGATAATAGACACTGTTTGTTCCCTCTTGTGCTTATTGCGAAGATCAGACCATGGGATCATGTCGATGTCAAGTGTTCTAGCCTTGCTAGGACGTGAAACGCCTAGTGATTTGATACTTCGCGACGTTCACCGAAGAGTATCCAATCACTGGGCGTTTCATGCCCTAGCAAGGCAAGAGCACTGGGCATTGAGAAGGCGCCATATTTCATGACCAATTTTGGCCGAAATATTTTTTAAAAATCAAAGCGTGTGCATGTGCAACCTTTTTCCTCCCAGTGATGTCTTTATAAGGATGCAACTATTGACATGAAATCAGCAACCTATTTGACAGTTATGGTATTGTTGTTAACATGTGCCCTTACGTAAGGGCAGCACAAATCGGGCAATTGCAAAGGACTGTGCAATTTCTCTACAAAATAAGACCGATTCCAAATTACATAAAGATTTCTGAGGTTTAATAACTGAACAGTAGTTGGTTTCATTTTCAAAAAACAAAACAAAACAAACTAAAAAAACAAATAACTAAAAACACCCCCATAGAAAAGGAGCATCTTTAGAACCCGATACAAACTCTCAACAGAAAATAATCAATGACTGCCATTGACATTGTGAGATAGAGAGGCAACCTTCAGTGCTTTAAGTTCAAGTTCAACTAATGTTGAAGAGTTTGGAAGAACGTGATCAAAGTTGGCTCGGACAAAATCGTAAGCTGCTGTGGAGTGCTGATGAAGCCTCATGGCGAACATCATCAAATCATCAGACAGTGGGGCTTTTCTCTCACAGGCCCTGGTCCTGAGGAGAATTTCCCTAGCCAGTTTTCCGCGTGCGGTGCCCAGCACGTCACAGCTAGAGGAGATGTAAAGCTTCTCTTTCAGTTCACAGACAATAGCCCAAAGATCTTTCACATCTCCTTTCAGTCTTCTAATTCGCTTGCTCTGACGCTCCAGTTTTTCCTTGATCGGCCTTTCCTTTCTGCGACCGTTTTTCTTTGATTGTCCAGAAATAGCATGGTATGTGGATTGCCTGCAGGAGGGTGGATTTCTCTCAGTCATTGTTGCACTGTCCTCTACGTCGTCCTTGCATATCGTCGGTTCATCACCAGTGAACACATCATCATCCTCAGATGGCTGTGGAACAGTACAGCTCACCTCAACTGTCGCCGCTACACTGGGGACTTCATCTTCAGCTATTTTTAAAGGACTGGAGACATCCATCTCGGCCATTGTTGTATTGGCAGGGGCAGGGATTCCGTATAGATGGTCATGACTGACATCTTTGGGATCAGCTACCTTGAAGAAAACAGTCCTGGCAGTTACGACAGTTGTTCTAACAATTGGTTGCTCTTCCTTTCTTTTTTGTGTATACTTCGGATTGGATACATCGTACATGCTTGGGTACGAGAGCGTTGGTATAGCTTCAGAAGTAAGGGAAGTTGCATTTCCTTTGTGGATGAAACAGTCAGGTGAGAAGTGAATGGAGCACAGTCGAGAATGTTTTGATGGTGTCCAGCCTTCTTGCCTATTTATATATTGGATCCACTGCTTCAATCTCCCTTGGTCATTGAGAGGGAACCTACAGAAAGCAACAGGATCGTGATTAGAATACTAAATTCAGTTAGGTCTACCGCAAAGTGTGCAACAAGTAGGCATATAGTATAATATAGTGTGAAGTGCAAAGAAAAGGGGGGCGCAACCTGGCAGTTGCACACTGAGGAAGGTACGCCGAAACGTGTCTGTGCACAAGAAATAAAGAAAACAATTTATGCAAGGTGAGCCCCCCTTTCTTTGATTTTAAGTATTTATTTGGGCCAGCACCCTTAAAAGTTATCAAGAAACCTGAGTGAAGCCTGCTACCCATCATACAGTATGAAGCGCAGACATACACTTTTAAACAGAAAAACACTGTTAAGAAAACACATATAAAGGGCAGGCAATACACATGTTAATAATAAAAAAAGAAAGAAGCCCTAAGATGAAGCTGTGTAGTGGTGTGTGTTTGCATGCGGGTGTGTAGAGATGTGTACATGTCTGTTGAGCCCTAAACCACATTTTAATCTAGCTCTTAAGGGTGCCTAAAGAGGGATGTTCGCAAATGGGGCTTTTATGTAAGTTAGAACTTTGAGTGCAAGTTACAAATAGTATCAGCAGTGCAGGGAAATGTAATTTTGCTGGCAAATGTAAAACAGATTTGATCAAGTAATTCTGCTGACTTGTGTCCAAAGGAAGGTTACTGCTGAAAGGCATAATATAGGGTGAAACTGGGTAACAGTGTATTTGGAATATGAAATACCCATAGTTTTATGTAGGCTACTCTCTATGGACATACCGAAATGTGCGTTTCTTCGTCGGGCATCCATCTGCAGAATTGGGGCATCTTTTGGCCGCGCAACGTGGCATATTCGAATGAAGAAAAAGGTGGTAGTAGTAGTAGTCGCTATAACACTGGAAACATTTAAAACTCTACAGTGTTTAAATGTCTACAGTGTAGAAACCACAACTTTGCGACTGCACTGCAGCCTGCTCCAGGTTTTGTTTACACCAGACGACGGAAATGACGAAATATATATTTTTCTCGTTTGTGGAATAACCTGCAGGCTATGCTCATTACCGCCACCTACTGGAATGTCCTCGGGCCTCCACTTTAAAAAAAAAAAAAAAAAGATTATTATTATCATTATTATTATTATTATTATTATTATTATTATTATTATTATTATTTTTACATTGGTTGTATATTACTATTAGTCTACACTCACCGGCCACTTAATTAGGAACACCTCTCTAATGCATGGTTGGACCCCCCCTTTTGCCTTCAGAACTGCCTGAACTGCCTGCAACTGACAATACTTGGGTAGGCTGTGGCATTCCAACAAAGATAAAATTGGTAATTATGCTAAGAAAATATCTTTATGCCATTATATCCCTTGACTGAAATGTTGATGTAAGACAGGGTTGACCCATATGTTTTCACGTTGTTGGCGCCAAATTCTGACCATTCCACTTGAGTGTTGCAGTTGATATCAAGACTAATTTTCCGATCTTCTAGTGTCGTTTATGGTGAGCCTGTCCAAATTGTTGCCTCATTTTCCTGTTCTCAGCTGACACCAGATTTGATGTCCTGTGTAATCAGGGATTATCTTATGCATAGGCCTACCTCGGTTGTAATGAGTGGTTATTGGACTTAATGGTGCCTCTGTATCAGCTCATGATTATTTTCCTCTGACCTTATCAACAAGGATTTTTTTTCTTTTTTTCGTACCATTCTTTGTAAACCCTAGAGATGGTTCTGTGTGAATATCCCAGTAGATCAGTATTTTCTGAAATACACAAATCAAGCCCTTTCGGCCTTACAGTCATGCCATGTTCAAAGTCATTTAAATAACCTTTCTTCCACATTATGATTGTTCGGTTTGAACTGCATCAGATCATCTCAACCATGTCTACATGTAAAAATGCATTGAATTGCCACCATATGATTGGCTGATCAAGCAGTTGAAACAGGTGTTCCTAATGTAGTGGCCGGTGAGTGTAAATCTTCTATAATCGATGGGTCTTAGTATGTTTTATGATTCCGTAGGCCTATGGCTCTTAACTGCTCAACACATGACATGAACTCTACCCAGAAGAGCCATAGGCCTACGGAATCATAAAATATTGCTGAAAAGAACTGGCAACACAGAATTTTCAAGGAACACATCATGTCAGAATGTGTCATGATTAAAGAAGCTGATGGGGGTACAAACAAGTCAAATGGTCCAAGGAAGGGGCCCACAACTGGGTCATCATCAGTACATTGTATGTATTGAGTCCTACATGATTACGTGGGCCCCTGGGCTAGACAACAAAAAAGCCCCCTCCCCTCCATGAAATCTTGAGGTTAAAAAAGATTGGGTGTTTACTTAAGACATTTAAGCGCTTTGATTGTTGCAGATTCGGGCAAATTTTGAAGTATTTTTACAGTAGTTAAAATTGCAATTCTAACACAATGTGAAAACATAAATATAGGCCAATAATGAAATGTTTTTGTAGCACAGAGGCTTGGGCCCCAGGGGCTGAGCAGTAATCAGTCCTCGTTTGTGCTGAGCCTAGCCAATACGATCAGTGGCACTGCCCCTGGTCATGATAAACATAGATTGAAGATTAAAGAACACATGCATATAATTATGGACACATACCAGCTGTTTGGCAAATTGATATTTATTCCTTCCATCACATTTATTTCTATTCACATACATATTTCAGACCCCATTCAGTTCCTTCATTTCATATAAACCGCAGACGTGTCAAGTCAAGACATACACATAAATCTTTAGTGCTTTCAAAAGAGGGGTAAGTCAAGGCCTCCCATCAAGGCAAGGCAAAGGCAATCACCAACACGTAAAAAATCATCAAGTACACCTTCGCTTCAATACTTTCAATAGCTTCCGTTAAGGATACATATCACATAACGATGATGCATAATAATGACCTAACAAGATTATTGATAAACAAAAGTAGAAACTCTATAATGGACTCAGTATGCCAAAAGGTAAATCTCAGGAATACAACGTGCACTGTAGTAGCTTATAGCAGGAATGTCAACAGACGAGGTTAAGGCATTTACCACAGTGTGAAAGTGTGATTCAGTAGGCTAAGGTAGTATTGGATCAATATGTGTGCTGAATATCTTACCAGCAATGAATGAGATTTAAGAGCAGTGAATAGAATCGTGTACACAGTGACCCAGGCAGAACACGACAGCTACAAGTACCACCAAAAGTGATGCATCTGTGTACCATGTACCAATGATGCACACAGAGATCACAACAGGTGTGCATTTCTGGAAAGCGTAATTGTTAGCAGTTAGCAACTTCAGTACTAGATGCCAATGGAAAATTGCATTGCAACTAACAAAGTAGCTAACATAGTTAGCAACCATATTTTCCAGAAATGCATCCCAGGTGTGTGTTTGTGTACCATGAAGTGAGTGGGTAAAGAAACCTCTCTCTCTGACCGTATGCATCTGCCTGGTCTGGTTTTGTTTTGGAAAATGGTTCATTGCAAATACTTCAAAACACTGTGTATTGAACCTTGCTGTGTGTCTATGGAATGTTCAGTCCTTGGGCTCAACAGTCCACACTCTGATGACGATGTACAATAATGATACAGTCTGAATACAAAAGCTACAAGTACTACCAAACATGTGAGGCGAGTTAGTCTACCATGACAAACCAAGTCACTCGACCATATGATCCATTCATCTTGGTCTCGAGTCTTGTTTTTGTGTCTTGTCATTAGTGAGCATTATTCCCCTCTACCATGTAAACCAAACAGCTTCTGACCATCTCAATAGTAAACAGTCTTATGATGGTTCATACAAAGGCACAGAATAAGTTGTAAACTGACCCTATCCATCTGTGTGCACTTCGGGAGAAGTTTGACTAGTGACTGGTTATTCACCATCAACACCCTCCTCTTGCTCAGCTGAACAGTCAGTGTCATGGTAATATACACAATGGCACAGGCTGAACACGAAAGCTACAATAAAAGCGCTACATGCTACCAAAACGTGTGAGGTGTGTGTGTGTGTGTGTGTGTGTGTGTACCATGAGGAACCTTAACATACCACATTACCATATCCATCAACCCACCCACCTGTCCAACACCCACTTCTTATATTTTTTCCCAGAGTCAACATCTCATTTTTGCACACCTGGTAAAAATGAAGACTCCAGGCTCTTCTATAAGAGGATTTACCTCTTAACGTAACCTGGTTTACTCCTGAACCAGCTTCTTAGTACAAGCCCCAGGTTTCATTTTTCACACCTACTCCTGGTCCCCATGGTGACGCAGTAGACAGAATGGCACAGATCTCCTGTATTTCGTACACACAATAACATGAACCCTTCACCATCATCTTCACCCACCCCCCTTGTCTTTACGCATCAACAGTCAGCCTCATTTGAGCACATCTCCTCCACAACGTCATTCTGCAATACCAGGACCTCCTTGCCACTGGTGCTGTTGTTGTTGTTCTTCTTCTCCTCCTCCTCCATGACGTTATCTTCATCGGTGTGCAGTGCACCTCTGTTCCGGTGAGGTCATCTGCACGTTAAATTACATCTGTGTCTTAGAATGGACACAAAGTGTCCATTGTACTCAGTTGAACAGATTTGACACTTTTTCCAACTGACGATTTTTGCCGTTCATGGTTGGGGTTGCCCATCAAAGCACCCAGTGAGTGAATGTTTCGGATAAGCAAACTCCAACCAGGAACCAGGTATTCACAAAAATCGCCAGCTCCAAAAATCGCCAGCCATCCATTGAGCCGTGCTGTGCTGTGCTGTGCAGTGTTGGTGTGTCCATGGAATGTACGTAGTGTCCTTTTTGAGCTCAGCAGTCCGTCTCGTTGGCCTCCTGCGCGTCCTCGTCCTGCTGCAGCACCAGCATGTCCCCGTCCCCGCCGCTGCCCTCCTTCCCCTGAACCACCACCACGTCGTCGTCGGCCCGCACCTCCGTGGCCGTGAGGTCATCTCTGTGCGCCGCGTAGACGCGGTCCAGCTGCAGGTGGATGTCTCGCACCCAGCGCTGCAACTGCTGCTGGAGAGAGAGGGCTCCCTTCTGCACGCGCTCCTGCCGGCCCTTCAGATCCTCCAGGCGGGCCCGCACCTCCAGCCCGCGCTGCTGGCCCTTGCTAAGGCTCTTGGGGCCGTTGGCAGAGGGCAGCAGGGTCTCACCGTTTGCGGTGGTGGTGGTGGTGTTGTTGTTGTTGGCGGCTAGTGTGGAGGTGTTGTTGTTGGTGGTGTCTGTGTAGTTGAAGAGGCTGCTGTGCTGCGTTCGGCGCTGCATGAAGCGCTGGAACTCCTCGGGGCTCAGGTTCAGAGCTCTGGCATCCAGCTTCTCTATGAAGGCCACCGAGCACGACTGAAACAGATGAACACCAGGTTACAAAAGGTTAGATGCCACCGGACTGGACATAGCAAGCTTGGTTGCCACTGAGTATAACTGAAAAAGAACAATGTGAGGAAGCTTTGGTTGCCACTTCACATGACTCATACAAAACAATGTGATATGAACGTGTGCCGTGTTGTCATGGAAATGTGGAAAGGTTCTTGCACAACAACTGCTGAAATTGTCGTTCACAAAATAATGCTTAATGTAAGAGATTTTCAATACCAGAAGAATATTGTATACAGTACTAAGTACCTTGTTAAACTATGTCATGAATAAATTATCTTTGACACGGAAATTTCTTACTTGGGATCTGACATGTATGATAGTTGCAAATAAACATGACGGTTATCACCAGGTTTGTAAAGTACTGTAGTAGTCGGTAAAAATAACACAACTGAGACAGTCTTGACTTAACTTGCCATTCTTCAATAATCCCAAACCTTTGAAACGGCAGGGCAGATAATCAAAGACCTGAGTGGTTGCCAGGTTTGTTAAGTAAGCGTAGCCAACCAATTCATAGGTTTCCCGTTTACAAACATTCCTGTGTGCATGTGCAGCTAGGGGTCCCTCTGCAACCTCTGATTGTCGGAAACTGCTGTCGCTAATGCTCATGTGGTTAGCTGCTTAGCATCTTGCCCCTCCTCACATCGTGTATATTTGTAAACAAAAAAACTTATCTACAGGACCCCGTTTCTCGAAAGCATACTCGCCAACCAGTTAGCAACTTACTTGGTTGCAATGCAATTTCCCATTGGCCATCTACTAAGTTGATAACTGGTTAGCAACAATGCTTTCCAGAAACGGGCTCCTGAAATGTAGTACACGAGGGTGTTTCCTCACCAGGTTAGTGAAGTAGTATCCGGTCTCGCCGCTGCGGAGGCTGTGTGGCAGGCCGAAGCGGATGATGTACTGCATGTTGGAGTGCAGGCGCGGCGGGTTGGCACTGAGCACCACGTAGATCAGGGCGGACAGGAAGTCGTCTGCGCACGCCGGCTTGCTGCTGGAGGAGGCCAGCACCGTGAAGACGTTCTGGCAGCAGCGCGACACGCACGTCAGCTTGTCCTGGGGGGCACGCTTGGCATCCATCTCAATAATGGCTGCAGACACAGGAAGACAGATAGATACAAAATAACATCCAGTTCAATGTGGGCTGCAGACGCATGGAGACAATACATACAAAACTAGAAATGCACTCTGAGTGCGTGCACCTCTGCCCTTTAGTGGACAGAAACAGTCATGCCCCTCGCACGTAAGAAGCAAATGAACGGACACACAAACTCGGACGATCACATAACAACCTTGCCGGAGGTTATGACATGCATTTCAATGATGGTTGCCGACACACAGATATACAGTACATACAACATGTTCAACTCAATTCTGTTTTGCCAGACACGGAAGCTTCAGGGCAACTCCACTTCTCTGATGACTGCAGGCAAACACATGGAGACCGAGACAGATATGGTTCAATTTCATTCTCTTGTTTTACCAGAAAGTGATTTGATGTTAAAAAAGCTACCATGCATGTTAACAATCTACAGGAATTTTGCATTTTGTCCTGATTTTTTTCTTCTTCTACGTTGCACCGTTTTAGCGTCAATATCACAATGCCTGACTGTTAACAGAACAGTGTTGTACTGTATGGCATTGTTGTGAAATACCAGTAAATAAAAGCTTGTGTTCCAGATATGTGCAGACCAGGGTGTAAAACATTTGTACCAAAAATCCTAGATTAGTGTGCCAGTGATATGTTTTCTTAACCATGAGAAACCAAAATCATCTTTAGTAGATGACCAACTGAGAGACAGGTGTCAAGGATTTATGTAACAGCATACATGCTAACATCTGGCACGCTTTTATGGAGTTTCCCTCCAAATGAGCTTTGGCTTAAATAAAGATCAAAAGAACCCGATAGCCCATAGCCAATTTCTATAGTCAGGCCACAACAACTTCATTGTCTTAATAATTACTAATGACTACATGCAGTACCGGCCTGTTTTGTAACAGTGTCTGTATGGCTGCCACTGAGTGACCTTGTCTCACCTCCAAAATAATAGCAACTATGGATTATGTACTCCATGGCCAATGGCCAATGGCAGAAGTACTAGTGTGTGTTTGCCTTACACCCATAGTAATGGTGGGGTGGCGTCCGCCTTGCCTTACACCCATCCCATTGAGCAAAACTGCCTGAAAATTCTAAATGGAGTGAGCAGTCAGCTTGGCCTGACTAAAATTTAGCTACAGTGGAAGAAAGGAGTCACCGGAGCATCTTCAGATGTGGAAAATAACTTGTTTTATTGGGCAAGCGCCAAGAAGACGTGTGAACGTCGAAACGTTAGTCTTGGCGCTTGCCCAATAAAACAAGTTATTTTCCACATCTGAAGATGCTCCGGTGACTCCTTTCTTCCACTGTATTTACCAAGTCCTTTCCCGAGACGCACCAGATTGTGAAGTGCAGGAGTGCGGAGGATATCTCTCTTTGCTACGTAAAATTTAGCTACATTTTGTGCAGTAAGTATGGACAACGCCAGACTGCAGGTGTTTCCAACCAATTCCTAATTGGGGCCCACTTGAAATTTTCATAAATGTTCTGGGCCCACACCGACCAAATAAACAATACAACTCAAATTGTCAACGGTCTCACACACACACGCACAAACGTAATTTTGATTTGTACAAAATAGGCATGCTTGGAATACTTTCAAGGCCCACAGTTTGAGAATCACAAGACTATAGTATTAACGCACATTTAGAGACACAACATAGGGGGCGTCAAGTTCGGACATTTCCCCTGCCAGTGGGGCTACACACCTGTGATGGCGTGGATGTAGGGATCATTAACTTCAGGTCCTCCATCGGGGAATGGAACACGCAGCATCTGAGGCGTTACCCAGTTTAAAGACCTGTCCGGGAGACAAGCGTGAACACAGGTGATAACCAGATAACCGTTTGCATCATTTGCATTCAATATTATGAAAGGACCGAGCAACTATTTCTCAGTGGGGTCAAAGGGCCAAACAGGGGAAAAGAATAAGTTATACATGTCCTGAAATTTTGCAGCTGTGCCTTGTATGTGAGTGTGACAGACAAAAGACAGTGTGTGTGTGTGTGTGTGTGTGTGTGTGTGTTGTAAGTTAATGAGTGACAAAAGCGCGGAAATGCCGGCTCTCACTTGATCCTTCTCTGTAGTGTCAGGTCCCTCTGCTCGTCATCACAGCTATCGTGGCAGAAGACCCACTTGTGGAGCCGCGTCATGATCAGCTTCTCCATGTGCTCCATCAACTGAGCCACCTTGGCTTCAGACAGGCCTGTCACACACACACAAAATTCAGCAGCATGTCCATGATTTACGGCAAACTATCCGAAACATATACACACAGCAAAAAAGTAAACTGTCTTCAACATGTTTTATTCAAGACCATCGACTATGCATGTGGGCGCCCGCACACGCGCACATGCACACACACACCATCACCACCACGTCCAACTGATCTCCTTTGCTTTAATTCATGCATGTTTTATATTTATGTGCATCATTTACAATACTAGCTTGCTCGGGTAGTAGATACATGAACGACATTGTTGTTGAGATTACTCACCGCTGAAGTGAAGAGCAATGTTCTGATAGAACTCCTGAACCAAGTCCGCTTGTTTTTCCACATCGAGATTCTGCGCAAACACATGCATACACTTTCAAGATTACATTTTTACTGTGGGAAACTACGACAAACACAGACAAACCAACAATAACGCATGTTGAACAGAAAACAAATTCATTCCAAGAAATTGACCACAACACCTAAATCTTCCTCTTGCTCTACTTACATGGTAGGCCTCCATGGTGTTGAGGAAGGCGGAGCATCGGGACTGCAGGCGCTGGGAGGCGGGGCTTCTGAGGAGTTTCAGAAAGTTGGTGAAGTCTCCGGGCTCCAGGCCGTCAAAGCCCTGCAGCGCCTCTGGCTGGGGCTCTGGCACATCTGCAGCATCAAACCAACAGGCATGAACATTAATAGGGGTGTAAATCACAGCCTCCATGGCGATACGATACGGTATCGATTTCTTTAAGCAGGGATTTGATTATTTTCGATACTTAAGAACACCTCTGCAATGACACGACATCACAACAAATAATCGAAAAATAATCTAATTGGCAATTATAAAATGTCAGTAGTCAATGATCAGAGCCCTGATAACTATGATGCATTTCTGCCTTTGTCTGGCACTCTGACACTTCACACACACTGAAAACAAGGTTTTCTGATGTACTGGGCCGACACTGACCCAGACACTTACAATTTACAATATGACACTAAAGATGTCTTTTGGCTTCAAATGAAAATAAGACACCTTGGACATTTTTCACTTTAAGATCAGAGCACTTAATTTAAATCCTGTCATGGTGTGAGGTGAAGTGAAGTGCTATGCAGGAAAGTTAAGTAAGGTGGGCTGTAGTGATGTGAGCATCAGTGAGGGATTAGGGGGAGGTCACCTGAGCGTTTGGGGGCAGGTGGACTCCCCCAGAAGAGCCTCTTCATGGCACTGGTGCGTCGGTTGCTCTCTGAATTCTTCTTCTCCTCAAACTTGGAGAAAGTGAGGGACGACCCTGAAATGCTCTGCGAGCTGACACAGAAGCATGCAAAAAATATTTCAGTTATTCACGCTGAAATGACATGATGTATGATTTAACCTCAGGCTGTGAACTGATGTAACTGCTTATTCCTGACAAAGCTTGTCAAGACCCATTCCCTTAGACTTATAAAACCAACCAAGGTGTTTTCGGTCTATGCCCATTCCCGTCCCAGAAACAGACCTGCAAACTCGTCAGAGAAAAAAAAGTGACAGTCTCCAGCGGACCCCAACTCGAGTAGGCTGTGGCATTCAAACAAAGATAAATTGGTACTTATTGGCCCAAATAGTGCCAAGAAAATATCCTTATCCTATTATATCTCCAGTCTGAAACATTGATGTAAGTTAGTCTATGTTTTCATGTTACTGACGCCAAATTCTGACCATTCCAACTGAGTGTTGCAGTAGATATCAAGACTCATCAGACCAGGAAACATTTTTCCAATCTTCTAGTGTTCTTTATGGTGACCCCCCCCAAAAAATCTCCAGTTCTACATGATTCACGTGAATGACCTAATTGGCCGGGAAAAAGGTGACTGTCACCAAAAGGTGACAAGTTTGCAGGTATGCCAGAAAGCGCCTTTTCCCTGCCCCGGGTTGGTTCCATCTCTTACCCATGATCCCGCCTGTCGGCCTCGGGTTTGCGGGCCCTCTCTCGCCAGCACTTGGAGCAGTAGCCCTGCCAGGCCGAGTTGCCGTAGAAACCGCAGCCATTTTTGCAGAGCAGCTCGGCCGGCGAGACCCGGATGCCCCGTCCCTGATCCTCCCACATGCCGAGGTCACTCACGCTCCCAGCCGCCCTAAAGACACATAGAAGAAAAACCGTCAAAGTCAGCTTTAGTGTCAATTTGTGAGAGGAGGAGACATGAAACGAAGGGAGGGGGGCTTAGCGTGTTGAGCCACAGTGCCCCCTAGTGTCAATTTCTGTTTGATTTAGTTAATCAAAGGTAAGGATGTGTGCTGACCTGACTCTTGTCCTCAGCCAAAGGTGTGCAAAGATAGGGACGAGGTGTGAAGGTAATAATGCCCCCCAATTTAATATATTCCCATTTTAGTCTAGTAAGATTGCCGGAAACTCCACATGCCCCCAACAACACCCCTTCAGCACATGCCCCCCAAAATGTCTGTGCACACTGCTCTCAGCCCAAAAGGCAGAGAATGAACAAAAGTCAAATGTAGAGCAGTTTACTACTGAAAACAAGGGAAAGGATGTGTGCACAAGGACACTCACGCTTCCCGGCTGCCCTGAAGACAGGCACATGACAAAGACCATTCATCCAGGTCATGTTATTCAAAAACTTAAATCCAAAACAATTCACCACTGACAACAGTAAGCCACAATCACTTGTGCCCCCAGTCACTTTGCAAACGCATGACGAATCACAGAAGTTGGCATGTCTGTCTGTTAAGATTCTCATTCATTCAGATTTTATCAAATTTGGTTAGCAACAATTCAACTTCTTGAACATTGAAAGACCTGGGTGTGTTCCTCAACTGTGGATGCCCCCTAAACTGAGGAAAGGACTAGGGCTGCACGATATCAGAAAAAAAAGATAGGCCTACTCGATAACGGCATGCAATACCTTAATAACAATATTTAAACGATATTTAGAAATATAGTCGATTGTTTTCCTTGTCACTAATTTGTCGGTCTGTGTGGGGGTCGTGGCAACAGTCAGCAAGTGATTGGACTGCACAGAAATGTTTTACTTCGTGATAAGTCATTTTCGCGATATGCATATCGTCACAATTCGCAATTTTGATACATTTTCGATATATTGTGCAGCCCTAGAAAGGACCATTAGTTTCTGGTTGATGTAGCTGACGTCAGTCTACAGAAGTGCAACTACTAATGTTTCCCCTTACATCAACCATAAACTGATTGAGTTCCTCAGATGAATAACAAAATATCTTTCAAACTCCAAAAAGAAGAACAGTTGCTTACAACTAATCACATCCAAAAAAAGTCAAATCCGAAACGGTTTACTACTTATAAGGTTAAGCACGCAGAGGTAACTCTAAATTCCAGCGGTCCTACAGAC
The DNA here is from genome assembly GCF_034702125.1 of Engraulis encrasicolus. Classification (NCBI taxonomy): domain Eukaryota; kingdom Metazoa; phylum Chordata; class Actinopteri; order Clupeiformes; family Engraulidae; genus Engraulis; species Engraulis encrasicolus. The sequence goes on along the minus strand of NC_085859.1, from coordinate 27,064,600 downwards.
ACATGACGAAGGCAACACGAAAGTCAAAATTCAAAGCACATGACCAGGGTCAAGTCAAGGGGCACCAACGTGGAAGACAGAAAGAAATGGATGCAAAACCCCAAAAGTTAAGCTTAAAACTAAAACAATTCACTAGTGATAAGGGTTGCTTGTTGTATGCTGTTGTGGACAGTATGTCCTGAGTGATAAACTTATACATTCCAAAAATCATTTCCAAAACACCTCACCACTCACCAGAATCAGCAACACATTTCAAAAGTCAAATCCAAAACCCTATGGCAAGTCAGTATGTGACAAAGGGCAAACTAGTTATCACAAAAGTCAAAGCCAAAACACCCAAATACTGTCAGCATGCATACTGTATGAGACACATACAGAAATAAGTGATATTGACCCCAATACAAAGGTGTGGGTTTGGCTTGGAAAGTGCTGGGGACTTAAATATGGCAAATTGTATGGGCATTCTATCCTGAACAAGCTAGGCTTATCTCACGTCACATGTCGCCACCATCCACATCTAAAATTACATCCATGAGCCAGAACACAGAAGGGTCAGCAGAATGCTGTTCAGAAACAATTGATCTGGACCCAGTTTCTCTAAAATGCCATTGCTAACCAAGTTAGCAACTTACTTGGTTGCAATGAAATGTCCCATAGGCAACCTACTAAGTTGCTAACTGGTCAGCAACAAAGCTGTCGTGAAACGCACCCCTGGATTTCATGAATCCAAAACATAACATAAGTACATGTAACATAAGTACGCCAAAAGACCTCCCTTCAGGCAAGAGCAGTATGTAGGCTACAGAGCAGAAGCCAGTCATCTAGATCAGTGGTTCCCAACCTTTTTCTTCAGGGACCCATGTTTTTACTATTTTAAGCTTTGGTGACCCAACCACGCGAGCGCCCGCACGAGACGGAGTCACAAGATGCCCTCTGTTTCCTGCGAAAACTAATTTTAGTTATTTTATTCCTCAATTTGTCTGTGGTGAAATTTAGAATAAATGATTAGTGTAGCACTTACAATTTGTTGCTTCTATGCATTTATTAGTTAAATGCTTTGTCTTTTAGTCAACATGGGCCATATATATTTAAAATGAAACCCCTTAAAATAAAGAGGGCTCCGCGACCCCCTGTGGATCTTTGGCGACCCATAAGGTGGGTCCCGACCCATAGGTTGGGAACCACTGCTCTAGATTCTAGGGCACTACAGGCCATGCCACACATTTCTTTTCCCAGGCCAGGCATTCACTCAAACCAATCAGCTGACTCTGATTTCTACTGGTATCCGTGATATTGGTGCATAGAACTGGTTCTCAATCTTTTTTGAAACGCCACCTTGACCTCATGATGAGCCTCCCAACACCCCCTTGACCTCATCATAAGTCAACTAACGCCCCCTTTAGTATTGAAAGATGAAATAGACTAATGCCCCTCAATGGCAACTAAGCCCCTTCCCCACTCGGCTGTATCCTTCTCAACGCCCCCCCCCCTAGGGCTCCTCAACGCTCCTTGGGGGGCTGTAGCGCCCCCCGCTGAGAAACACTACTATAGTGCAAGACTTATCGTCATATTAAGGCAGGGTATATTCATTCCACTTCAGGGGCAAAGGTTGTATTGTCGTCTACATTGCTGGAAAGAGCCTACTACTGTGTAGTAAGCTTAGTCTACAACACTGAGGTAACATAGCACGAGACTGCTTCCACACAAAACTTGGTCGAATGCCACTGCTGGCACTACTATGGCATTAAGGATTACATTTGGTGTTGAAATGGGATTTTGCAACAGTTTAATCCAGAAGTGTAGTAGACTTCCAGTTCCAAGCAAACAGACTGAAAACGCAAACTCTCTCCTTCTTTAGCTTCCTCTTTTCCCTTTTTTGTTTGATTTAATGTATTGTACTGTACTGTAACACAACATGTCCTGACTTTTGGCATTACTGGAGATACAGCTGCATGACACATCCAAGTATTAAACACAACATTGCAAGACTAAATTTCACTAAAATAAGATTTTGTTTCCTTGCCCCGTCTTAGAACAATCTGTCTGGGGTCTGTAGGAGAACGCAAACCTGAACAAGTCTTTGATCAATACTAAGGGTCAAGTGTTCAAAACAGATTAAAAGGCTACATTTCAATATAATTGTGTTTTCTTGCCATGTCATACATCAAGCTGCCTGAGGTCTGTAGGAGAACACAAACCTGAAAGACAAGTTTTTAGTGTCCACTCTTATCTGCAGCAACATTTGTGACTGTTTTCACGTCTCATAGCAAATTCCCTAATTAAAATACCACCCTATTACCAAACAAACTAGACCAGAAGTTGGAGAAGGTCAGAAGTGAAGCCTACAGGTTAGTGAGGGAAGTAAGCTTATGGGTTGACAAACCACTTCCATGTCATCACTGATGTGTTTAACAGTAAATTACTGGAGATGTGCTGACTGTTGCTCTACCACAACTTTCTTTCCACAGGCTGAATTTACTGTAAATGGCACATAAACTGCATTTATTGCATTTACATATGCGATTAATCCTTTTTAGACAAATTAATATAGCCGTTTTGCATTAAGTCATCATCATCCTATGCTGTGACATGATCCCACTATCACAAAGCCATTAAAGCATTAACTCTAGAAGGCATCTTCCAAAGCACTATTGGACAGTTTTTTCCTTGCCAATAGGGATAGATTCTAAGCTACACGGTAAGCATTTTGTAATGTGTTTTGCAGACATGCTTGATGGGGGTTTGGAAAACAATGTTGGACTTAGGACACGCAGAACGCATCTTCCAAAGCACATGAACTATTGGACAGTTTTTCCTTGCCAATGGGGATAAGCTGCAAATGAAGTATTTTGTAATGTGTTTTGCAGTCATAATGTTGGCGACTGATGGGGGTTTGGAAAACAATGTTGACCTTAGGGCGCACAACTTGCAGTGGTATGGGTAAGCTGAATCCTGCATTGTTTCTTTTAATTTGCAATAAAGGCATGTATGACAACGAAAATATAACCTAGACACAGAAGAGTCAGTAGAGTTTTGAGTGTGAGGTATTGGCAATAGGCTTGCTGATGAATTCAGACACACAGCAATTCTTTAGGTAGGCCCTATATGAAGTCTGCTGCTCAGTTGAACATGCGAAGTCTACGGTCATTTATGCAAAACAGGCTATTGTTAATTCAGATACAGCCGATAAAGTAGTTATTCTCTTCCTATGTTTCTAGATGGCGTATAAAAACATAAGGCTAATGTGCACTGTTCAGTGTTTTAGAGTTCATAGATTTTGCATCCATGCTGTCATAGACTAATGCCCCCAGTTCAGCATGACTAACTCGTGACCGTGTAGCCTACCATGAAAAATGGTCTTGGCTTCACTTCAAGAAATTGTGTCAATAGGGCAAACCAATTGACATGAAACTTGGTTTTGACACATTACAGAGACCATTGGACATAAGACCCTCAAAGATTTCAAGAGGGATATTTTAGGATTAAAGAACATGTTTACAGATGCCATGGCTCAGAATAAAAAGGAAAACTACACTGCTGGCCAGTAACTTGACGCAGAGACATATTAAGTAGGACTTAAGCAGACGTGTCACATTCGCTATCTACCTTCTGGTTCAACAGTTTTCAGGTTAGCAACTAATTATCTTTAGACGTAGTTCCAAACTTTTTTTTAGTTCAAGACGAGCACTCATCGTAATGCTACATGCACAACTACATTAATGAAGCGAGTCTTAACTCTGCGAACTAACCCACGTTTACTAAACACACTATTTCATAGACGGACTAGTATTACCAAAATGCTTCTTGTCACAAAAATTGCCCAGCTGTGTTAGCGATGTTTGTTTGTCGTGCTATCCCTGTCATTCAACAAGTCGTTGATTAGCCTCACTCAGTCGTCAAAAAGTTAATGGAGCACGATCAAAACAGTTTTAAATCATCAATTTACCCGAATAACTTCTCCGAACCAACAAACAACAACACTGCAAATCGAGAGTTTAACTTCGGCTAATACTACTGTAAAAACGACATATCTTACCACGGGCAAGCACAGCTTCGAGTCGTCAACTAAAAAGATTCCACACTGTTGCAGAGAGATTCTAGAATGAGAGGGGACATATGGCGGCCATCTTGGTGACGCCTCCGGGGTGCTATTTCTCGATTAAGTAGACCAGATCTGAGAGTCAATGGGAAAAATGAATGGGGAAACTGAGTATAGGACGGAGGGGAACCCAGCGGTTGTGAAAACCATATGGTTGAAACGACCGTGAAAAACTGATCAATCTAGACTACTTGGTTGTGTCATACGAGTCAAAATAAAGCTTTTTGAGCCACTTTTCTCACGGTTTTTTTGACAGAGCGCAGGCGCAGTAGTTCCATAACGGCACGAGAGCAACGGCTTTTCACAACTGAGCATGTGCATAATTTCGCGTGCGCCGATGCAGCCAGATGATTGGATCACTGGCAACGCAGCTCAGCAGGCACATTGGCTCTTGTTACCAGAAAGGCGGGTAGACGCCATATTTGCGTTACGAATCTTCACCGTTAATTTCTATGTACCTGTCCTATCTCCCCTTACTAGAATATTTCTGACTGTTGTACAGTGACGTAGTCACGACCCGGAAAAGCAATGGTTCAATCGGAGCTGAGAAAAGAAACCAAAGGGATGGATCCTTTGGGGAAAACCGACTGTAGCAATTAAACAAACCCTTTCAGCGTTTGATTTGACATTCAGAAACTTTCCCATCTGTCTCCAGCTTCTTCTGTCTGTTTTGTAAAAGCTATTCTCATGATGAGGATTTAAAAGTCGGGGAGTGTTTCATTTCCTAGTGGAAGTCTCAATCTATTTACCTTTTCTTTAGTTCCACATTGAAGTTTCCATTCACTTCACATGGTTTAATTCACTGACCTATATACATAACAATAGACGTCATTGGAAATCCCCCCAAATGTTGAGCTGAGGATATGGGTGTCATCTTTAGGCCTATGGTCATACCGATCAGGTTCTGCACCCCTCAATTTTAATGTCATTTTCATTTTCTTCCATTTTAAAGAGTGAAATCTTGAAATACTCTACCTCATTCATATATTAATCCTCTTTTACATGTTTACAGTAGGCTACCATGGGCTACTCAGTCAGTAGCCTAGCCTACCTCAGTCAGTAGCACTGACCACCTGACACACACACACACACACACACACACACACACACACACACACACACACACACACACACACACACACACACACACACACACACACACACACACAGACAGAGCGGCGTTGAGGACATTGGCTGGGCCTACCAGCTAGCTAGGACAAAGTAATCTAAGGGCCCCCACCTGGTCCCAGGCCAAGGGGGCCTGAATATATTTCCATTCGTATATTGAGATATTAGAATATCAAAATCACAGGTTTTAACAACATCATCAAAATTTATCGGGGGACAATGTTAAGTGATAAACCTGGCTGAGTTTATTTATCTAAGAAAAATAAGCACTACAGCTCTTCTCAAGTCAAGTCAAGTCAAGTCAAGTGTACTTTATTGTCAAAGATCTATGTAACAGGGTTAGCACAGAAGTTTGAAAATGGATTTTGACCAGTCTCCAATGTGCAGTAAAACATATAAATAAATAAGACAATGACAATGACAATGTCTTTCTTTTCTCTCTCTCTCTCTCTCTCTCTCTCTCTCTCTCTCTCTCTCTCTCTCTCTCTCTCTCTCTCTCTCTCTCTCTCTCTCTCTCTTACACACACACACACACACACACACACACACACACACACACACACACACACACACACACACACACACACACACACACACACACACAGGCTACTTGTATTAGGCGATTTACCACTACCTAAAGATTAATTAAACGGTTTACTATTTAGTCGGGTTGGAATACCCCTGGCCTAAAACCCTGAATCACACAACACACACACACACACACACCCATTAAGGGGGCACACACACACACACACACACACCATGGAATCATAATCCGTCCCTGCAGATGAAGATTAAGAGTAGCTGAAACCCAATACAGCTTTGCACATGTGCAGCATGACGTGCAGTGCAGCCCAAAAAGCTGAAGTCTTTTGTTTTTCTTAAACGTTAAACATGCTGCTGAGATGCCATGTCCATGAATGTATAACAAAATATACACTGTTGTGTAAACTACAAAGGTGGTCTAATTGTATTGTAGTTATAGACACGGACATCATAATATTAGTGCGAGAGGATGGTAAAATCAGACTACGACATCACAGGGATGGGAAATGGGCAGATCATAAATAGCTCTCCAGTAACTTTATGTCTAATGTCTGCGCAAATATCATGAGATGATGTAATCATGTAGGCTAATGACACGTAAATAATCATCAGTAATGAAGTGATCATCATCAGATTGCACAAAAAAACTACCTGTCAAAAAGTTTATCAAAGTAGGCCTTCAACCCACACTGCTCGCGAGTCAGGGCTGTGACCAGTCCGGTGTTGTTGAGCCAATCAAAATTCTATAAACAGGCCGAGTTGTGTTTTACTGCATTCTGATTGGCCGCACAGGGCAGTGAAGCGCACATCTCTCTGAACTCCACGGTTCCTCTTGCGGAGAGAGTTCAGTCACTTTTGTCATCCGCTGGTGAAGTTTCGAAACTTTGACCAATTTAAGATACATTTCCTCAGTTTGGGAGCGCTGGCTAGGAGCATTACATTTTGTAGACAATCTTGATTTTGGTGGCAGTAATACCGACCTAACCATCTGTTAAACTTTCATCTGTCACCCTTGCCAAACGAAGTTATCAGGATGAGCTTCTTGTTGTAAGTGCCCAACGCTAGCTTGCTAGCTAACACATTAGCATGTTTTTCTGATGTTACAGTTGGAAGTACATTTTCAGGAATAATTTACATTGCACTTTAAGAAAAGTTATTGAACCAGGAAAAACAATTGCCCTTGTGTATTCAAGTGAGAAGTGTTTCCATAGGTAACGTACAAACATTGTATAAAGTCAGAATATTCCGTGCTTTTTACTCTGTCAGCTAACAACTGTGTTGCTACTAGAAATCTAAAGCCATTCGACAGACGCAGTCACCAAGCTAACATTTGCGCAGCAGAAGTTGGACTGCTGTGTGCGAATGGGCCACCCTTTGCTGCATACGTTTCCGTATTTTCGAAGGCTTCTGTTCTGTCTACAATGAACGGAAATGAATTAGACAGAATTTCGCCCTCCTTCCTTAATTATTTTTTCAAACACAGAACAATGTCTGATACATAACACATATGGGTAGAATTTGCTCTGTTATTGTACCATGTTAAAATTAACTTTGTGGTTAACAGGAATACCACACTAGCTTTCGCATGAGCGCTGATGTTGTTGTGTCTCGTCTCGTCAGAGTCTGATATTTCGTTGTACCATGACAAAACCACACTTTGCTTGCTTTTGCATGGATGACACCTTTTCATAGTAACTTTAGCGGCCATAATATAGCATCATAATAAATGTTGTCAAAATGAGCCAATTTCACGTTTTGCATAATCCATAACAGCCCTCTGTTGCTCCTAGATTCTACCTGGAAAAAGTAAGTAGTCCATGCCCAATTTAATACACTGCTCTAACGAAGTCTTTGACATACTTTTGTCACGATGCTCGAGTTTCCTGTCAAGACCGTGCCACAGCGCCCCCCTCAATCGATAATACCCCTAGTGCAGCTGATGTGGTTGGGTGTTGACCAGCCTGTTCATCACATATCTTGCAGTCTTCTTGTCATACTATCAGATCTCAAAGAAATACTTACAGTAAATGCAAATTGATTTAACTGGCAATGCCACTCACCAGTTGTTGAGTCTGCTCAGATGGAAGGTGTTTTCTTCCCCGGTCTGGAAAGATGGTTTATTTCCCAGTTGACATTTCCCATTTTCAAAACATTTAGCTGTGTATAACAGGTGTTTTCTGGTATGGATAGCCTACAGTTTAGAAATCGCACAGCTTTTTAATGGGAAGTATAAAGAACAGAAGCAGCCAGCAATACAAATCAGTCCAACAGCAGAAATTGATAAATTGATCATATTTCAGGCTAGTGGGTCATGTGGTGTTTGTATTATACAGTTATTACACCAAAATGTTTTGGGGAAATAAAAAAAAAATGGCTACAGTTTGGCAAAGTGTGCATATGCGCTTCATAGCATAAGCATCACTGCCCCATCAAAAACGAGCCCACTGTCACACTCTGCTGCTATGGTGTGTAATTGAAAAACATAACTTTTCACCATATGCCCCAGTCCAGGCCCACATTTGGGTGGAAAAAAAACTGCATGTGTGCCTCATTTCTGTTCAATTTTTCCTAGTAATTTCCACCCCACGTTCACCACTGAGCTAAATTGAGTTCTACACTGTAATGGTATGAGAACAAAATCTTTCTTTGCCAGGTGTCTAGACTGTCATTTGAAGTGCCGTTTGATAACCACTGGCTGGTCGGTTCAACTGTAGGAAGTGGTTTATTTTGGCCTAGTCCAGCGTTCTGTACCCGATATGATGTATGCTAACTTATGTGGCTAGCCTCATACCCAAACATTTGTCCCAAAGCAATATTTTTGTCCTTTACTTCAAGTAATGTTTTTTAATTGTTTTTTTCATTGTAATATAAGGCATTTATGGCAGCCTTGTTGCCTTTTTGCAGAACTCTATGTTGCCATACATTGGGTTTGTGTGTTATCTAATAAGTTACACTGCACTTTGCTCTATGACACTAGGTCACACCTATATAATAGATTGCTCTTCAGAACTTATTCGGGACAGTGTTTTTCTGCTCACCTGTGTTAAGCGGGTCATCTGCTCCAACATGGTCGTATTGACGGACTGTGGCAAACTGTGCTCTCTTTTTTGGCATGCAATGTACGTATATGCTTCTCTAAGGTGGTGTATTCCACTCTATAACTTAGTATTGGTAAAAAAAACATACAGTGAGTGAACTTTAACTCTGGTTTCAGTGACAGTCGCTCAAAGATATCAACCTAATACAGCTAGACTTATCGGTTTCTGTTTGCATGGAATGTATGCTGTAAATGGTGATCTACAATGAATTGAGTTGTATGATGTCTAACTTAAAATTAATTTGAAGATGTAAAAAAACCCATCATGTCAAGTTGAAACTTTTGTCTCTGGTTTCAGTGACAGTCTCTCAAAGACATCCGCTTAAAACAACAGACTCAACTTCTTCTGCTTCCATGTAATGCATGCACTCATTGGTGATCTAAAATGAATTGAGTTGTATGATGTCTACCCACTAGTCTTGCATCCATGGCCTAATGGTTAAGGTTATGGGCTTTAGATCAGAGGGTTGCAGGTTCAAATCTCACCCTTCCACTCCTTGCCTCACTTCATGGCTGAAGTGCCATTGATCAATGCACCTAACCCCACTCTGCTCCATGGACTGTTACCAATACCCTGTACTTGAAAAAAGAACCAAGTAGTTTTGGATAAAAGTGTCAGCCAAGTGTCATATGTTAACGTCATGAATAACAATGTTGGAACAACTCTTGTGTCTCATTTCAGTGGCAGTCGGTCATCTAAGACCTTCAAGCCCAAGAAGAATATTCCAGAAGGCTCCCACCAGTATGAGCTGCTGAAGCACGCGGAGGCCACGCTGGGCAGCGGTAACCTGCGACAGGCCGTTATGCTTCCCGAGGGAGAGGACCTCAACGAGTGGATAGCAGTCAATAGTGAGTGTGTATATGTATGTGTGTGTGTGTGTGTGTGTGTGTGTGTGTGTGTGTGAGTGTGTGAAGAGGGTTCTCAATTTCCCTTGTAGACCAGATGGTCTTATGGTCACTTTACATACATATTGTGTAAACACTTAGTGGTTTCTTTTGCCTTAAGACATGTAAAAGTTTTTATCTTTTACCTGACATGTTTCGACGGTGTTACTTCCGTCTTCATCAGAGGGTCATTGTGATGTTGATGAGTGACGTGCTTTAAAAACAGCTGATGTTGTTGTGGAGGTGTGACCTCCCTGCCAATGATGGGATCACAGAACACATACAGCGAGCCTTGAAAAAACACAAGATTCAAACGCCAGTAAAGCAACACACCCAACTACGACAGCTGTTAGTACATCCCAATGACAAAATAGACCAACATAACAAATGCAATGTCATATATGAGATTCTGTGCCGGTCATGCAACAAGTCATATATTGGGGAGACAGGGAGGACATTCAACATAAGAAAAAAATAGCATAAGAAAGAGTGTGAAAGGGAAACAGAACAAAGACATACAAGAGCAATAAAGGAGAGAGCCACACAGGAGAACCTCAAATCAGCAATAACTGACCACTGTAGGAGGGAAAATCACATCATGGACTGGGACAAGGCAAAAGTCATACAGCAAGAGAACAACAGATACCACCGCTGGATTAAGGAGTCTATGGAGATCAGAAAGCGTAGCCCAAGTACCATGAACAGGGATGAGGGGGCATACATGCTCTCACACACCTGGACCACCATCCTAAGAGGACAACTCTAACAGCAGGAGGTGTGACCTACCTGTCATTATTGGCAGTCACTCATCAACATCACAGTGACCCTCTGATGAAGACGGAAGTAACACCGTCGAAACATGTCAGGTAAAAGATAAAAACTTTTACATGTCTTAAGGCAAAAGAAACCACTAAGTGTTTAAGTTAAACAGTTAGACATAATGCACTCACATACATATTGTGTACACCATATACTCTGTACATGTATAATGACACTGAAAGCAGCTCACGCTCTAATTCAAACATTCAAACACAGAAAAAAATAAAGGCTGTATTTTCAACGAAGTTGAAGCATGCAGACATGAATCATAACCACTGCATCATGATATCACATTTTCACACCCTAGGCATAAACTTTAAGCAAAAAGTAAAATATCTTGTTGTGATGTCCCTCAAGTCTTCTCCTGAGTTGTAATAGTGTGTGTGTGTGTGTGTGTGTGTGTGTGTGTGTGTGTGTGTGTGTGTGTGTGTGTGTGTGTGTGTGTGTGTGTGTGTGTGTGTGTGTGTGTGTGTGTGTGTGTGTGTGTGTGTGTGTGTTTGGTCGTCGTTGCAGCTGTGGACTTCTTTAACCAGATCAACATGCTGTACGGCACCATCACTGAGTTCTGCACGGAGACCAGCTGCTCAGTCATGTCTGCTGGACCAAGGTAAGATACACCCCCATACATAGAAGGGGTTGGACAATGAAACTGAAACACCTGGTTTTAGACAGGTTTGGCCCGGCCGTGTATATTGACCCTGTGGGTCCTGACGGACTGTTCAGGTGGAAACGGGTGCACATTTAAGTCTGCCGTGATTTGGGCAGCTGTGGTTTTAGGCGTTTTTGGACACAGTGTGGGTTACCACCCGAACATCCCATTCAGACAGCTTTCTCTTGCGGGCACAGTTAATGCTGTTGGATATGGTTCGTCCTTCTTGGTGGTATGCTGACATTGGCCTGGGTACCTCTTGATGCATCACAAAGACTTGCTGTCTTGGTCGTCACAGATGCACACAAGACATGCAAGACAAGCACCAGTTTGTCTGTTTTTAACTCTGATGTGTCTGTCGCCCGTAATATTGTGTGCATAGCCATATTTTGAGCATAACAGTGCTTCTACCCTGCTAATTGCTCTTACAAGTGCAATGTGCAGTTAATGAAGATTGGCCAAGAGGTTGCTCCACTTTAGCCATGAAACTGTCCACACTAAAATGACAGGTGTTTCAGTGTCATTGTCCAACCCCTGTACATGCATGCATGCAAGCACTAAAGGGCCGTTCACACCTTGACGTGCTACTGAAACGACAACTTTTTTCAGTAAATAGTGCTGTTCATATATGAGCTGTCACCACAATGAGAGTCTGAATGGTATTATTGAGCATTTTCTTTATGGACAATAAAAAGGCACTGTCAGAAATCAGTAATTCGTACCTCAGCATGCTTTATTCAAGATTTAAATAAATATGAGAATGTTAAATTGCCATTCTTCAGTGTAGTGTAGACCTTGATGGGCAATTGTACAAATACAATGAGCGAATTCTTTATGTTTTTTTTTTCTCTTCATCTTAGATATGAGTACCACTGGGCTGATGGCACCAACATCAAGAAGCCCATAAAATGTTCAGCACCCAAGTACATCGACTACCTGATGACATGGGTGCAAGACCAACTGGACGACGAGACTCTCTTCCCATCCAAGATTGGTTAGTGCCTGATCATGTTTTTTGTTGTAGAGTAGAGTAGAGAAACTTTATTGATCCCCGGGGGGAAATTGTGTTGTGGTTATTGTGAAGCCAGGTTTGTTCTTCTTTTGGTGAATTTAAATGCTCCTGCAGTACTCAAATGGCACAGCAGGTCTTCAGTGATGAAGCACTAAACCTAAAACCTACAGGTACCCACTGATTAGGACCAAATTTATCTACTGATGATAGAACTAGAAGGTCAGCAATTGGCATGCTAAAACATTTTACTGTCGAGAAGGAAGATTGTGGGCAGGAGTCCGCACACATGAAATTTGAAGATGACCTCAGTGGTCAAAACATAGTTCTGAATGTTAAATCATAGAATTCCTCACACTGTAGCTCCGCTTTGAAATTTATTTTGGTCTACGATGACCTTGATGACCTAAATACATTTCAAAGCGGAGCTACAGTGTGCGGAATTGTACGTTTTCCATGATCAGATAATAAATAATAATAATAATACGTTTGTTTTATATAGCGCCTTTCAAAACACCCAAGGGCGCTTCACAGAGTGTTGTGTTGGAAAGTGTGTGAGTGTGTGTGCGCGTCAGTGTGTGAGCGTGTGTGTGAGTGCATGTAAGTGAAAGTGCTTGTGGAACTAGGAAATCCATTTAAGAGATGTGTCTTAAGGTGTTGCTTAAACATGGCCAGTGCATGCGCCTTTGTCCTGCACCTGGCCTCAGAGAGGTGGGATGTGCATACTCTTACTCTTATCAAAACATAGTTCTGCCATGGAATAAAACACCAGAAAAAGGACTTCAAGTGTGCAGGCTCCCAAAACCTTTCCCTGCGCCATGTTGTATAACTCCACACTCATTCCTCCACCACCCCATGCAGGAGTGCCATTCCCCAAGAACTTCATGTCGGTGGCCAAGACCATCCTGAAGCGGCTGTTCCGCGTCTACGCCCACATCTACCACCAGCACTTTGACTCGGTCATGCAGCTGCAGGAGGAGGCCCACCTCAACACCTCCTTCAAGCACTTCATCTTCTTCGTGCAGGTGAGGACCACTCTACAGCTGTTTTTTGTTTTGTTACTTCTGCCAAGGAGGTTATGTTTTCGGTCGCGTTGGTTTGTCTGTCTTTGTCTGTCTGTTTGTCTGTCTGTCCCCCGGATACCTCAAAAACTAATCAACCGATTTGGACGAAACTTTGTGGGTTCGTTGATAATGACCCAAGGAACAAGTGATTAAATTCTGGTGGTGATCCGGATCACGAACCGGAACCAGGACTCTTTTAAAGATTCTGTCACCAGGATAACTCAAAAACGAATCAACTGATTTGGACGACACTTTGAGGAGCTGTTAGTATAATGACCCAAGGAACAAGTGATTAAATGCCGGTGGTGATCTGGATCACGAACCGGAACCAGGACTTTTCAAAAGATTCTTCACCATCTAGACGCCCCCTAGTGACCAGAAATTGAATTGCGGGAACAGCACAAAACAAGACTTAGGGCAAAGAAGGTGGATCTAACAAGATGTGTCATTTTGTTTCTTTTCCGGTATCCACTTTATGTCGGGTGAACGCCCCTTTAGGAGACCTTCAGAGTCCTTGAGTATTGAGGTTGAGAATCAATGAAGTCCCCTTGGAGCTGTAGATGGCGGTAGATGGCGGACACCTCAAAAAGAAAAGAAGTAGTAGGGGACAACGCCCCCTTAAGGGCCGTACACACACATCGCTGCTATTTACTAGCTTCTCGCTTGCTCGCCTACTTGCCTCTCTTTCATGGAACGTTCGCTGAAAGTTCCTGCGGCTTTAACTGCCAATGTGCAGGCGAGAAGTACCGAGCTCTGCATTCTAATTGGTTACTCGCTTACTCGCCTCGCTCGCTTGCACAGTACTCGCTTACTCGCCAGCGAGACTCGCTGGAACACATTGACATTCTATTGACTTAATTCGCTGAGCGAGTAACTAGTAGCGACGTGTGTGTACGGCCCTTTAGGAGACCCAATTAGAGCACACGCTTTTGCATTGAGTGGGCGTGTTTTGCGATATCTTGCTCTGATTCAGTATTTTGTCCCGATCCGGGTTTTTGCACTTCCGATCCGATACAGATATTTTATTTCACTTCCGATCCGATTCCGATACCGGCCGATACTGATACCGGCCTATCGGAATATTTAAGTTGAAAGTTATTTAGCCTACTTACTTTGTTGTCACAGTCATGTTGAAAAGGGTTTTTACTCTTAGTAACAACTAGCCAACTGAATTAGGTGAATTTGAGTAATACACAATGGTTTTTAATGAGAAACTGACCTGTTTTTTCAGATATTAATAAACACAAAACAGGAAAATGGATCGGAATTCTGGATCGGATTTTTCCGTGCATGCCGATCCGATACCACCGATCCGCATTTTTTTCCAATATCGGCAGCCGATCCGATCCATCCGATCCAATACGACAACCCTATTAGGGTGTAACATGGTCAAATGTATCAAGCAGCTTCCTTGGCGGAGGTCTGCGCTCTCTGAGTGCGTCGAGTTTTTGTTTTTTGTTTGTTGAAGATATTTTTGAGGGGCTTTTTATGTCTTTATTGGTGATATGACAGTTGAGAGAGTCAGGAAACGAGTGGGGAGAGAGAAATGGGGAAGGATTGGCAAAGGACACAGGCCGGAATTGGGTCACCGCCAGTGTAGCAGTGCACTGCCCTACTCTACAGTTGTTTTCAGGCTGGTCAGAATATTACCAGTAGGTTCCAGATTAGGTGCGGGAATGGTCACGGTTCTCTGTTGACCTGAAAATATATGTATACAGTATATAACTATTTTTTTCAGGCCGGCCATGAACAGTGCCGGTGCCCGTTTCTGCATCAGTTGAATTCGGACCTGAATTAAGACTTTACCTGCGAACCAACCACGTTCATACCTGGCTCTGCACTTTTATGTGACTGTGTGTTACCCGGATGAACCTGCTGATGTCTGAGTTGTCGTCATGATTCACAGATAAAAAAACAAGTATTTTTCTGAGAAAAAGAAATAAAAACGTTCCAGTTCCCAAATGCTCAGATTTTGTGAGCATGTTGGTTGGTTGAAGATTAGGTGTGGAAACAGGCACCGGCATGTCCGGTTCTCTGTCCTTAACACTAGGGTCATTTCACGTGAAATCAGACACTTTGGGACCCGACCAACCCGGATTTCGATCATACTTGGTGTGCCTTTTCAGTAGCAAGGTAGCACCCCAGAACTGCATTGGTTTGAATCTGACACTAATATTAAGGGAGAAACAGACTAGGAAAGGTTCACATGTGAGGGTAGGACACTATACATTCAGCCTTGAATATATCAGTCAGTGTTAGTCACAAAAAAGATGCCTGTGGTGTTGTTTGAAAGCTCTTTTCTGGCTCTACATATTACACAATCACCTGTGGAATACAACTACTCTCAGAATATGAATTATGATAAATTGAAAAATTAAAAATTGAATATCTAAAAAACTTATATTTTAAAATGGCCAGTTCCTTGTCCAAACGTAGCCGGCAATGTCATGAGCAGCACCTAAAATGCTGGTGTTCGGTTTGTTATTCATTTCAGAGAGAATTTGACTCACAAATATGGCATCATACAGACCACTTACTAATAATATGGTAATACCATAGTAGCATCACATGACAAAACAAAAACAAAACACAAAAATGGTCAGTGTCCATGGTCCCAGGTTTCAGAAACTAAGGCAGATGTCCCATTTATATACACCAAATGATGAATATGTGAAATGTTTGAACATTCCTTCTCTGTGTACCTGTGCCATCTTCCCTTTACCGTACTTTAAAGAGATAATCAATGGCTACACTCTCATTTTGTACTCTACCAGTGCATTTGAAGCAGCAGCTGTGTCTTTTGTAGATAATGTATAAGTACGTCCCGTTGCAGTTACAGGTTCCACTACCAGAAGCACATCTTTGATGATCCATGGCAAGTCTATCTGGTCTGAAGGGAAAAGTGAAGGATGGAGATGGTCCATGAGGATGCAGGAAGTTCAGTTTCACCTCTCCAGTGCTCGGCATACATTCCTCAACACATGCTAGCCACCAGTTGCCATCATATACAGCTACAACATACCCTTTGATGCTTGAAAATGTAACACATTCCTTTACTGAGCTCACTCTTTCAACTCTGCCTTCTCTGAATGCTGAAAATGGCCTAACTTCCACTGTGTCCATTGACAATGGGCAGAAGCTGTGTAGTTTTTGAGTACCTGGAATAGTTGCAGATTCCAACCTTTTCAACAGGTTCTCAGCTTCATGATGGTACATCTCTGTTGTGGCAAACTGGCAATGGATGTTCTTGACATTATCCTTGACTGACGCCCTTGAACCAGGAACGTTTTTTAAAACTATAGTTTTTGTAATTCACCATGCTATTCAATCATTTCACTGGAACAACCAGTGCAGGCCACAATCCATCCATTTGTATGCTACTACCAAGATCAGTTGAAACTGGGAAACAAAATCTGTTTTTGTTGTTATTTCAGACTGCAACATTCATGATACAATTGCTGTACATCTGTTTCAGAAGCTCCTAATTCAGTTCCTCAGTGACACTTCATCAATGACAGAACGTCCAAAGAAGATCCTATATTTTTTCTGATGGCTGTGCTGCACAATATAAGAACCTTAAAAACACAACAAATTTGTGCCACCACGAGGCAGATTTTCACATACCTGCAGAGTGGCACTTTTTTGCCACATCACATGGCAAAGGTCCATGTGATGGCGTTGGAGGGACAGTTAAATGGCTTGCTGCACGAGCAAGTCTGCAACGTCCTATTGACAATTAAATTGTAACACCATACCAACTGTTTGAATTTGTCAAGGATAATGTCAAGGACATCCATTGCCAGTTTGCCACAACAGAGATGTACCATCATGAAGCTGAGAACCTGTTGAAAACTATTCCAGGTACTCAAAAACTACACAGCTTCTGCCCATTGTCAATGGACACAGTGGAAGTTAGGCCATTTTCAGCATTCAGAGAAGGCAGAGTTGAAAGAGTGAGCTCAGTAAAGGAATGCGTTACATTTTCAAGCATCAAAGGGTATGTTGTAGCTGTATATGATGGCAACTGGTGGCTAGCATGTGCTGAGGAATGTATGCCGAGCACTGGAGAGGTGAAACTGAACTTCCTGCATCCTCATGGGCCATCTCCATTCTTCACTTTTCCCTTCAGACCAGATAGACTTGTCATGGATCATCAGGATGTGCTTCTGGTAGTGGAACCTGTAACTGCAACGGGACGTACTTATACATTATCTACAAAAGACACAGCTGCTGCTTCAAATGCACTGGTAGAGTACACAATGAGAGTGTAGCCATTGATTATCTCTTAAAAGTACGGTAAAGGGAAGATGGCACAGGTACACAGAGAAGGAATGTTCAAACATTCACATATCATCATTTGGTGTGTATAAATGGACATCTGCCTTAGTTTCTGAAACCTGGGACCATGGACACTGACCATTTTTGTTTTGTTTTTGTTTTGTCATGTGATGCTACTATGGTATTACCATATCATTAGTAAGTGGTCTGTATGATGCTATATTTGTGAGTCAACTTCTCTCTGAAATGAATAACAAACCGAACACCAGCATTTTAGGGGCTGCTCATGACATTGCCGGCTACGTTTGGACAAGGAACTGGCCATTTTAAAATATAAGTTTTTTAGATATTCAATTTTTAATTTTTCAATTTAACATAATTCATATTCTGAGAGTAGTTGTATTCCAAGGTGATTGTGTAATATGTAGAGCCAGAAAAGAGCTTTCAAACAACACCACAGGCATCTTTTTGTGACTAACACTGACTGATATATTCAAGGCTGAATGTATAGTGTCCTACCCTCACATGTGAACCTTTCCTAGTCTGTTTCTCCCTTAATATTAGTGTCAGATTCAAACCAATGCAGTTCTGGGGTGCTACCTTGCTACTGAAAAGGCACACCAAGTATGATTGAAATCCGTGTCGGTCGGGTCCCAAAGTGTCTGATTTCACGTGAAATGACCCACTAGTGTGTCTGCTTTCTCCCTTATGACCACAACATACATTACTGTGCAACTGTAACCATTCACCTGTGCTTTGGCTCAGCAGATAGTTTTTGCAAATGCTCCATTAGGCATGACCTGGATTTTTTGATTGTTTATCAATGCTTAGGTTGTGAATGTGGATTTTACGGTGAGACCATTTCAATGTGTGAATATGTTTTGCAGGAGTTCACCCTGATCGACCGCAGGGAGTTGGCGCCTCTGCAGGATCTCATCGAGAAGCTTTGCACAAAAGACAGATAAAAAAAGAAAAGGAAAAAAAAAGAAAAACGCCAGGAGAAAAGGCACATCAGATACCACATTCTCCCAGTCTTTGTTACAACGGCACCTCTTCCAGAGCTGTCCATCTCCATCTCTGAGATCTTTAATCTCTAGCATTCTTCATCCTGTCATCCTTGTCATGTCTGAGCCTCACTAGGTCAGACGTAGTAGTAAGTAGTCACATGTTTGCTACAGCCTTCTCTCACACAATTGATGAATCATGAAATAGGGACCTAATGTGAATGTTTGAATTTAGGCCTCACACAAACACACACAGTGTTTTTACATCATTTTTGTTAAAGGGATACTGTGATGTGAGATCAAAATTGGAACATTAAAAAGACATTGCAAGTCAGTAGGTGTAGCCTAGCCCTGGATCACTTTCCACTATACAAACTGACCTGCCAGGTCATTTTAATGTGCATTGATTTTACACCACAGTAACCCATTAAATCAGTTTTATGCATCTTCACCTTTATTGACAATGTATGCGTTACTTACAGTTGGGTTGTTTTGTTGTCGTTGTTGGTTTGCTTTTAACACCGCTGTTGGAGGCCTTGTTATTTCCTAGAGCTTGCTTTTAATTGCACACATGTAAGATGTCACTGATCACCTTGTTTTTTTGTGTAATTTGGAGAGAATGTTGAAAAAGAAATAGATTTAGAGGGTAGGAATAGTTTCCTAACTTATAATTTAACTTTTAAAATGAAGTTTTGGCCAGACAGTTGTGTTTTTTTAAATGGTTATTTGATATCATGGAATTCTTTAGGTTTATATTGTACGTGTTTTTTTACTGTGACATTTTCTTTTACATTTCAGTCAACGTGTGTTAAAAGGGGCCACAAGATGTCTTTTTAAAAATGTAATGTTTATTTTTGTTTTATTCGTGCGGGCACAATGAAAATATCAGTATCCACATGTATGTAGTAGTAGAAGTTGTCCATTTTTCTGCTTAACAGTTGATCATGATAATGTTCATAGTGGTAGGGGCAGCTTTCGTAAAGGGACATGCAGGCACTTGCTTTTGGCACATTGTATTACCAGTCCCCTGAACTGAACTTTTGCTGAAGTGTTGGCAAGACCTTTGTCTCTTTATTTCGTGGCGATTTCTCAATCCCGTGTCAGATGTATACCCGAGAGCTATCTGGATGTAGGGTGCTCCTGCAGCCTTTAGGGCAGTCCTTGTGTTTTCACTGGTTATTAAGTCCTTCATGTCATAGCAACATTACTCCTGTTATTATTCCTGAGGGGACCCATGGCCTTCATTCCACTCCATCTTACCTCAGCTCTCTCAATGCAATCATTCTGAAATACTTTTTCATCTTTGCTGTCAAAGTCAGTCAGCATGTGCTTTTATTCAACAGTCTGACATGCTGTCATTTTTTTTTTTTTTTCGTAATGGCGCACAAACCACCATAGTGTCAAGGGCCAATGTGTTTTATTTTCTCGAAAGGGTCAGCTTTCAAGGCAACTGATGTTTGGCATCCATGGTCAGCTATTGACCTCCTGGATGTTAAAGGTGTGTGAGGTGTGCTGTGCTCTGTTCGTCTTTGAGCCAGTGGTTGGAAGGACTCCTCTTCCTATGCCAAAATAAGCGAATTTTCCCATGAATGTTTTGCCTTGATGCAGTGTTTCCCCCAGAATTTGTGTTAGCCATGGTGGTGGGATGTTAAGAGTATATATTTTTGGCCAAGCAACTTTTAGAAATGACAGTCACAACATGAAAACTTATATTTTCAGGGGACCTAGTCAAGGTGGTAGGTGTTTCTTGTCAAGGTAATGAAGCCTTAGCAGTAAAGTGCTGGGGGGAACCCTGTGATGCCAGCTGGTATTTCCATCTATGCAATTCTGATCCCCACAATCAGTCAAAGCAAAGGGAACACTGTGATAACGAGTCAGTGATCAAAGGCAATAAGTGTTGAGAGGAAGTTGCTTTATTTCTGTGTCAAGTGCAACTTTGTTCATCAGAGAGACAATTTAAACAGTGCCTTAAATAGACCACGTATTGACTGATAAGTAGTTTTTCGTTTTCTTTTTTTTAGTATTATTTTCATTTTGTGTTATAGTGGATTTTAAAATAAAGTCAGATAAATGTCTGTTATGCCTTTTGTGGTTTTTGAGTTTTTGTTTTCACATGAACAGCTGTTGAAAATGTTAAACAAACTAACAGACATGCTATTCCCTCACAGCCATTACCACTGTAGTATGACTACACTTGGAATTATGCTGCCTGTTCATTCTCATAGCAAGGCCATGTGCACTGTTGACAATGCCGTTATTACACTTATCAGAGTTAGAAAACTATTGAAGAATTTAGGCTGTTGTATGTAGAAAACGTGTCTCATTATTGCTGATTAGTGGTGAAAAGTTGAGGGGAATGTGAACAATACACCAAGTCAATTTAGTAGCCATCTCAACACTTGGAATAAACAAAAATGATATATATATTTAAAACTGATTAAATAAAATGATTACTACATTAATCACCAACTTAAAATCAATGAATTACAGGTCCACTGTGTAATAGTTCATTTCCAGTATTCATGCTGCCCATTCACAAATGTTGTCTTTTAAACAAACTTTTGTCAAATTCTAGGTATTCATTATGACTGGGAAAATTGCACTTCTCTTGCATATGAGACAAGGATGTGTAAGGTTCTTTAAGTTAAAAATCCTTTATTTTAAACTGGAGCATATTCTAAAAACGCCAACCAGTTTCAACCACACCGGATCTTCGTCAGGGTGTGTCAAGAAAGAGTTAACAATGGGTGACCTATTTACAAGTTACCCTGGGTCACATGATAGTAAACAAGGTCAGGGAGGACCTGACCTGGGGTGTCAACACCACTGGGCTAGTGAAGAAGGCACAGCAACGACTTTATTTCCAAAGAATACTTGGGAAAAACAATATCTGTCAGAAGCTGCTTGTGTCCTTCTACCGCTGCTCGGTGGAGAGCATATTGACATATTGGGTATTTCTCAAAACCTAGTGCGCGCACTTCCAAGTGTATGCAGCCTAATTAGTCACGCCCAGTGATTGGATACACTTTATGAGTCACACCCAGTGATTGGATACTCCGTAGAGTTCACCAAAAAAGTATCCAATCACTGGGCGTGACTAATTAGGCTGATACACTTGGAAGTGTGCGCACTAGGTTTTTAGAAATACCCACTGTCTTTGTGTGTGGTTCCCAGAGCACTGTGGCACAGAGGAAATAGCTTCAGGGGGTCATAAAGGCAGCAGAGAACATCACTAGGCTCGTTCGTGATGAAGCAGTGCTGCTTTTGCTAAGCAGCAAGCATGCGCACTTTGCCAGTTTGATGCATTGGGGCACAGTGGGTTTACATACAGTGTCCAATCTCGCCCTCCAACCCGTGCCTGCAGTTCAACTAGGGAGCGCTGTCGAGACAGCAGAGCCCATAAGGCTGGTGCTAATAACTGACAATTGTGCTCGCTGTCGGCTGAAACTTGACAATATTACTGTAAGTTCTGAGAAACCAATGTGGATTTAATGAAATGTACAATAACCTGGGAGTTATTTCCTTCTGATTTCTTACAGCTTTGGCATTTATGAGTCAGACTCCGCTAGCATCTTGCTAACAAAATTGCTTTACGGCCGTCGTGATCACAGCAATGCAGCCGGCCGACCAATCTAAACGCAGTGTGTGAAGCCACTCGTGACGTCATATTGACAATAAAGACGTATTTTACAAAGATCCAGCGAGTTTAAACATTCAAACTAAGTGCTGTTTGAAAGGATAATTTATCCTGCCTTTGGGAAAAATACATTGAAACGATGATACCATTGTCTCCCAAAGCAATGGCAGCATCTGTGCTTGAGCTCCATGGGACCCCATTCATTCTAACAGCCTCTGCGCTCCTTGGCGCTCCTCTGCGCTGTCTGGATGGCGCCACTTAGTGGACAGTACCACCCGGAAAAAGTCGCGAGATTCCTCTCTCGTATTACCCATAGATCCTCTCTGATTGGGGTTAGAAAATTCGAACCAGAATGCATCAAACTGGCAAAGTGTGCATGCCCACTGCCTAGCAAAAGCAGCACTGCTTCGTCACGAACGAGCCCACTGGCTGCCCTCTTCCATCTCTGGAGGGCCTTTACAGCACCCGCAGCCTAAAAAAGGCCCAGTGCATTCTGGGAGACAATTCACACCCAGGTCACACTAGGCGCGGACGAGTTTGTTGCAAGCTTCGATGTTGCGAAGGCACGTGAGCGAGAAGTTGTTGTCACATTAAGTGCATTCGAGTAGTCGTCAACGCATGCATGCGCATTTAGACAGCACGCGTTTGCATTGAGTGGGCGTGTTTCGATTGCTCTTTATTAAATTTCCAACCTCTTTGGTGCAAACTTGTGTAGGGGTGTGAGATAAGACGCATATACACACATGAGTGAGTTGTTGACCAACCAGTTCATGGGAGCGTGACCTTGGAGGCGGTCTGCAGACGAGCATCGGCGGGGATAAGCAACTGCAGGGGTTGCAAGGTACGGTGGGCAACTGCCATTCCGACACACCGCCATTCCGACATTGACGTTCAATGGCGGTACCTTTTTTTTCACGAGACGTGTCACACCCGCCCACCCCCCCCCCCCCCCCCCCCCCCCCCCCCCCCTTTAACGCAGATTTCAGCACCATATGCGTGGATAGCTCCGGACATGCCGCAAGTGTATGTTCGCTACCCTAAAAGCAACTTGGTCTTGGTATGACGGTAGGAAAAAGTGAGCACAATATACCACATTTCAGCACCACATGGGTGGACAGCGATAAGGGGAGCGGTTAAGAGACCTTCGGAGTCCTGAGGTTGAGATTCAATGAAGTCCCCTTAGCGCTGTAGATGGCGGTAGCTCACGTCTTGCGCAAACAGATTANGCTCATTCGATTTCTCATCAACGCATGCGCATGCACATGCACATGTAGACAGCAATGCACTCTGGATGAAAATGCTGCATGATGCTTAGATTTCCTGTCCAACTTACACATTTCAGTCATGTTGCGTCGACGAAGTGACATGTCACATGGTGTCAAACTATCGCGGGATGAATTTCACTGCAGTTGGATCTTGCGGTTACATACCGCCATTCAGACATAGCGCCATTCTGACAAACACCGCCATTCAGACATACTGTCATTCCGACACTTTTTCATACCACCATACCGAGACCAAGTTGCTTTTAGGGGAGCGAGCATACACCCACCCTACTACTTCTTTTCTTTTTGAGGTGTTTACGCAAGACGTGCGCTACCGCCATCTACATCTCCAAGGGGACTTCATTGATTCTCAACCTCAGGACTCCAAAGGTCTCCTAACCGAAGGTCTCCTAAAGGGGCGTTCACCCGACATAAAGTGGATCCCGGAAAAGAAACAAAATGACGCATCTTGTTAGATCCACCTTCTTTGGTACAACTGACCCCTTTCTCCACACCCTTTGGCTTCCATGATCCCATGACCCTACCACCCTACCACTAGGCTCGGTCGTGACAAAGCAGTGCTGCTTTTGCTAAGCAGCGAGCATGCACACTTTGCCAGTTTGATGCATTGGGGTTAGAAAATCCTAAAATCCTAACCAGAATGCATCAAACTGGCAAAGTGCGCATGCCCACTGTCCGGCAAAAGCAGCACTGCTTCGCCACGAACGAACCCATTGCTTCTTCATTAAAAGTTTGTTTTGAACACACCACATGTTCCCCGGCCTTTGTCTGGTTTTCACACTGTTACCCGTAGGGCCTATCAGCCATACATGTAGAAATGCTTCAGCACTCTATGGATAGGTTTTCATTGAAAACTGTCTCACCAAATGATCACTCTGTGTAGCACAGTGTCACACTCACACAGTGTAATTCACCACAGCTTGTTCATCAGTAGTGAAACATTCTATAAGTAGTCCCCACACACTATTGTGCATTTCACAACACCAACTTTGCTATTGTGAGATGACGCCACCCAGGACTTTTATTCTGAAGTGGATTGAATCAGTTTCCAGGAAGCATCTCTCGCAAGCGCCTGTTCTGTACAATGTGACAACTGATGCATGTGTCAAAGATTCTCCTTGGAAGCGTCCCATACAGGGTTTGTGACCATGTTTGTTGTGTAGAACGTCATGCACATATCTGCAAGTCTGCAATATCTGCAAGGTATTTTATTTGGAAAGACACTGACACACAAAAGTAGTCCATTTTAGAGTCGTGTTTCGATGAATCTTCCTTTAAATTATGATGCATTTTCCAATGCTGAAAGTAGCATAATACATCAGTAAAATAAGACATTCAACCAAGTGTCAAATCACACATTTTGGTTATATAGTGTTACTTGAAGTAGGGATTATGCTCTGCGCTGTGTACGTGCACATACGTCCAAAATATATGCAGACTCTGCGCTCTCTTCGTCGTTTCTCCATCTGTTACATGTTGGAAAGTTGCGGGCATCCTGGAAGTCACCCACATCTTAAACCTACTGGGCTTGACTACGAAACAATGGCGAAAAGGACGATCAAGAGACGAATCTCAACTTCACCCTTTCGAGAGACAGAAGCGGGGCCAATGAATGCCACCAGTAAGCCGATCAAGCGGGTGTCCATTGAAGGGAACATTGGTAAGATGTTTGATACTTGCACAACATTAGCTTAGGCTACTCTGAATCTGCATGTTAAAGCTACGTATGGTATTTTCTGTGAATGACATCTGAGTATGTATGTTACTAGATAGGTCTACTTGATTGATTGATTGATTGATTGATTGATTGATTGATTGATTGATTGATTGATTGATTGATTGATTGACTGATTGACTGATCGATTGATTGGAATATGCATCTGACGTTTGCTGGTATTATTGCAATTAGAACTAGCTTCCATCACATGACTTGAACCCAATTGACTCTTCTAATGTGAGGCCTGCCGTTTTATTTTAACAGCTGTGGGGAAGTCCACATTTGCAAGCCTTCTTCAGGGAGCAGGCCAGGACTGGGAGGTCATCCCAGAGCCAGTCAGCAAATGGCAAAATGTCGAGGGCACATCGCAGGTAAGCCAGGTCAGACTGCACCGGAGGAATCTCCCAAAATACACTTCCAGGATAGTGAGTGGGTGATAACTGATAATAAGCGCATGTAGATGCCAAATTGCCACTATGCAATATAAGTTAAGTGGGTGATTATTAGGCTGAGTGCAGAGATGCCAAATTGAATTCCCACGGTGCAAATGTGGAAATATGCACTTGGTCAAAAGATGAAGCCATGCTGTAAAACAGGGGATACTATGTAGTTACAGTGTTATTTCTTTGTCTGTCTACTGAATATTAGTAGTGTGGTACTCTAGGTTTGGGGTGCTGTGGTGGCGCAGTGCGCCAAGGCATCCCATCCCATCCTACAGGCTTGTGTGACGGAGGTCATCTTGCACCTGTTCACCCCCCTCGGGGATCGAACGTGCGATCTCGTCAACTACAACGGTCCGGCAATGGGAGACACAGTACGATACCGCTGGGCCAAGAGACTAGTCTCTCGGCCCAACGGCACGAGACTGTATGAGGCTATCGGAGGGAGGTTTACCAACGTTCCACGCCAACTCTGTGCTAGTTAGCCTCCGTTACACTTGCATGCCTATGGGTAACGTACCAAGGTTCGAGTCTGACCTGGGTCATCTCCCAAACCTGCCCCATCCACAGACCTAAAGTCTAAGGTCTGTGACCCCGTCTCTCTCTCCCCATTTCACTTCCGGTCATCTCACCAACTGTAAAAGTGTGTTTGGCCTGAAAAGTACTTATAATCCCCTGGTCTTCTCCCTTTATATTAATCTACCCCCTCTGCAGCAGAGTGCCGTGAGTAACCTGTTGGAGATGATGTACGCGGACACTCCGCGCTGGTCCTACACATTCCAGACCTTCAGCCTCCTGAGCCGCCTGCGTACCCAGCTCCAGCCCCCTCCTCCCCACCTGCTGCATTCCACTGACACACCTGTACAGGTCTACGAACGCTCTGTTTACTGCGACAGGTGAGTGTTACCTGTGTGTGTGTGTGTGTGTGTGTGTGTGTGTGTGTGTGTGTGTGTGTGTTTCGCGTGCGTGCGTGTGGCTGTAACACTACATGTGCTGTTGCTGTTGCCGTTAATGCAACAGCTGCTGAGTGGTGTGTGTGTGTGTGTGTGTGTGTGTGTGTGTGTGTGTGTGTGTGTGTGTGTGTGTGTGTGTGTGTGTGTGTGTGTGTGTGTGTGTGTGTGTGTGTGTGTGTGTGTTAGCCTGATTATCATTGACTTTCAAATCTCTTTGAGACTTGGTCTGACCAAGAGCATAACTATTAACATTTCCAAAACGGTTGACCCGCCTCCCTTGGTTTTCTACTGGTTGGTTGCTTCCCGTCAAAGTGGGAGGAGTTCCCGATTTTTCCGGAGCTCTGAAACGATATTTGTATTGCTCCTGGCCTGACTAGAAGCAACGCTGATGGCGTTGCATCACTAGCAGGGCGCGGCCTGTCTATGTGTGTGTAGCTCAGTCATATAAGCATTACTTGCCATGCAAAATGTGTCAGAAGTGCTCCTATCTATCAGCAGATGTACCACTTCATGCAGGTTAACTCGTATTATTAATCATGCTTATCACTTATAACCATGTTCTTGGAATACCCCCCAGGTATATTTTTGCGCTGACCATGTTTGAGCTGGGCTGCATCAACGCTACAGAGTGGGCGGTCTACCAGGACTGGCACTCCTTCCTGCTGCAGCAGTTTGGTACTCTCCTGCAGCTGGAGGGCGTCATCTACCTCAGAGCATCACCAGAGGTGGGCCTAAGACATAGGCCGTTTCCCAATGTCTAGTGCAGTGTTTCCCAACCTTTTTTGTCCTGGGTACCCCCTAAGCCATTTTGTCATATGACATGTACCCCCTCGCCCTCACTCATGTTCTGTTGCTCTATCCCAATGTGACTACAGTCAATGTATTTGTTATTATTACATTTTTCCGCGTACCCCCTGAGGTGTGCTCGCCTACCCCCAATGGTACACGTACCCCTGGTTGGGAAACACTGGTCTAGTGTATGAGCCTTGGAAGTGTGTCAGCCTAATTAGTCACGCCCAGTGATTTGGAAACTCCGCAGAGTTCACCAAAGACTATCCAATCACTGGCCGTGATTACGAAGGCTGATACACTTCGAAGGACGCACACTAGACATTGGGCCATAGAGTGCTTTCCAATATGCTGACTCCTGTCCTCAGCCTGTGATTGTGGCCTCGCATTTCGCTGACGCTCCGCCTCCTTGGAGAAAGCAATAACATTTCCCCGCTGTCAAGCCTAGCCACAACAACAACTTTTGAGAAAATGACATTAGAATTGCGCTTTTGCAAGATATTAAAATACACTTCTGTCATCGGTGACGTCATCGCGAGGCCACAAGCATACAAGGGAGCAAGGGGGGATGGCAGTCTGTATATTAGAAAGCACCTATAGACACTTATGCGCTTGTGCGCGCGCACACACACACACACACACACACACACACACACACACACACACACACACACACACACACACACACACACACACACACACACACACCCACACACACACACAGAAACAGCCCCGCCATTGCTATTCTTATGGAGACCTCCTGTGGACTCACATGAAATTACAATTATCTCTCTCTCAGCTGCAATCAAATGTCAACTCCATCAAATGCACTCCATTTGATTTGTGCAATGTGTGTGTTTTGTACTAACGTTTTCCCATGTGTCCCTGTAGACATGTATGGCACGGTTAGGGAAGAGGAATCGAGAGGAGGAGAGAGGGGTGCAGCTGGATTACTTACAGAAACTCCACGCGCAACATGAGCGCTGGCTAATAGACAAGACTACTGTGTGAGTATACACCGTATGTACTGTACATATTCACTGGTGCTTTTGGATTTGGGGGAATGCAAAATATGGCTATAGTCGTACAGTTTTTCATCTTTCTGCAATTCTGTATACAATATACAGACATTTACAGTAGTTTGTGTTCACGCAAACGAAATGGTGTCTCACAGTTCAAATTAATTACTGTATCAACAAAACCACATACAAGTAATGTATGGCATTTTTCATATGCAGAACTCTCGCGCACAGCTTCTGAATATTGTCCACTTAAAAAAAAAAAATATATATATATATACAGTGCCTTCAAAAAGTCTACACACCCCTCCTCAAATGTCAGGTTTTTGTGATGTAAAAAAATGACAGAAAGACAAATAAATTCACAGCTTTTCCACCTTCAATGTAAACTATTAACCTGTACAATGCAATTGAGAAACAAGCATAAAGCTTTAAAGGGAAACAATAGAAAATAAAAAACTTCAATTAACATGGTTGCATAAATATACACACCCTTAAATTAATACTTAGTTGCAGCACCTTTGGGCTTCTCTGGGCTATTCCAAAACCTCAATCTTATTCTAGATAAGCCATGCTTTTGTAGACTTAGACGTGTGCTTGGAGAAATTGTTGTTCTGAAAGATTAGTTCCTCTGCATCTTCACCTTTCTACCAGGGGGCCGGAGGTTTTGTGCCACTACCACGGCCCCTGTGGAAATGTTTATAATTCCCTCCTCCCTAATGAGGGCCCCAGTTACAGCTGAAGAAAAACAGCACAAAAGAACAATGCTGCCACCACCATACTTCATGTTAGGTATGGTGTTATTGCGGTGATGTTTTGCGCCAAACATACCCTTTTGAATTATGACCAAAAAGTTCAATCTTGGTGAGGTAAATTTTGCAAAAAATACTTCTGTAATCTCCCAAATGCATGTGGGAAGATGTGTTATGGTCAGGTGAAACCGAGGTTGAACATTTTGGACATAATTCCAAAAGGTATTTTTGGCACAAAACATCACCGCAATAACACCATACCTAACGTAAAGTATGGTGGTGGCAGCATTGTTCTTTTGTGCTGTTTTTCTTTAGCTGTAACTGGGGCCTTCATTAGGGAGGAGGGAATTATGAACATTTCCACAGGGGCCGTGGTAGTGGCACAAAATCTTCGGGCCCCCTGGTAGAAAGGTGAATATGCATAGGAACTAATCTTTCAGAACGACAATTTCTCTAAGCACACGCCTTAATCTACAAAAGAATGGCTTCACCAGAATAATATTGAGGTTTTGGAATGGCCCAGACAAGCCAAAGGTGCTGCAACAAAGTATTAATTTAAGGGTGTGTATATTTATGCAACCATGTTAATTGAAGTTTTTTATTTCCTATTCTTTCCATACAAAGCCTTATGCTTGTTTCTCAATTGCATTGTACAGGTTAATAGTTTAGATTGAAGGTGGAAAAAGCTGTGAATTTATTTGTCTTTCTGTCATTTTTTTTACATCACAAAAACCTGACATTTGAGGAGGGGTGTGTAGACTTTTTGAAGGCACTGTATATATATATATATATATATATATAATCGTTTCATTTAATATATATAATCGTTTCATTTAATATAATATAATATATATACTGTATATATATATATATACTGTATATATATTAATTTTATTATTCACTATAAAATATAAATCAGTGCTACTGGTCAGTCTCCTTGAGTATATGTGTACGATAAGTTATTCAATAGCCAACTTTAATGTTGAAATAATTATTTATTTAGAAAATGAGAAAATAGTGATTTACAAATTAATATGTAAAACACAATGAAAAGGTTTCTGCCTGGCAGCGAGGATATGCACCCAAGGCCAGTTCATCCTAGCCTGATTATCATCGACTTTCAAATCTCTTTGAGACTTTGCAGTTCCCAAATGGCCTCCTTTGGTTTGCTAATGATTGTTTGATTCCCAACAAAGTGGGAGGAGTTTCTGTATTTGCGGGAACTCAGAAAGTACTTGCATTGACTCTTGACCTGACTGGTAGCAACGCTGAAGCTGTTGCGTCACTAGGAGGGCACGGCCTGGCTAAGTTCATCCTATTGTTTTGCTCTACTGTCACTGCAGGCTTCACTCTGAGGACCTGAAGCAGCTCCCAGTGTTGGTGCTGGACGCAGGGGTGGAGTTTGAGAAAGACCCAAAAGCACAGCAGGCATTGATAACACAGGTACACACACACACACACACACACACACACACACACACACACACACACACACACACACACACACACACACTTCACTATTATTCACTTATTCACTAACAACCTAGAGAGAGACTTTCATTGGCATACATAGCCTGTTGTCTGATAACAGCATGTTGTCTGTTTCTCAGGTGAAGGAATTCTTCAGATCGTTATGAAGAAGACGCTTCAACTCATCTCCACCCAACTCACCACCAGTGGTCAAGGAAAACATGTCCATTTAACTACATTAAAATCAGTAAACATTGTTACATGTGATGGAGGTGTTCCCACACAGTTCGTCTCCCTCGGGGCCGCGGACCTGCTACCTCGTCAACTACACCGGTTCGGGAATGAAAGGCACAGTACGAGACCGCGGAGCTTAAGGGCTGGACCGATAGCCCAACGCTACCGCACTGTATTGAGGCTTCAGGAGGGAGGTTTACTAACGTTCCACGCCACACTCTGCTAGTTGGCCTCCGTTACATGCACATAGAGTGTGTTTACTTTACCCTGCACCAGGCTACTGGCAAGTCATAATGTTACAGTTTCAGTCAAAAGTGTGTCAGCTGACCTGTTCTTTTTTATATTTATATATATAGAATAATGTATGTTCATCTTTGATACCTCATCCAATGTTTGTCAGTTACTCCTTGATTGTAATATACAAATTCCATAAATAAATATTGCTTTATTTATTTCAGGTAAAACTGTCATGTGCTTTGATTTACCTTCTAAAAGTTGGCTAGGGCATTGAGAAGAAAGAACTGTAGAAGAATTGAAGTCCACCGTGTAATCAGCAAAACTCATAGGCCTAATGAATAATGAGAGAACAAAAGCCATGTTGTTAGAAATTATTCCATAAAATATTTGGTTTGGACACACAAAAACACTCCACAAAGAGCCCCAAAAATTAAACCAGAGTTCATAAGCATTCATTTGACATGGCAAAAAAGTATGTCAAGAAGACAGTGAAGGCTTGACGAGTATGCAACACCATGCGTGCATTACCTGCATACACTTTGCTGGGCACTCATGGGTGCCATCTGGTGTTGACAAAGATGTTGATCACTGACAACCCAAATTTAGTCTTCAAAACCTAGAATTAGAGCGTAGGTAATATCGTGACATAGTGGATTATTTCGTTCCACCAAGAAGAGGTCCAAGATAAGTGCTGCACGCGCTGTTTTACGGTATTGACAGAGGATCCCTGTCAGCAGCAGCATGAGCGCATTGATGTAGAACTAATAGAGCACTAAGTTTTGAATCGCATAGAGAGCTATGTGATAGTTCTACTTGTCCATCTGAGCCACCGTACTTATCCACTACTAGAGCCACAACGCTTACTGCTTGCAAACGAGGAAAGCAGAAAGTTGGAAAACCTGTAAGTAAAATCTTCCGAATTTGACGGTTGAATAATTCTCTATTATTGCAGTGGAACGTGTTTCCGAATGAACGGTGTTTTTGTTTGACTTAGACAAAGCTAACGATACTCGCTAGCTCCATTGACATCCAGCGGTAACCTCAAGTTACTATCAACTCCTGTCACATTACATCAAGCTGTGATATAACGCATATTTTAAGCCAACGGTTTTCGAATAAGTGCTAGAGGCATAACAGGAGTCCCAGTGTTTCTCAAAGAAGGGACGTGCAGCAGGACCGTTGATTGTAGGACGGATAATTGCATGTGGCTGCATTGTGCCGGGGTAGGTAGCACATTAGCATGCACCTGGTGCAATGTTGACCTGTTTACATCGATAGCATTGTGCTAGTTGGTCACCAAGTTGGCGAGGAGCAGTGGATAGAATGGCAAAGCAGTAGAGGAGTGGACATTGCATTTCGTTATCAGGGTTTTTTAAAAGGCGCAGCTGAGTGAGAATTTGAGTGTATTTGAAAACGACATTGTTTTGTTTGGCTGGGTGAGTTTAAAGGGCCTTAGATGAATGCCAGTTGATAATGTGCATCAACATTCATCTGGCTTTTGTAGAATCACAGTTATGCATGTTTGGTTAAATGATTATCCTCATTCCTCACACAGCAGGAGGGTTGTTTCGGGTTTTTTTTTAAACAGTTTTGCATTCTTGACTGTCCATTTGGACTTTAAATCTGACTAAGCACAGGACAGGAGCACTGGAGTCCTCCTGAGCAAGTTAGGAATTTTGAATTGGGAAGCTGATATCCTAATGAGAGAAGACAAACCTCAATTAAATTCTTTATTCCAGACGTAGGGGGATTCATATCACTATAACATGATTTCAAAAGTCATCCAAACTATAGCCAGGCTGTAATTGTAAAGCTTGAGAGCCATGTTTGATTATGCCTTGCATGCATTGCTGTGCCGTGGTTGACGACAACATTCTGGTGTGTGTGTGTCTGTGTCTGTCTGTCTTCAGGTCCTGCAATTGAAAGATGGCATCCGCAATCATCTCAGTGCCTACCACAGCCTCCCGCTTCGCACTCCTCCAAGTGGACTCTGACTCCGACTCGGACTCCGAACCAGGAAAGAAGAGCGGAAAGGGAGGAAAGGCCGGAGCAGGGAAGTCACAGGGTGGGAAGGCGGGACAGAACAACGACAAGAAGAAAGAGAAGAAGAAGAAGAAGAAGGGCCAGCAGCAGAGTGAAGCAAACGAGGTAATCTGAGAGAAGCTTAAATAGGCGTAATTCAACTATATGCTATCCTGTCATGTTCTCTCTCAACCTTTCGTCAGTCATTGACTGCATTTATACAGTGCCGCTTGAAGGCATGTGAACCCTCCAAACATGGTCACTTTTTTATTTAAAACATTTAAAGAACCTTATTTTACAGACATCCAAATCCTTTGTAAAGCATACTTTACAAATACTGGGATAGACAAAATATTCAACATGTGCACAAGTATGTGAACCCTTAGCAGACAGTTCCTCCTTTGCACCCATTACTTCGTCCAAACATCTTGGGCGTGTTGGGCGCGCATGCACACTTGCCTTTTGCTTCACTTGCTTGCAGTTGCTTATCCCCGTTGATGCTCGTCTGCATACTGCTTCTGCGGTGACACCCTTGAACTGGTTGGCCAAAAGTTCTTGTGTGTGTGTGTGTGTGTGTAGGTGCGTTGCCCACATCCCTAAAAAAGTTTGCAGTCCACCCCACTTCAGCTCCTCCTTCCCACCTGTCTCCCCAGACCTTACACGTGGTGTGCCACGTAGATCAAACTGCTCATCATCTCCTGCAAATTTGTGGTCGAGTAATTGCACTGTGTTTTAATACCACACATGTTGTGACGACAAGTTCTCACTGAAGTACTTGGCAACGCTGGACAAAGATGACAACAAAGTGATTGCATCTAATGACATCCTCCCAACGTTGAAGCATGGGGGTGGACGTGTAAAGCTCTCTCACCTGGCTGAGCTCTGCAAAGAGGGCACAAATCCCCATAAGCAGATGTGAGGGACTGGTTAGAGCATAGAGAATACGTTTGGACAACATGATGGGTGCAAAAAGACGAAGTTTGAAGAAGGCCAGACGGCCGAAACATCACTTCATTAATAAAACATGGAGCAGAGTGTGCAGCATTCTTTTCATTTTCTTAAACATTTGTATGCTCAGGAAGCCAGCAACTCAAGAAAGATTTATTGGTGTGCGATACCTCTTTTTTTTTCTTTTGCAAAAAGAGGAGCCACAAGCTGCCAATTGAAGGGTTCTCATACGTGTTTCCTGGTCCTTCCCAATCTCTGTAGAACCCTACTCATCATGTTCCGTCTCTCTTACCGTCCTAGCAGAAGAACAGGGGTGTAAGAGCCCCCCTTAATACTTCAGCCATAACTTAACGTCTTCAACTTAAATACTTCAGTGTCTCACTGATTCCTCCCACATTGGTATTTTACTATACTCGACCAGAGTCTATTGTGTGATCCTTGAAAGTTTTTTTTATTCTCTTCTTCTTTCAACATGCATTTTTAGTCACGGGCAGAAACTATACACCACTTTGTCAGTGAGTCCGTCAGCCGGGAACCACTTTAGTTTTTGGAGAGAGTTTTTGCGTAGCGTACAGTAGATCTGTTGAGCTTATTGTATCTTTAGGTCTAATTAATACTAGGGTCATTCCACGCCAAATCAACAAGAGCCCGCGCACTTAGGTCTCAAAAAATTCTGAAAATATTACTGAATGTACCCATGGTACTTAAGAGAAACACTGTAAATTTATTTGAATGTAAGATGTATACTCTCCGTGTTACAGCCAATTTTACTGGGGGAAGGGGGTGCCCATTTTGTTCACACTCTTTTTTTTGTCAAAGTTCACAAGCCCGTAGCTCAAGAACTAAACCATGTAGGAAGCTCAAATTTGGCATGCTGGTACATAGATAGGAATAGTTTCTTGCAAAACTGTCAGTCTTGGTCTGTGTGATCTTGCGTCGTCATAGCATTCCCTCAAAGATGATACAAATTGTACTGGAGTTTTTGGCTGTGCTCTGTTTAGGCCTTCAGAAGACATATTTGTGCCCAACATAGCCTCATGATTTTCCCCCCTTGTAGATACAAGTAGAAACACTCCCATAAAAATCTATAAATAGAAAGGAAACCCCATCAGTGTTTGACCAGAAGACCTCACAAGCCTGACAAATCATTTTGGGTGTCATTTTCAGAGCACCAGAACACCTTGTGGGATTGTCCATAGATTTTTATTTTATTTTTTTCTTCATTCTCCATGAAGTCTTCTTTTTAAAAATGCTAATGAGACTTGTCTTATGTGATGTTTTCATTTTTAATTTCCACCCTGAACATGGGCAAAATGCAAAAAGAGAGCAACATGATTTCGATAACATTTAATGTAAAGACTAAATAATCAAATGCAAATTTTGCCCAGACATGATCACCCAAGAGTCCCTGTGCAGGGGTGCAGGTATCCCTTTCAATTTCAATGATTTCAGGAGCGTTCAATGTGGGAGCAGGTTCGCACACCAAAAGAGACAGTAGGTCAGGCACAAAGAGTCATGTTGTTACTTTTTTTGACCAGCAGATGGCAGCGGAAGAAACGCATAGAAAACATATTGCTCTCAATGTGCAGGTTTCCCATGTTCAGGTTGGAAATTAAACAAGAAAACATCACATAAGACAAGTATCATTGGCATTTTTAAAAAGAAGAATTCATGGAGAATGAAGAAAAAAATAAAATAAAAATCTGTGAACAATCCCACAAGGGGTTCTGGAGCTCTGAAAATGACACCCAAAATAATTTGTCAGACTTGTGAGGTCTTCTGGTCAAACACTGATGGGGTTTCCTTTCTATTTATAGCTTTTTATGAGAGTGTTCCTACTTGTCTCTACAAGGGAAAAACATCAAGAGGCTATGTTGGGCAGAAATATGTCTTCTGAAGGCCTAAACAGAGCACAGCCAAAAACTCCAGTACAATTTGTATCATCTTTGAGGGAATGCTATGACGATGCAGGATCATACAGACCAAAACTGACAGTTTAGCAACAAACTAGTCCTATCTATGTACCAGCATGCCAAATTTGAGCTTCCTACATGGTTTAGTTCTTGAGCTACTGGCTTGTGAACTTTGACAAAAAAAGAGTGTGAACAAAATGGGCACCCCCCCTCCCCCAGTAAAATTGGCTGTAACATGGAGAGTATACATCTTACATTCAAATAAATCTACAGTGTTTCTCTTAAGTACCATGGGTACACTTGGTAATATTTTCAGAATTTTTTGAGACCTAAGCGTGCGGGCTCTTGTTGATTTGGCGTGGAATGACCCACTAGTGTTGCACCGATACCATTTCTGGCCCCGATACCCGATACCTGGCTGTGCAGTCTCGGCCGATACCGATATCATACCGATACCGATTCCACCCTATTTGAAATGTATATATATGAAGGGCTGTATTGCATACTACTTGGATGTAAAATCATCATTGCATGACTGCTGCCTACCTTTATGAAACAGGAAAAAGACTAATACAAAGTGAATCCAGCAAAATGTTTTATACTTTTTAAATACCTCTATGAAATAACTAATTTCAAGGCTCTTTAAGTGTCATACAAGCTCCTGTAAATGGTACTTACTTACTTACTTAGTCCTTGCTGTGCCTAGTGGCACAGAGGACAAGGACAAAGGATCTCCACTCATCTCTGTTGTTGGCCTTTTTCTCAATGGTGCTCCAGTTAAGGGATCTCTCTTTCATTTCACTTTCAATGGTTCTCCTCCAGGTTGTCTTTGGTCTCCCTCTCCTGCGCTTTCCTTCTGGCGTCCATCGAAGTGCCACTCTTGTTATGTAAATCTCCCTCTCCTGTAAATGGTATCGGCGCCCTAATTGTTGGTACTCGCCGATACCGATACCACAATTTTAGTGCTGATCCACCGATCCACCGATACTGGTATCGGTATCGGTGCAACACTAATTAATACATTTGTTAAAACTCTGGCACCATGGTCCTGCCGTGGCCAACAGGTAGGGCCCTCGTCTGCCATGCGGCCGACCCAGGTTCAATTCCCGGCCTGGGTCATTTGCTGAGCCCACCCCGTCTCTCCCCATTCGCTTCCGGTCCACCTCTCAAACTGTCCTGTTATAAATAAAAGACCAAAAAAAAACCTCTGCCACCATACATGCTGTCTGCCCACAGCAGGTCTGCCTCAGTCTTAATAAATGTGTGCTGTATGCAATGTATGATTTGTGCAATGTGTAATGTATTTGTGTATGCCACTGACTGTATATCTTAATTTCCTCTGGGATCAACAAGGTTACTGTAATCTACTTCTCTGCTCTACAGCTCAGGAACCTTGCCTTCAAGAAGCTCCCCCAGAAGTCCGGCTCCGCGCCCTCCAACCTCACGCTACAGGGGCTGGCCAATGACCTGCTTCAGCCTGGGGCCCTGGGCGGGAGTGGAGACGCTGTCCCCCAGGAGGGCTGGCAGCAGTGGAAGCAGAGAGATGAGCAGGTAAACTAAACACCTGAACAGGGCTGTGTTTCTCGAAAGTGTAGTTGTTAGCCAGTTAGCAACTTGGGTAGTTGCCAATGGGAAATTGCATTGCGAACAACAAGTAGCTAATGTAGTTAGCAACTATGGTTTTGAGAAATGCACCCCTGATGTGAAAAGTGTAATTAAATAAATATCAATTAGATAAATTATTTAACTTTTCTATCCTCTCTGGCTGAGTATAATTTTCAGGTGAAAGCCATGGAGAACCATGGCTAGATGCTTAAAATGTGCACGGTCATAAACTCAAAGCACAATTTAAAAGGCCATGCCTCACTTTTGCGCAGTTCCCTCAAGATTTATATTTGTTTGCCATTTCAGGCAGGTCAGTCTGGATCCCTGTTTTGCTGTATTTTTACGGATTGGCCTTGACAGTGTAACACAACAAAATAACCACAGCTATGCGCCTGTAGTGCTTCATAGTTTCCCATTACCAAAACACTGAATGTTCATTTGTTGATTTATCTCCTTTCTTTTTTTATTGAGCAGGACATTTCTACAGCATTATCTACATATGAACCAGTGTGTATTTTGTCTGCACAGAGAAGTTTTGTAACAAATTCTGTGTCTACCCCAGCTAACTAGTGAACTTTATGAAGCTGACCTAGAGAAAGCACTCATCCTCAGCAAAATGGAATTTGAAGAGCATAAACGGGTGAGTTCAAAATGCACAATGATATATTTGTACAAAAACACGAGACTTATTGTATGCTGAGTGGGTCAGAGTGAACAGTGTTTTACTTTTGAGTAAAATATCTACTAACACAAATTTACTTGGGTATAAAGAAATTGTTTATTGTCTAAATGGATTGTTGTAATGGCTCTCAGAACTGCATTTTTTTGTCTGCTAGGATGTGGTGACTACAGAGCAGGCGTCACCAAAGCCCAAGAGCTCCACGGGCAAGGAGAAGAAGAAGAAGAAAGAGCAGGGCAAAGACAAACGCCCCACCGTCTCCCTCAAGGAGTTCCAGACAGAAGGCAGCATAGGTGAGAGAAGACTGACCTGCTTGGTAGTCTTACCACAACTACAGTCAATATTGGCTTTATTCATTTCTTCAAATGCATGTTGTTTGTAAACACACAAATCCAAAAGAGTTTTCCAATTGTGGGGATGGCGTAAAATCTTGTTCTTTTGTTGTTGTTGTTTTTCTCATTTTGTCAGTCATGAAAAAACGTTTTCTCTCCACACCCAGTGGCACAACCAGTTGATTTTTCTGATATTCGCACTGGTTTATTTGATATTAGAAGATGCTCAAGTTTCAGTCCGCTGACCAGCGTTGTCTCCTCTCTTTTCACAGATCAGATGACGAAGCGGCCAGAGAAGGAGGTTTGTACATGTTGCGTATGTCTCACCACAACATTTTACTTGTACTTTTGAAGTATGTTAAGTTCTTGTGATCTCATTTGGCTTCGCCTTGCTGTGAATCCATCTGTAAATTATGTCATTTTTCAGTCGATAACGCTCTGAATATCGTGTGCATTTTTGTATCATTTTGGGAAAATATCCTTTGATCACCACATTGTTGTGCTCATGGAGGATGTGATTCTGTCTGTCTCGTTAGGAGCCCAAAGCTGCCAACCCGACTCCGCGTGATGACAAGTTTTTCGACAAGCTGGAGAGTGAGGTGAGCCAGATCGTCCAGAGAGACAAGCGGAGGGAGCAGTTCTCCAACAGCGCCGGCCAGGAAGTCAACACGTCCTCAGAATATGAACCGGTGAGACCCTGTACCCTGGAGAACCCATTTCACACTGTTACAGCAACCCAATACTGAAAGAAGATGTAGACCTAAACTATACCTGATGGGCAATAAACTTTGAACAGCGACTAGGACTACTGTCCTTTCTGGGTTTTGGCACCCAGGTACTTTTATTTCTGGAGAAGTGAGGTGTTCTATGATTTTATTAATGGTTACAATAGTGTGTGTGCGTGTGTGTGTGTGCGTGTGTGTGCGTGTGCGTGCGTGTGTGTGTGTGTGTGTGTGTCTGTGTGAGTAAAAGTGCTGATGCATTCAGACTTCCTCACCAATCAGTAGTAGATGAAGAAAATCAGCAAGGGACCAACTAAATTGACATATTTTTTTCTAATTGTTTTGCTTTTTTGAGGATAATGACTCTATGATGTTGGTAATGGCATGTTTTATGTGAAATCATCCTGTCCTGCAGGATGTGAGAAACGAACAGTTGAAGTTTGAACTGGAGAAGAAAGATGAAGAGATCGGCCAGCTGAAAAAGATCATCTCGCAATGGGAGGTCAGAGCAGAATAATGCACTACATGACATGACACTTGCAATGTGGAGCAGAGATGCTAAACTGATCTCTTGAGGAATTGCAACAGAGGAGTCAAAAGGAAAAGTAAATTCATGGTCTATCTACAACACTAGCGCATGCTATTACGTAGTTGTTACACCATTTACTCCATTGTACCCAATGAGGTCAATAGACTGTTTTTACTGAAAAACACTATAACCTTGCAAGAACCCACCACAAACTTGATCCAACCATCACGGGGTCACCTGATCGTAAGACAAGTACAATATCTACCTGTAACTCAGATAAGTTGCCCGTGTTGGAAGGAAAGGAGAGTTTCTTTTTTTTTTTTTTACTCTTGACACCTTTGGAAATCAAGGTGTCGTCCAGCAGCATATATGCTTCATATTCACCTAACACACGTTGAACAAACCCAACATGTCAAACAATAAATGTGATGTAACGAACATGCAATGTAGACTGGTTTATTTTCAAAGTGATATTTGACATCACTAGTGCACAAAGGGTTTTTTGTAGAGATGCACCGGATCCAAGATCTGGATCCGGTTCCGGATCCGGATCCGGCAGGATAATAGGGTTTTTCACAGGATCCGGATCCGGATCCGGTTCCAGGATCCAGGATCCGGTAGCCGAGGCTTTTCAGTCAAAATAGTTTGAGACAACATGATAAAAAGGGCCCACGTGTGCGAGTAGGCTATGTGTTTCAACCCTTTCGTAGGATCCGGTATCCGGTTCCGTATATGGCAGGATCTTAAGCAGTGTATCCGGTATCCGGCAGGATCCTAAAAATCAGGATCCGGTGCATCTCTAGTTTTTTGTTGTTCTTGGAATATGCCATGAGCCCATGACGTAGTGTTTTATAATCTGATGTAATGGTGGGCTAATGAGATGGCCACATGTGTCTCCTCAGGGGAAGTATAAGGAAGTGAAGGCCAGAAACGCCCAGCTCCTCAAAATGCTCGGACAGGGCGAGAGTGAGTATGGCAACACACACACACACACACACACACACACGCACACACTCCATTACTATTTGGACCCTCCTGCTGACTTTCTCTCACTCACTCACACACACATACATACACGCACGTTACGTCATTCATTTGTGAAGATCAGTGCTTACCAAGACAAAACGCATCGCTCAAATTATTATGGTACAAAGTGTTGTGTCTCACACATTTATACACATGCAGCAGCACTGGCCTGTCACCAGCGATGTATCAAGTGTATCAGGGATACCCATTGCATCACCTTCTCCACACGAACACATACTTACTTACACTTTCATACAGTGGGGAAACTCCCTGAACTTCCTGTTTTATTGTCCCTTCATCTGTTGACTGCTTTTCCCATCCTTGCTTTCCCAGTGAAAGACAAAGCTGAAATATTGCTACAAGTAGATGAGCTGCTAAACATCAAAGAAGAACTCTCATCAGAGGTAGGTTCAAATGCGAACATTCAATGTTTATTAGGTGTCAATTCCAGGTTCATAAAGTGAAAAGGCCTTGCCACAGTTGCCTTCCAACACTGGCGAATTCATTGACTACCCGGTCGACATGTCTTGAGTTGGTTTATGTTCACTTTTGGGTCCTCATCCATCTCTTTATTTCCCCTCCATAGGTTTCAATGTTGCATGCAGCATTGGAACAGGAAAGATCAAAAGTGAAAGAGTTGCAGTCAGATCAACCCAAACACCAGGTACGATAAGACAAGATAAGAAAACATTTTTACTGACCTGCAAATGAGTATACACCTGTGTTCTATTTCTGAAAGTCTGTTCATAAGATGCTTCAAAATCACGTCACTGCACCATGCATCCACACATGACAAAAGTAGCTATTAGTATGGCGCATATTATGCACTATAATGAAGTTTCAGAGCAATGTAATTAGAATTGAGTGACTTGCCCAAAGTAGGCTCTAACATATGGCCCTGGCCATCCACAAACTAGCACAATCTCAACACTCAACATTGATCTGAGATTCAGATGTCTTCAGACGTCGTCACAGCATGTAGTGCCTGTTATCTCATCCCGCTTGGGCATTCTGCCATGGATGATGCTGTAGGCTGTAGGGCCGGTTTATCCTGAACTTTCTATGTGCCGGAAACCAAGCATTGACATGTCATGGATTTACTTTTTTTTAGCTTTCTAATTTTGCTATCTTTTCATGGCTAATTGTGATGCATTTAATGTATTTTTTACGTAAAGCCATATTAATATATTTAATATATTTTTAAGAAAGCCATAGTTGTACTAAATTGTAAGATTAAGGTATAATGTCAATTAGGGCTGCACGATAGATCGAAAATGTATCAATATCACGATATACACGTATCGCAAGAGTTGGTTTTATCGTGATGCCTATTTTAATTTTTCAGCCAATTTGGTGAAAAGGTTAAAGGTGTTAAAAAGGTTGACATTTTAAGATGATGCTGTATATTAGCCTT
This sequence comes from Engraulis encrasicolus, assembly GCF_034702125.1. Taxonomy (NCBI): domain Eukaryota; kingdom Metazoa; phylum Chordata; class Actinopteri; order Clupeiformes; family Engraulidae; genus Engraulis; species Engraulis encrasicolus. The sequence goes on along the minus strand of NC_085859.1, from coordinate 27,022,298 downwards.
TTTTTTCCTGAATAAAAATAATGTTGGAAATAAAACATTGCTCTCACTTGTTTCATACATGATAAAGTGTAGAATGGCAAGTAGAGAGGGGAAAATATATGTTTGTATTAAATATCGCGAGTAACATCGATATTGCGATATACAGTCATGTTATCGTGTATCGCATATTTTTCTAATATCGTGCAGCCCTAATGTATTTTCAAGTCAAGATTTGAAAATCGATCACGATCAAGTAAAACCATCTCTGTGAATGATGATGATGACGACGAGTGTGATGATGGTGTGTTTGTGTGCATGTGTGCGTGTGTGTGTGCGTCCCCTTGCATGTTGTGTGTTTGTGTTTGTTTCTGTGTGTATGTGCAACTGTGCTCTTCCCTCATTAGATGAAGCATGAAGGCAGGGTGAAGATCAGCAAGGTATCAAGAGTTAAGTCAGATCAGCAGACAGCTACTGTGTGTTTGCTAATCAAACACACTTTCCATGTTCAAGTTTTTTAAATATCAGAATATTAATATAATAATAACAAGACCGGTTAGTGTTAAGTATTTGAGACAGTAAGAGTTTGGATTAAGAAATAGTGAGTCTGAAAATCTGGTGTAAGTATGTGGCTTATAATCTCTCTCCTGTTTCTGAGACTTTCATTCTCAAGGAGGTCTGCATCAGCATCAGGGGTGCTGCAAAGTGGGGAAGAGATACTGTAAGTTCAGACCAAGCGTGGCAAAGGTCGGAAAGAACGGTGGGAGTAATTGACTTTGTATTGAGGAGCGTATTGTGGCCACCAAAGACATAAAAAGACAAGTTAAACTTAAGTGAATTTTATGGCAACAAGCAATGGCACTGTTCTGCAGCAACAAAATGTCCACAATGTCCCTAACATCCCTCAAAAATGAGCTGATCAATGGTGAAATATTTATGTCATTGCCTCTTGCACTTTTGCCACGTTTGGTCTGTAATAGCAGGGTTCCTCTGGGTTAATGCTTTTGCTGCGTTTGGTCTGAAAACAGGATGATTCTTACTTTAGGGCCAGGAACTGAGAGAGTGACCTGTAAGGGGGCAGTAATAATAGGCTATTACTTGTGCTTAATATCTGTAATTCCTCATGGGGTCAGAGATTTCTAGTGGCGCACCAATTTGGCCTCATGGCAGAGTTGAAGGATTTTGGGTCCATATCAATTCGTCCATATCAATTCGTTCCTCCCACATTTCCTCAACCTCCTTTGCGGCTTGATGTCCTCAATGACCTCTGAACATAAAGTTTAAATATATATATATATATATATTATTCCGTATCTTGCAAAAACATAATTCAGACGTTACTCTGTCATTTGCAATTATGATCTTGAAATCCCAAAAAAGCTGCCTTGATCTGCTTGACTTCAGGGGAAACCTTTATTGTTTCCTCCATGGAGGGGCAAGGACCAAGCTAACAGTGGTGTAGGCCAACAGAAATGATTGACTGGAGGAATGTATTTGAAATGGACTCTACACACACCTGTATTGGTAGTGTAAGTAATTTTGTGTTTTTGTTGATTCCAGGGCAACCGGAAATCAAAAAAGAATGCGGAGGGTGATTAGCGACGGCCATCCCTGATCCCCTCTCAAACCTTGGAAGAGCAACCCATGAAGGAAAACGACACAAAACACAACACACCCAACGACAAGCGCACATGCGTACTTTCTCCTCTTCAGGGTTTCCCCATTTCTCACGGAAACACTCAGTGTTCTGTTCATTCCCCCTCATTCCCCCTTTTTTCTCTGTTTTCAGCATACCTGACATCCTTAAAATGTTGGCATGTTTCCTCAACATTTACTACTGCACTGAACGATTTTGTGGATGTGGGATGTTCAATCCGACAATGCCTTGTAAAACTGTAATTGTAAAGAACTGATTTGGACTTTTTAAGAGGAATGACAATGTTCCAAGGATGAACTTGTCATCTCCCTCTGTTGGCAAAATAATGCCATTACACCCCCACTAAGCAGCGAGGGAGTCACTACTGTTATGTATGAAGAGGGGGGTCATGCACACTTTTAATAAAAGCAACTTTTTTTCAGTGGCATAGTCTCCGGTTTCTTGCGAAATTGACATTAGGAAAGCATAAATGTTTGTGCACCTTTACCTTGATGGCTGATCAGAATGTTTTTTTGTAATGCTGTTTTGTTTTAATTGGAACCATTCAAAGAGGCCTTACAGACTTTTAAAAAAATGTTTTACTGTTATAGGCCTACCATTTTAATGTTACAATTCAGGCCTAATAACTATGGAGATGTAGAATAATGGGTAGATAATCTCGTCCCTGATTGACCTGCGAATGCGCACCAATGGCGTATCGGTGAAATAAGCCAATAATTAATCAAAATCATAAATCTTTAAAGCATGTGATCGACTTCAAATGTGGTGCAGTGTTTCCCATACATTGAGGAAACTATGGCGGCCCGCCATAGTTTAAATTTGGCCGCCATAGTTTCCCGAAAATGTAAAAAAAAAAAAAAAAAAAAAAAAAAAAATTATTATTTTTTTTTTTTACTTTTTTTTTTTTTTACGATTGCCGTTTTTGTTAAAAAAGATTTGAATTACGATTTCCTTCGCAGTTTCCTCCTGGAGGAAATACATCCTATAGAGAAAAACACAAGTGCCTAGTCAAGTTGTTACCTCCGCCAGGAGGTTATGTGATGGCCCGAATTTGTGTGTGTTCGTCACGCTGCTATTACATGGCCTGCCACAGGGTGCGCAAGGACCACTGAGGAGGAGCCCTGAGCAGCACCCACTTACTAACTGGCGTACCTTCACGCAGCCACCTTCACGCAGCCACACCGGGGCAGAGCATTGAAGTGAAATGCATTAGCCTACCGCAGTCAAAATCGCTATCCAAAAAGCAGCCTTAGCTACAGCCTCGCAGATCGTTTAAGTTCACAATGCTGTCACAAAACATTCATATAAAATGAAGCTCAAAGAAAGGCGCGCGCGAATTGCGTTAGTCCACGGTGATTTGCTGCTTCCCAAATCACCGCGCACTGAAGCCATCAGCATTACAAACATTCCATAGACTAGTTCCTAGACTTCATAACGAATGAACGCTGGAGATGCGGCGAACAGTGATTTTCAATACGAAATAGAGAGCAGGCTCGGGTCAAGCCACAGCGCCAAGACCTATCACAGGTAGGAGGAACTTCTCCAACAACTGTAGTGTCGCCGGGTAGGCAATGATTCCCCCAGTCGAGTCGACATGTCTCTCGCTAAGCAATTGCGTTTGCACCACAATGTTGGTGTCGATATTGCAACGATATTGCAACAGCTAGAAATTTTAGAAGTGGATTTACCTCTCAAAAAGTTTGTTTAGCCTTACGAAATAGCCCAAAACAATAACTGACACTCCACAACCATCCATGCAGCCACTGGATAAGGGGATTCTTGCACATTTCATTCTGATTCAATAAGTGAACGGCTCAAAGTAGCCACAGTGTGTTGTCTTGTTATTACAAAAAAATAGGCCTATATATATAATAATATAATATAATAGGCCTATTACTGCGCGTTGGGGACCGCTGCACTACTGTAGAATATGTAGGTCTACTACGGGTGTTGGCCAATGAAAATTGTGCTTTTTAATTTGTATTTTGTTTTAGATGGTAGCCTAATGAAAGGCATGCTGCCAATCATCAACAATGTGACTATGTAGCAATGAGCTTCAAGGCTTAAGTGCATTTGCAAATCACAGAAGGCATAGGCTATAGCATGAACAATCACTTTGCCAATAAAACATTCAAAGGTGAACTAAACAGACCACAGCTAGAGGACATGAAAATGATAAAAGAGACAGTAGAACTATAATTTGGTTACGACTTGACGGTTCAATTACCTGAACACAAATGCTATGTAGCCTATAGGCCTAAATGCATGAAACCACATCATGACTCCACTTATGTCCAAAACGAACTGAACTTCCTTGGCGGAGGTCTGCGTTCTCTGAATGCATTTCTAGTTGTAGTTAACTTCGGTTTGGGAGCAATAAAAAAAACCTTCAGAGAAGGGACAGTTGGGATGAGTTTACTAACACTCCCCAGGCTTTGTTTTACAGTTGTAATTAGTTAGGTGACAGGCCTTCATTGATAAGGCAGAGGAGACATCGGGCTGCATATAGGCTAGATATTAATGTGTAATGAATGTGAATATACATAAATGTGTAATATGTTGTTCAGCCCTTTTAATGGGAGGAATTTTGAAAAACTGGCCGTGACCAGCACCCCTCATGTAGAATGTGTACGCCTATGTGTGTGTGGGGAAAAGGCATAGCCTACCCTCTTAGACCCTTTTTGTTTATGCGTTAACAATTTCACAGTAATCTTAAATTCTTATCTCTGCTCCTATTTTGTTTTATTATTTTTTTCATTACATAGACCCCTGCATGTGTATTATGTAGCCTTTTTTCTCAAAATATAAATGGCTGAAATGTAGGCCTAGGCCTATAGTTTCTCCATGCGCCAATGTCATACTGTACTCATTGTTTTGCCATTTTGCATTTACACTGCGCGAATAACACCCCACCAAAAAAAAGGCCCGCGTGAAAAGACCCCGACCCCATCCCCCCCCCCCCCCCCCCCCCCCCCCCGACAAAAAAAATCCGGCTGCCCCCATAGTTTCCAAAATTTCTGTGGGAAACACTGTGGTGTGTGTCCTTTAAATTCATTAAATGCTTTTGTGCGTTGCTTTTTCCACTCGAGGGCTCGGCATGTTGTCTGCTTTAGGTCACCATTCTGGAACGTAATTGCGTGCTGACTCTTACGATCACTGATTGCCGAAAGGGAAGAGTCAGTTAAAGGATGGAGTGAGGGGAGGGAGGGAGGAAGAGAGATAGAGGGGTCGTTATCCAAGTCGTATGACACGACAGCCCTCCTCACGCTGGCGACAAATGCTGCCTCTTCGTGCACAACCATTTTCGGCACCAGCCAGACGCACCGTTACGAGTTTTTCCCCCCACACCAAAGGATTTGATATGCGTTGTCGGAGACCATGAAAATGCTTCGATTTCGTAGTCCAAGCCTCCCTTCCCTCGATCAGGAGATCCAGTGCACGGTCCGTCTTCTGGACGACTCCGAGGTCTCCTGTAGTATCCAGGTAAGCTATGTGCGACCTTGCTTGCTCTCCAGCGTGGGTATTGCCAGTCTGCCTTCATGAAGGCTACTGCTTTTTTGTACAGTCTTTGGCGCGAATCACTTACCGCTGAAAGGATGCGCCTATGTGGCTACCATTAATCTATATTAGCAACGAAATGCAATTGATTTGGGCACGCATGGTTGGCCAAGTTTGGCGCTGCTGAGAAACATGTGAATACGACGTGTCCAGCACATCAAATTTTTGCGTTGTTTACTCATGCCGAATGGTTTTCCCGGTGGCAATTCATGCCGATAATCCCTATTGCAATCGGGTTGTATCTTGTGCAATAAACTCGTTTGCGCGTTTAATCTGTTACGTGTAGAAATTGCACAGCCAGTTTGAGCGTGGATGTATTTCATAATAAGCAGAATTGATCAAAATTCAGTTTCATGGGCATGGTGAAATGGGCCACCGTGGGTAACGCATCAGGGACATCAATGGAACTGGAAGCAGTAGACCAGTAAGAGGGGTTCGAATAAGTTGACTTGACTGTTGGTTGTGTTTTTAAACTTTCACTGAGGGGCAATGTGAAACGAGGTGGTAGACCTTCCCTATTCAAAGTATCCCCAACCACTCAAGTTTGGCATTTGATACTTGGGTCTGTAATGTCATGGAAGCAGCACCACCGGATCAAGGCGCTTGACACCTGACAAGTGCGGCCAAGTTGATGGAACAGATGCTGGTCGGGTCAAGGGAACTGTTCTTTCTACATGCACTCTTTAGTTTCTTAAGCGCAAACAGATCAATTGACCGATAGGTTTATTGGTTGTTTAGCCTGGCACATTTTGGCTAATTAAAATAAAATGCTTATTTTATTAACACGTTACAACAACAGTAGCCTAGGCCTAAACAATGAGGCAGGCCTAAGAACTAGAATAAGGAAACATTGTAGCCTATATTTATGATCTATAAAACAACAAGCACAACAACATCTGCCACACCTCAGATTGAGAATCAATATTACGACCCTTGGAACTACACAGATAATTGTGCAATAGAATTTCACACAACATTTCTGTTGAATGTGCATTACTGTATGTAGGCCTACTGCATTATGTTTCCCCCTCTCTGGAGAATTGGAAAGTGCTTTATGCTTTGCCTCTGAGAAGGTGATTTTCCTTTCCGGGGAGCCGGAGGGGAGTCCTTGTTCGCCGCTGCCTGTAGCCGAGAGCATGATTGCCTGTAGTGGTCCCCATCACACTAGGGGAGACGGGGCCTCCCTGCAGCCGCTCACCACTTTACTAGTCATGAAAACACTTTCACAGAAACCTTGCAAATCTTTTTTTCCTCCCTAAGTGTATGATTGATTCCAATGTTGTTTGTACAGTCAAGCATCACACAGAAAAGACTTTCAAAGGAACCTTGCATGGTATTTCTTCCTAAGTGTGTGATCAATTCCAATGTTTCAATCCAATGGTCAAATCCCAATGTACAGTCACTCAAAAATCACACATAAAACACTTTTCATGGAAGGCTTGTTGTTTTATTATTTTTTATTTCTACTGAAGTGTATGATTGATTCAAACCTTGTTTCATGCAGCCAAACATCACCAAAAAAAAAACATGTATCCGTATTTAGATTGGAAGTGCCTTTGTGAATTGAAAGCAACTCTGTTGCTGTTCTTGAAGCTTTTAGGTAAGTCGGAGACAGGCTGAGTGAGTCAGCCCAGGCATGTGTGTCCTGTAGGCTACAGTTCTCGTCTGTGTAAAGGCTGGACTGAAAGGGGCAAAGATTTGTTTTGTCATATAAATTTTGCAAGTCATCATTTATGGTTAATGGCCTCATGTTCTGTGATGGAGTTTGGATGCATCTTTCATGAGGACCAGCGGAGATACTTTTCCACCTTCCATCTGCGCTCCCTTCTTCTCCCTCTACTTCTACTTCCTCTGCTCTCTTTCCCCAATCCAATACGCTCTACAGCCACCCTCAGTTTCACACTCGCCTGCTGCTGCTTCTCTTTTTCTCTCTCTCCCCCCATCTGTCTCCCTATCTATCGCTCTTTTTCTTTTTCACTTTCCATCAGAACTCTCTTCTCCTTCTTGTCTCTATTTCTTTTCTCTCCTCAAACCAGTAGTCTGACCACACACACTCCTCCGCCGCTGCCTCTCTCTCTCTCTCTCTCTCTCTCTCTCTCTCTCTCTCTCTCTCTCTCTCTCTCTCTCTCTCTCTCTCTCTCTCTTTTTTCCGCTTCCCTTGGCTTGTGCACTTAGCCAGGACATATTCGCCATGAGGAAAACATGAATATCCATATCGAAGGTGGTGTTCAAACACTTTGTCAGGCAACTGCATGCACCACTCGCAGCCAAACAAGACCGGCAAACACGCACAAAGTCCATGTGCCATTTCTTCTCTGAGGCTTTCTGCTTGCTCTGTAACATATAGAAAAGTGAAGGCAGACTGCTTTTAACAGCAAATGTGTTAGATTACACAGGCAAAGAAATCCAAAGCTCAGAATTCACATGCTGGCCAATTCGCAAGCAGATTTATTTACAATTTCTATTAATAATTTTTTGTAGGTTGTGGCCCTTGACCTTAGTCAGGTCACGTACAGTCTATTCATGTTTCCTCATGGTCGGTATCCTTGCATCAATGGTCTGTATTTTATTCTTCGTGACCATACACAAAATTGCTGTATCCCTTTCCTCCGAGTGTAGGCTACATTATATACACTACTTAGCTTGTATTACAATACTGGACCACGTTTCCGGCCGCAGAGAGCCGTTTGGGGCCTTGGTGTCCTATTGGGTGTCTTTTTGGCGTGTCGCCATGGTCCTCTCAGATTCCTGGACGTCTGCCCCGCCTCCTTAGCCTCTCTCCCTGTCAGGTTAGTCTGTGTGGGCGTTGTACTTGTACAGTACTCACTGGGAATGCTGGGTTCACTGGAAATACCTAGAAAGCTGAGCAGGGGTACTGGTCTATTTTTTGTTTGACTTTTTAAATATTATATTGGGAATGCCTAGAAAGCTGAAGAAGAGTGTTGGTGTTTTTGCTTTTTAAATTTTACTTAACTGTTATGTTTCTGCTCCTGTACACATGACATTTTACATTGAGTGACAGTTTTTAGAAGGAACTATGTCAAGGAAGACAATTTTTCATTAGGCTCAGATATTATTATTAAAGAGAGACTGTATTAAATCAGCCTCAAACAAGCTTTCATAGGTAACTGAACAACACGATCTGTGTGTGTGTGCGTGTGTGTGTGTATGTGTGTGTGCATGCGTGTGTGCATGCGCACCCACGCGTGTGTGTGCGTGTGTGTGTTTAAATATTCATAGAGGTTCCGGTGACGTTTGTTTTGGAGTGCTGTTCCATGTCTGTCATTTTAACTTAAAATCACGCTATTGTGCGTAGGGCCACAGTGGCAACCAGAGGCACAGACGAGCCTATCCACATCCACATCCACTTCATACATAATGAAACTACATGCACTCACATAGGAACAGCTGTGAAACAAAAGG